>NC_060179.1:29016080-29323512 GCF_021184085.1 Oncorhynchus gorbuscha | reverse complement strand
ACGTATAGGTATGTACGGCAGGACCAAATCAGAGAGGTAGGTAGGAGCAAGCCCATGTAATGCTTTGTAGGTTAGCAGTAAAACCTTTGAAATCAGCCCTGCTTTTGACAGGAAGCCAGTGTAGAGAGGCTAGCACTGGAGTAATATGATCAAATTTTTTTTGGTTCTAGTCAGATTCTAGCAGCCGTATTTAGCACTAACTGAAGTTTATTTAGTGCTTTATCCGGGTAGCCGGAAAATAGAGCATTGCAGTAGTCTAACCTAGAAGTGACAAAAGCATGGATTAATTTTTCTGCATCATTTTTGGACAGAAAGTTTCTGATTTTTGCAATGTTACGAGATGGAAAAAGCTGTCCTCGGGAAATGGTCTTGATATGTTCTTCAAAAGAGAGATCAGGGTCCAGAGTAACGCGAGGTCCTTCACAGTTTTATTTGAGACGACTGTACAACCATTAAGATTAATTGTCAGATTCAACAGAAGATCTCTTTGTTTCTTGGGACCTAGAACAAGCATCTCTGTTTTGTCCGAGTTTAATAGTAGAAAGTTTGCAGCCATCCACTTCCTTATGTCTGAAACACATGTTTCTAGCGAGGGCAATTTTGGTGCTTCACCGTGTTTCATTGAAATGTACAGCTGTGTGTCATCCGCATAGCAGTGAAAGTTTACATTATGTTTTCGAATAACATCCCCAAGAGGTAAAATATATAGTGAAAACAATAGTGGTCCTAAAACAGAACCTTGAGGAACACCGAAATGTACAGTTGATTTGTCAGAGGACAAACCATTCACAGAGACAAACTGATATCTTTCCGACAGATAAGACCTAAACCAGGCCAGAACATGTCCGTGTAGACCAATTTGGGTTTCCAATCTCTCCAAAAGAATGTGGTGATCGATGGTATCAAAAGCAGCACTAAGGTCTAGGAGCACGAGGACAGATGCAGAGCTCTCGGTCCGATGCCATCAAAATGTCATTTACCACCTTCACAAGTGCCGTCTCAGTGCTATGATGGGGTCTAAAACCAGACTGAAGCATTTCGTATACATTGTTTGTCTTCAGGAAGGCAGTGAGTTGCTGCGCAACAGCCTTCTAAAATCTTTGAGAGGAATGGAAGATTTGATATAGGCCGATAGTTTTTTATATTTTCTGGGTCAAGGTTTGGCTTTTTCAAGAGAGGCTTTATTACTGCCACTTTTAGTGAGTTTGGTACACATCCAGTGGATAGAGAGCCGTTTATTATGTTCAACATAGGAGGGCCAAGCACAGGAAGCAGCTCTTTCAGTAGTTTAGTTGGAATAGGGTCCAGTATACAGCTTGAAGGTTTAGAGGCCATGATTATTTTCATCATTGTGTCAAGAGATATAGTACTAAAACACTTGAGCGTCTCTCTTGATCCTAGGTCCTGGCAGAGTTGTGCAGACTCAGGACAACTGAGGTTTGGAGGAATACGCAGGTTTAAAGAGGAGTCCGTAATTTGCTTTCTAATAATCATAATCTTTTCCTCAAAGAAGTTCATGAATTTATCACTGCTAAAGTGCAAGTCATCCTCTTGGGGAATGCTGCTTTTTAGTTAGCTTTGCCACAGTATCAAAAAGGAATTTCGGATTGTTCTTATTTTCCTCAATTAAGTTAGAAAATAGGACGATCGAGCAGCAGTAAGGGCTCTTCGGTACTGCACGGTACCATCCTTCCAAGCTAGTCGGAAGACTTCCAGTTTGGTGTGGCGCCATTTCCGTTCCAATTTTCTGGAAGCTTGCTTCAGAGCTCGGGTATTTTCTGTGTACCATGGAGCTAGTTTCTTATGAGACATTTTTTTAGTTTTTAGGGGTGCAACTGCATCTAGGGTATTGCGCAAGGTTAAATTGAGATCCTCAGTTAGGTGGTTAACGGATTTTTGTCCTCTGGCGTCCTTGGGTAGGCAGAGGGAGTCTGGAAGGGCATCAAGGAATCTTTGTGTTGTCTGTGAATTTATAGCACGACTTTTGATGTTCCTTGGTTGGGGTCTGAGCAGATTATTTGTTGCAATTGCAAACGTAATAAAATGGTGGTCTGATAGTCCAGGATTATGAGGAAAAACATTAAGATCCACAACATTTATTCCATGGGACAAAACTAGGTCCAGCGTATGACTGTGAGAGTGAGTGGGTCCAGAGACATGTTGGACAAAACCCACTGAGTCGATGATGGCTCCAAAAGCCTTTTGGAGTGGGTCTGTGGACTTTTCCATGTGAATATTAAAGTCACCAAAGATTAGAATATTATCTGCAATGACTACAAGGTCTGATAGGAATTCAGGGAACTCAGTGAGAAACGCTGTATATGGCCCAGGAGGCCTGTAAACAGTAGCTATAAAAAGTGATTGAGTAGGCTGCATAGATTTCATGACTAGAAGCTCAAAAGACGAAAAACGTCATTTTCTTTTTGTAAATTGAAATTTGCTATCGTAAATGTTAGCAACACCTCCGCCTTTGCGGGATGCACGGGGATATGGTCACTAGTGTAGCCAGGAGGTGAGGCCTCATTTAACACAGTAAATTCATCAGGCTTAAGCCATGTTTCAGTCAGGCCAATCACATCAAGATTATGATCAGTGATTAGTTCATTGACTATAATTGCCTTTGAAGTAAGGGATCTAACATTAAGTAGCCCTATTTTGAGATGTGAGGTATCATGATCTCTTTCAGTAATGACAGGAATGGAGGTGGTCTTTATCCTAGTGAGATTGCTAAGGCAAACACCGCCATGTTTAGTTTTGCCCAACCCAGGTCGAGGCACAGACACGGTCTCAATGGTGATAGCTAAGCTGACTACACTAACTATGCTAGTGGCAGACTCCACTATGCTGGCAGGCTGGCTAATAGCCTGCTGCCTGGCCTGCACCCTATTTCATTGTGGAGCTAGAGGAGTTAGAGCCCTGTCTATGTTGGCAGATAAGATGAGAGCACCCTCCAGCTAGGATGGAGTCCGTCACTCCTCAGCAGGTCAGGCTTGGTCCTGTTTGTGGGCGAGTCCCAGAAAGAGGGCCAATTATCTACAAATTCTATCTTTTGGGAGGGGCAGAAAACAGTTTTCAACCAGCGATTGAGTTGTGAGACTCTGCTGTAGAGCTCATCACTCCCCCTAACTGGGAGGGGGCCAGAGACAATTACTCGATGCCGACACATCTTTCTAGCTGATATGCACGCAGAAGCTATGTTGCGCTTGGTGATCTCTGACTGTTTCATCCTAACATCGTTGGTGCCGACGTGGATAACAATATCTCTATACTCTCTACACTCGCCAGTTTTAGCTTTAGCCAGCACCATCTTCAGATTAGCCTTAACGTCGGTAGCCCTGCCCCGGGTAAACAGTGTATGATCGCTGGATGATTCGCTTTAAGTCTAATACTGCGGGTAATGGAGTCGCCAATGACTAGAGTTTTCAATTTGTCAGAGCTAATGGTGGGAAGCTTCGGCGTCTCAGACCCCGTAACGGGAGGAGTAGAGACCAGAGAAGACTCGGCCTCTGACACCGACCCGCTGCTTAATGGGGAGAACCGGTTGAAAGTTTCCGTCTGCTGAATGAGCGACACCGGTTGAGCGTTCCTACAGCATTTCCTACCAGAAACCGTGAGAAAGTTGTCCGGCTGCGGGGACTGTGCCAGGGGATTTATACTACTATCTGTACTTACTGGTGGCACAGACGCTGTTTCATCCTTTCCTACACTGAAATTACCCTTGCCTAACGATTGCGTCTGAAGCTGGGCTTGCAGTACAGCTATCCTCGCCGTAAGGCGAGCACAGCGGCTGCAATTAGAAGGCATCATGTTAATGTTACTACTTAGCTTCGGCTGTTGGAGGTCCTGACGAATCGTGTCCAGATAAAGCGTCCGGAGTGAAAAAGTCGAGGAAAAAATAAATATATGAACGGTAATTAAAAAGTGAAACCCGTAAAGTTGTCAGGTAGCAAAATAGGTTGGCAACAAAACGCACAGCAATTTGAAAACAAGCCTGCAAGTTCTCATCCCAGCTTGCCGAGTCCAGCGTTCCCTCCGCTCAAGCGTTTGTCCAACGTTGTGAGCGCACCTGGAGGAGGGTGAGGTCTGCACTTTGCCGTTACAGGGCACAGACTGTGAGAGCCGCCAATAAACGTAGGATTAAGAGTCCTAGGTATTGTTGCGGCCAGAGAGTGTGGCTTTCCACTCGTAACCTTCCCCTTACGACAGCTTCTCGTAAGTTGACTCCGCGGTTCATTGGTCCGTTCCGTGTCTCCCAGGTCGTCAATCCTGTCGCTGTGCGACTGCTTCTTCCGCGACATCTTCGTCGCGTCCATCCTGTCTTCCATGTCTCCTGTGTCAAGCCCTTTCTTCGCACCCCCGTTCGTCTTCCCTCCCCCCGTCCTTGTCGAGAGCGCACCTATTTACAAGGTACGTAGGATCATGGACATGCGTTCTCGGGGACGGGGTCACCAATACTTAGTGGATTGGGAGGGTTACGGTCCTGAGGAGAGGAGTTGGGTTCCGTCTCGGGACGTGCTGGACCGTTCGCTGATTGATGATTTCCTCCGTTGCCGCCAGGATTCCTCCTCGAGTGCGCCAGGAGGCGCTCGGTGAGTGGGGGGGTACTGTCATGTTTTGTCTTATATTGTCTTGTCATTATGCTTTCCCTTCTGTTTGTTTCCCCCTGCTGGTCTTATTAGGTTCGTTCCCTTTTTCTATCCCTCTCTCTCTCCCTCCCTCTCTCTCCTCTCTCTATCGTTCCGTTCCTGCCCCCAGCTGTTCCTCATTCTCCTACTCACTCATTTAGTCTTTCCACACCTGTTCCCTATCTTGTCCTCTGATTAGAGTCCCTATTTCTCCCCTTGTTTTCCGTTTCTGTCCTGTCGGATCCTTGTATATTGTTCGCCGTGCTGTGTCTTTGTCTCGCCCTGTCGTGTCTTGTTGCCCTCAGATGCTGCGTGTGAGCAGGTGTCTGAGTCTGCTACGGTCGGTGCCTTCCCGAGGCAACCTACAGTTTATGGTCGAGTCTCCAGTCTGTCCTCGTCACTACGAGTGGAATTAGTTTTTTATGTTTAGTTTTCTGCTCCGATTTGTCTAGGAGTATTGCCTATTTCCTTTACTGGAATAAAGACTCTGTTTTCGCCAAGTCGCTTTTGGGTCCTCATTCACCTGCATAACAGTAAACTTCTGACCCACTGGGAATGTGATGAAAGAAATAAGAGCTGGAATAAATAATTATCTCTACTATTCTGACATTTCACATTCTTAAAATAAAGTGGTGGTGCTAACTGACCTAAGACGGGGAATTTTTACTAGGATTAAATGTCAGGATTTGTGATAAACTGAGTTTAAATGCATTTGGCTAAGGTGTATGTAAACTTCTGATTTCAACTGTAGGTCTATTACAGTTTGGGTCTAGGGTGTCTCTCTCCCTTTGAAGAGGGAGATGACCGCGGCAGCTTTCCAATCTTTGGGGGGATCTCAGATGATACGAAAGAGAGGTTGAATAGTCTAGTAATAGGGGTTGCAACAATTTCGGGGGATAATTTTAGAAAGAGCATGTCCAGATTGTCTAGCCCAGTTGATATGTAGGGATCCAGATTTTGCAGTTCTTTCAGAACATCAGCTGTCTGGATTTGGGTGAAGGATAAGTGGGGAGGTTTGGGCAAGTTGCTGCAGGGGATGCTGAGATGTTGGCAAGGGTAAGGGTAAGGGTAGCCAGGTGGAAAGCATGGCCAGCCATGGAAAAATTGCAGGATTTTGGCCTTCCTAAGCCTAGATTCAGACACGGCTAGGACATTCGGGTTGGCGGACTGTGCTAAAGCAGTGAATGAAACAAACTTAGGGAGGAGGCTTCTAATGTTAACATGCATGAAATCAATGCTTTTACGGTTACAGAAGTCAACAAATGAGAGCGCCTGGGGAATGTGAGTAATGCTGGGGGCTGCAGGGCCTGGGTTAACCTCTACATCACCAGAGGAACAAAGGAGGAGTAGGATAAGAGTACAGCAAAAGGTTAAAAGAACTGGTCATCTAGTGTGTTCAGAACAGAGTAAAAGGAGTTGGTTTCTGGACGCAGAATAATAGATTCCATGCATAATGTACAGACAAGGGTATGGTAGGATGTGAGTACAGTGGAGGTAAGCCTAGGCTTTGAGTGAGGCACCATTTAAGCCAGGTGCAGTCACTGCATGTATGGGGGGTGGAACATAAAGGCATATTGAGCATGGCTGGAGGCTCTACAGTGAAATAAGACAGAAATTACTAACCAAAACAGCAATAGACAAAGCATATTGACATTATTAAGGAGAGGCATGTGTAGTCGAGTGATCATAGGGTCCAGTGAGTAGCTAGGCGAGCTGGAGGCACGGCGATTCAGACAGCTAGCAGGCCGGGGCTAGCAGCAGGCTAGCAGATGGGCCTCAGGGGAACGTTGCAACGGGAGAGTCTGTTGAAACCCCCTTGGATGGTTACTTTGGCAGACCAGTCGTGATGGATCGGCGGGGCTCCGTGTCGGCAGCAAAGGGTCCATGCCAATTGACAGAAGAATTATTGAAGCCTAGGAATTATCTGATGGAATTCTTAAGCTAGCCGGGAGAAGGGCCTAGCTCGAAGCTAGCTCAAGGCTAACTGGTGCTTGCTGCGGGACAGAAACCCCCCGGACGGTTACGTCAGTGGACCAGTCGTGATGGATCGGCGGGGCTCTGTCGGCAGCAAAGGGTCCGGGTCAATTGGCAAAAGAGGTAATTGAAGCCCAGGGATTGTGTCATGCAGGTGAAAGAGGACCCAAAAGCGACTTAACAGAAACAGAGTTTATTTAAATCCAAAACAGGGAATAACAAAAATCCTCTAGTCTGTAGAGGGGAATAACTAGAGAAGCGGCCACAGACTGCAGGTCGCTTCGGGTAGGCGCAGGCCGTAGTTGATAGAGCCACCTGCTCACACGCAGCATCTGATGAAGGCAAAAAACACGACAGGACAGGGCGAAACGCAATCACAGCATGGTGAATACAAAACAAGGAACCGACGGGACAGGAACGGATCACAAAGGAATAAATAGGGACTCTAATCAGGGGAAAGGATCGGGAACAGGTGTGGGAAGATTAAATGATGATTAGGGGAATAGGAACAGCTGGGAGCAGGAACGGAACGATAGAGAGAAGAGAGAGCGAGAGAGTGAGAGAGGGAGGGGGGAGAGAGGGATAGAAGGAGGGAAAGAACCAAATAAGACCAGCAGAGGGAAACGAATAGCATGGGGAGCACAGGGACAAGACATGATAATAAATGACAAACATGACAGTACCCCCACTCACCGAGCGCCTCCTGGCGCACTCGAGGAGGAATCCTGGCGGCAACGGAGGAAATCATCGATGAGTGAACGGTCCAGCACGTCCCGAGACGGAACCCAACTCCTCTCCTCAGGACCGTAACCCTCCCAATCCACTAGGTATTGGTGACCCCGTCCCCGAGAACGCATGTCCATGATCTTATGTACCTTGTAAATAGGTGCGCTCGACAAGGACGGGAGGGGGAGGGAAGACGAACGGGGGTGCGAAGAAAGGGCTTAACACAGGAGACATGGAAGACAGGATGGACGCGACGAAGATGTCGCGGAAGAAGCAGTCGCACAGCGACAGGATTGACGACCTGGGAGACACGGAACGGACCAATGAACCGCGGAGTCAACTTACGAGAAGCTGTCGTAAGAGGAAGGTTGCGAGTGGAAAGCCACACTCTCTGGCCGCAACAATACCTTGGACTCTTAATCCTGCGTTTATTGGCGGCTCTCACAGTCCTCCCCGCAGACAAAGGCAGACCGGTAATGAAGTCTAAGGCGATGTGAGACCATGGTCGAGAAGGAATGGGAGCGGTCTGAGACGACCGGCAGGAGGAGAGTTACCCGACTTAGTCTGCGCGCAGTCCGAACAAGCAGCCACGAAACGGCGCGTGTCACGCTCCTGAGTCGGCCACCAAAAGCGCTGGCGAATAGACGCAAGAGTGCCTCGAACACCGGGATGACCAGCTAACTTGGCAGAGTGAGCCCACTGAAGAACAGCCAGACGAGTGGAAACAGGAACGAAAAGGAGGTTACTAGGACAAGCGCGCGCGACGCAGTGTGCGTGAGTGCTTGCTTAACCTGTCCTTCAATTCCCCAGACTGTTAACCCGACAACACGCCCATAAGGAAGAATCCCCTCGGGATCAGTAGAAGCCACAGAAGAACTAAACAGACGGGATAAGGCATCAGGCTTGGTGTTCTTGCTACCCGGACGGTAAGAAATCACAAACTCGAAACGAGCGAAAAACAACGCCCAACGAGCTTGACGGGCATTAAGTCGTTTGGCAGAACGGATGTACTCAAGGTTCTTATGGTCTGTCCAAACGACAAAAGGGACGGTCGCCCTCCAACCACTGTCGCCATTCGCCTAGGGCTAAGCGGATGGCGAGCAGTTCACGGTTACCCACATCATAGTTGCGCTCAGATGGCGACAGGCGATGAGAAAATAAGCGCAAGGATGAACCTTATCGTCAGACTGGAAGCGCTGGGATAGAATGGCTCCCACGCCTACCTCTGAAGGTCAACCTCGACAATGAATTGTCTAGTGACGTCAGGAGTAACGAGGATAGGAGCGGACGTAAAACGTTCTTTTAGAAGATCAAAAGCTCCCTGGGCGGAACCGGACCACTTAAAACACGTCTTGACAGAAGTAAGAGCTGTGAGAGGGGCAGCAACTTGACCGAAATTACGAATGAAACGCCGATAGAAATTAGCGAAACCTAAAAGCGCTGCAACTCGACACGTGACCTTGGAACGGGCCAATCACTGACAGCTTGGACCTTAGCGGAATCCATCTGAATGCCTTCAGCGGAAATAACGGAACCGAGAAAAGTAACGGAGGAGACATGAAAAGAGCACTTCTCAGCCTTTACGTAGAGACAATTCTCTAAAAGGCGCTGTAGAACACGTCGAACGTGCTGAACATGAATCTCGAGTGACGGAGAAAAATCAGGATATCGTCAAGATAGACAAAAACAAAAATGTTCAGCATGTCTCTCAGAACATCATTAACTAATGCCTGAAAACAGCTGGCGCATTGGCGAGACCGAACGGCAGAACCCGGTACTCAAAATGCCCTAACGGAGTGTTAAACGCCGTTTCCACTCGTCCCCTCTCTGATGCGCACGAGATGGTAAGCGTTACGAAGGTCCAACTTAGTAAAGCACCTGGCTCCCTGCAGAATCTCGAAGGCTGATGTCATAAGGGGAAGCGGATAACGATTCTTAACCGTTATGTCATTCAGCCCTCGATAATCCACGCAGGGGCGCAGAGTACCGTCCTTCTTCTTAACAAAAAAGAACCCCGCCCCGGCCGGAGAAGAAGAAGGCACTATGGTACCGGCGTCAAGAGACACAGACAAATAATCCTCGAGAGCCTTACGTTCGGGAGCCGACAGAGAGTATAGTCTACCTCGAGGAGGAGTGGTCCCCGGAAGGAGATCAATACTACAATCATACGACCGGTGAGGAGGAAGGGAGTTGGCTCGGGACCGACTGAAGACCGTGCGCAGATCATGATATTCCTCCGGCACTCCTGTCAAATCGCCAGGTTCCTCCTGAGAAGTAGGGACAGAAGAAACGGGAGGGATGGCAGACATTAAACACTTCACATGACAAGAAACGTTCCAGGATAGGATAGAATTACTAGACCAATTAATAGAAGGATTATGACATACTAGCCAGGGATGACCCAAAACAACAGGTGTAAACGGTGAACGGAAAATCAAAAAGAAATAGTCTCACTGTGGTTACCAGATACTGTGAGAGTTAAAGGTAGTGTCTCAAATTTGATACTGGGAAGATGACTACCATCTAAGGCAAACATGGGCGTAGGCCTGTCTAACGGTCTGAAAGGAATGTTATGTTTCCGAACCCATGCTTCGTCCATGAAACAACCTCAGCCCCAGAGTCAATCAAGGCACTGCATGTAGCACCCGAACCGGTCCAGCGTAGATGGACCGACATAGTAGTACAAGATCTAGATGAAGGGACCTGAGTAGTAGCGCTCACCAGTAGCCCTCCGCTTACTGATGGGCTCTGGCCTCTTACTGGACATGAATTAACAAAATGTCCAGCAACTCCGCAATAGAGGCACAGGCGGTTGGTGATCCTCCGTTCCCTCTCCTTAGTCGAGATGCGAATCCCTCCCAGCTGCATGGGCTCAGTCTCAAAGCCAGAGGAGGGAGATGGTTGCGATGCGGAGCAGGGAAACACCGTTGATGCGAGCTCTCTTCCACGAGCCCGGTGACGAAGATCTACCCGTCGTTCTATGCGGATGGCGAGAGCAATCAAAGAGTCCACATCTGATGGAACCTCCCGGGAGAGAATCTCATCCTTAACCACTGCGTGGAGTCCCTCCAGAAAACGAGCGAGCAGCGCCGGCTCGTTCCACTCACTAGAGGCAGCAAGAGTGCGAAACTCAATAGAATAATCCGTTATGGACCGTTCACCTTGGCATAAGGAAGCCAGGGCCCTAGAAGCCTCCCTACCAAAAACTGAACGGTCAAAAACCCGAATCATCTCCTCTTTAAAGTTCTGGAACTTGTTAGAGCAATCCGCCCTTGCCTCCCAGATAGCTGTGCCCCATTCTCGAGCCCGGCCAGTAAGGAGTGAAATGACGTAAGCAACCCGAGCTCTCTCTCTAGAGTATGTGTTGGGTTGGAGAGAGAACACAATCTCACACTGCGTGAGAAAGGAGCGGCACTCAGTGGGCTGCCCGGAGTAGCAAGGTGGGTTATTAACCCTAGGTTCTGGAGGCTCGGCAGGCCAGGAAGTAACAGGTGGCACGAGACGTAGACTCTGGAACTGTCCAGAGAGGTCGGAAACCTGAGCGGCCAGGTTCTCCACGGCATGGCGAGCAGCAGACAATTCCTGCTCGTGTCTGCCGAGCATGGCTCCTTGGATCTTGACGGCAGTGTAACGAGCGTCTGAAGTCGCTGGGTCCATTCCTTGGTCGGTTCCTTCTGTCATGCAGGTGAAAGAGGACCCAAAAGCGACTTAACAGAAACAGAGTTTATTTAAATCCAAAACAGGGAATAACAAAAATCCTCTAGTCTGTAGAGGGGAATAACTAGAGAAGCGGCCACAGACTGCAGGTCGCTCGGGTAGGCGCAGGCCGTAGTTGATAGAGCCACCTGCTCACACGCAGCATCTGATGAAGGCAAAAAACACGACAGGACAGGGCGAAACGCAATCACAGCATGGTGAATACAAAACAAGGAACCGACGGGACAGGAACGGATCACAAAGGAATAAATAGGGACTCTAATCAGGGGAAAGGATCGGGAACAGGTGTGGGAAGATTAAATGATGATTAGGGGAATAGGAACAGCTGGGAGCAGGAACGGAACGATAGAGAGAAGAGAGAGCGAGAGAGTGAGAGAGGGAGGGGGAGAGAGAGGGATAGAAGGAGGGAAAGAACCAAATAAGACCAGCAGAGGGAAACGAATAGCATGGGGAGCACAGGGACAAGACATGATAATAAATGACAAACATGACAGATTGCTTGATGGAATCTCTTCGGCTATTTGGGAGATGGGCCTAGTTCGAGTCTAGCTCCAGGCTAACTGGTGCATGTTTCAGGACAGAGACGTTAGACACTTGGATAGCAGCTAGCTAGCTGTGATGATCTGGAGTAACAGTTCAGAGCTTGCGGTAGGAATCCGGGGATGTGGTAGAGAAAAGCAGTCCGATATGCTCTGGTTAGATATCGTGCTGTGCAGGCTGGCAGTCCGGGTTAATGGTGATGACCACTAGCAGTGCCTAACTGACTACTAGCTAGTAGCTAGTTAGCTGGCTAGCTTCTGAGCGGGGTTCCGGTTCAAAGGTTATAAAAATAGCAGATCCATACCACATTGAGTGAGGAGTGTTGCATGAGAGTATGTTCAGTCCGTAGATGGAAAATGAGATTTAAAAAAAAAATACAAATATATACGAAGAAAAACGATATATACAAGGGACAGGACAAGACAATCAAAACAGACATCTTCACTGCTACGCCATCTTGGTAAAAGGAGAGTGCCAAGTGTCACATCTGGAGGAAACCTGGCACCATGAAGCATGGTGGTGCCAGCATCATGCTGTGGGGATGTTTTTCAGCGGCAGGGATAGGGAGACTAGTCAGAATCGAGGCAAAGATGAACAAAGCAAAGTACAGAGAGATCCTTGACGAAAACCTGCTCCAGAGCACTCATGACCTCAGACTGGGGTGAAAGTTCTTCTTCCAACAGGACAATGAACATAAGCACACAGTCAAGAAAATGCAGGAGTGGTTTCAGGACAGGTCTCTGAATATCCTTGAGTGGTCTAGCCAGAACCCGATCGAACATCTCTGGAGAGACCTGAGAATAGCTATGCAGCAAAGCTCGCCATCCAACCTGACAGAGCTTGAGAGGATCTGCAGAGAAGAATGGGAGAATCTCTCCAAATGCAGGTGTGCCAAGTTTGTAGCGTCATACCCAAGAATACTTGACGTGGTAATTGCTGCCAAAGGTGCTTCAACAAAATACTGAGTAAAGGGTCTGAATACTTATGTAAATGTGATATTTCTGGGTAAAAAAAAGAAGAGTGCTATACTGTTTTTGCTTTGTCATTATGTGGTATTGTGTGTAGATTGATGAGGGGGGAAACTATTTAAAAAAATAGAACACGGCTGTAACATAACAAAATATGGAAAAAGTGAAGGGGTCTGAATACTTTCCGAATGCACTGCATGTGATGAGTCTAAAGAGAGTGCAAAGGTGGGTCAATGCGCAGTTAACCAAATAGCGAAAAGGTGGGTCAATGCGCAGTTAACCAAATAGCGAGCTGGACTGACTATTTAGCAGTTTTATGGCTTGGGGTTAGATGTTCAGGGTCCAATAGCCTGGATAGTGAGTTGACTCCCCATAGTTAAAGTTCCACAATAAGAGCTATGACGCTAATATGTGTATAAGCTCTTCACGGTTGTGTTCTGTGTGGGTGTCACTGAGTAGACTGATTTATATCCGTTTGCAGCACTTTCAATAGGGACTTTTATTTTGAAGGCGAGACGCCAAATTCCACTTTTGTGGCTAATCGTTAGTGTCTAGCTTCACATAGGTGAAGCAAATGAACCAACAACACCGACCTGACGCATGGTGGTGATATATGTATAAAAAAAATACTTCATACCGTAAATGGTAAAAGTAAATAACGAAACAAAAGGAGGTATCGGAAAACAACTTCGTCTTTCCCATACAGGCTTTTTCCATACGAGTGGTTTTGCTCTTCATCTGTGAATACGGATAGTAGGGGCAACATTTCGCAATCTATTTTGCATACAGTTAAGTGCGCGGACTAGACTGGAACCTTTTTCCTTGTTTAACGTAGTAACATGAATATTACATAATTTATTTAAGCTTTTTATTGTAACTTTATACGGCGTACATTTCTACGGTGTTTTGTGAAACCTTTATTCGCGCGCGACGTCTGCGCTACTTTCGAGTGAAACCAACGGGGAATAACATAAAACACGGAATACAATGACTATGTCAGTCCCGGAGAGGAATTCAGGGTCCGAGGGGAAGGAGGAGGAGAGTGAAGATGAGAGCGAAATTCTCGAAGAAAGCCCATGCGGTCGCTGGCAAAAGCGAAAGGAGCAGGTTGGTTTATCTATTTGGTTTATCTATCACGCCGGTGAATCAACTGCTGCAGGCTTTTCCATTGCTGCCTTGTGGGCTCTACATATACTAACATCTAAAGGGGAGACAAGAAAAAAACATCAGTCCGTTTGGAACATGAGACGTCTGCTAGGCCTATCCGTCGTAATGTATCTAATAACCGATTATTGGGGGTTGGATGGTGGTGCCTGGATGTCTGTATTGTTGTAGCAGCAGCAGGTGCAACGGCTACAGTAGTCTTTAAACCGCCCCTCAGTTCTATTCTTTAACAGAAAAGGGCGTGGGCCCTTATCAAATTAATTGCATGGAACACACAATTATTGTGGAGTGATGGACTACTTATTGAACCAGAACACTCGTATCATTGAGAGCTTATACTGGCAATGGTTTGACAATTATTCTATTTGTCCAAATGATCTGTGTTGATCGATGATTTTTAGACTATTAAGAAATTGCACTTGCTGTATTATACAGTAATACAATTATATGAATATGATATTTAGCCACATTTTATCTGCAATCTGCCTCACTAATGATATGGGCAACACAGAGGCAATGCTGACCACAATGGTGTGCCCAAAATGGTTAATACAATACAATGTAGTACATCAGACCTGTCTGGAAGACAGTTAGAAAAACCAACTCCATCATCAACAACTGCATCAGAATGGCCCTGCCAAGTGAGTAGCAAGAGCCGCTTCTATAGTTCTAGAGAAGATAAGGCTTCAGTGTTGAAACTGAAGGTTATCTCTGTGGGACACCCGTAGCTTCCACCGTGCTTCCCACAACTGCCTGACCTCCCTCCTATCTCTCTCCAACACAGCGTACTTCACATGACAGCCGCGGTTGGCCAACAGCACTCACATACACACACACCACCTCCCACCGTCGCTCCCAGTGTTTTTCCACTCATTGATTACACATCAGTGTGTTTGCTGGTTTCTGGGTCACTTTGTCTGTCACACATTTACCCATAAGCCCGCCAGTGACACTCTTACGATGTTCTCATTTCAAAATGGTACGAATGCTTCTAGGAGAGGAGAGTGAGAGCACATTGATAGGATGGAGCAATTCATGAATGAGACTTTCATTCATGTGTAGCATGTAGCGTCTCACCTTTTACTGGGCGGTTCCAGCGTTATGGACATTACATTTGCATGCAAAATCACAACTTTAATGTCTCACAGAATAGAAAACCAAAATACAGATGTGTGTGTCTATAGTACCCCAAAAAAGTGAACTACTAAATATTGGCATGTTGGATAAATAAAGGTATGGATGGTACATGAAATGGACAAGCTTTTTAGGGAGACTGAACATATTAGCAAAAGTCTGGGAGTTAGTAAGTCTGTGCAAAGCTGTCATCAAGGCAACGGGTGGCTATTTGAAGAATCTCAAATCTCAAATATATTTTGATTTGTTTAACACTTTTTTTGTGGATACTACATGATTCCATGTGTTATTTCATAGTTTTGATGTCTCCACTATTATTCTACAATGTAGAACATTTAAAAAAATAAAGAAAAACCCTGGAATGAGTTGGTGTTCAAAAACTTTTGACCTGTTGTGTATATAACAAATAACCATTACCAGTTGAATGTAGACACAAATATGAGATGTTTTTGTATCAACATTTTTCTGAAATATTGTAACAAAATATGTAAATTAGACTATACATGTGCCTTTACTGCCAATCCACTTTTCTGGACACTGAATGAAGTCAGTATATTTTGGGAGGCTTTTCATTTAATATATACACTCCAGGACTATTTATCAGTGTCACAGTTGTATATATTATTATTATTATTATTTAATTTGGTATTAATGTTTCATTCAGACCTGCACTGTATTTCACTATACACTGCAACTACATCTGCGACCCTGTGCATGTGACTTAATAAACACCTTAATCTATTCACGGATTGTTGATAAATACTCTTCTCATCTTTCTATCTCAAAAAAACAGTACTGCCGTGTATGACGCCTGCATTTCAGCATATATTTTCCATGAGAATCTTAGCTAGAACTCGTGATTTTAGAGAGATATCAACAATTGCTTCAGGAAAAGTCTGAAGAACACTGCTCAGAACACGATTCTGTGGATGCACAAGCTTCTGAAGCTAAGACATGATACAGCAATATCCATCACATCCACAACCTTTTATGGACGTTACGCATATCATAACGCTGAACAAGGATACTGACAATGACAAGAGAGAAACCAATTATAGACCATATAAAACCTTGTTGAAAGTTGGCTTTACGGCGAATGTTTCAAGATGATCCAATGTAAAATCAAATCAAAGTTTATTGGTCGCCACGTACATAGATTTGCAGATGTTTTCGCAGGTGCGGCAAAATGCTTGTGTTTCTAGCTCCAATAGTAAAGTAATACCGATCAATAAAAACTCAACAATACACACATAATCCAGAAAAATAAGCAAGGTGCAAGGTGAGGTTTAAGGTGTAACATGTAAGGTGATTGTTTAACAAAAACTTTTCCTAAAAAACATTAGGGATGTTACATTGCCTGTCCCAGTCACCCCCTACATTGCCTGTCCCAGTCACCCCCTACATTGCCTGTCCCAGTCACCCCCTACATTGCCTGTCCCAGTCACCCCCTACATTGCCTGTCCCAGTCACCCCCTATCTTGTAGCAGAACACGCAAACAAACTCAAGACGCTTCCATCTGGTCTGTATTGCTTCATAACATCTCATCGTCATAACTAACACCATGGGACAGTTGTGAGCCCCTTTCTAAAAGCCATGAAATGTGGTTGTCTGGTAAACCTTTTTTTGAGTCTTGGCCTCCCACTCTGTAATTGTCCAAATTCATGCAATTTCCTAATTAAACTGGTCAAATAAAGCCTGAACTCCAACATACCCTGAGTATACCAAACATTAGGAACACCTTCCTAATATTGAGGTCCCCCTCCCCCCTTTTCTATCAGAACAGCCTCAATTCGTTTGTGCATGGACTCTACAAGGTGTCGAAAGTGTTCCACAAGGGATGTTGGCCCATGTTGACTCCAATGCTTCCCACAGTTGTGTCAAGTTGGCTGGATGTCCTTTGGGTGGTGGACCGTTCTTGATACACACGGGGAGGCTGTTGAGTGTGGAAAAACCCAGCAGCGTTGCAGTTCTTGACACAAACCGACACCTACTACCATACCCATTCAAAGGCACTGAAATATTTTGTCTTTTACATTCAACCTCTAAATGGCACACATATGGTGTGTAAACCTTAAGAACGTGGTTTCATTTGGAAATGACTAACTTTATCTGTACATACTCCGGTTGACCTTTCCATGGAATCACACTATTACCTTTACTGTTGACTGCTCCTCTAATATGTATGAAGGATGTTTGGCCTATTACATGGTTATAATACAGAACACTTATCAAGCTACATGATGAGTGCTTTTGTTCTATTGTGTGATTTTTATGAGCTCGAGCTGAATCATAAATTATAGGACAATGAGCTCATTGATACAATAAGAAAACGGGACTGTTTTGAGTTAGTGCTCAGTTCTATCCACTGAGTCACATTATTTAGAATTGCTGTTGCACCATTCTGCAGCCCTGGGTGTGTCCAGGCTGGCAGCATACTGAGTGCATTTAGATGTTCAATACAGAAGTCAATAGGGGAAAGGTTAGCCTGGCTGGACACACATGTTTCTATTCCAGCACATGGTATTATTGTTGTCTTTACTCATGGTGAACCAAATGCTTATACGAGTTTGTTTCTGTCCTAAGCAGAACAAGCTATAGGCAATGTTAAGTATATCGGTTTTATATCCTTAGGAGTGAGTTGGCCGATATTACTCCTCAGACCTTATTAGACAGTGGTTTGATTGCTTTCAGAGACAGACTAAGTAAGCAAGGCCCCAGAGGTTGAAATACTAGCCAAAGGAAGACATTTTCCGTCAACAATTACAACCGATATCCATGTGTTGTTTTCCATTGACATCCATGTGAAAGGCAAAACAAGACGTTAAGCCAAAGCCTTTGTCATGTGTCTCAAGCAGGCAGAAACAAGAAGCCAGATCAATCCTGCTTGTTGGAGTGACTGATTAGGTTAAACCTACCCCGTCCCTTCACCTAGACATGGGAAGAAATCAATGTGGGTATTAGGAAGACAGTAATTCTGTGGCAGGCAGAGACACACTTTTGATGTAATCTATTTTACATTTGAGTCATTTAACAGACGCTCTTAAAAAATAAAAATAAAGTTGTTTTTTTACCCCTTTTTGTCCCCAATTTCGAAGTAGCTACTATCTCGTCTCATCGCTACAACTCCCGTACGGGTTTGGGAGAGACTAAGGTTGAAAGTCATGCGTCCTCCGATACCCAACCAAGCTGCACTGCTTCTTAACACAGCGCGCATCCAACCTGGAAGCCAGCCGCACCAATGTGTCAGAGGAAACATTGTGCACCTGGCAACCTTGGTTAGCACGCACTGCGCCCGGCCCGCCACAGGAGTCGCGGGTGCGCGATGAGACCAGTATATCCCAACCGGCCAAACCCTCCCCAACCCGGACGACGCTAGGCCAATTATGCGTCGCCCCACGGACCTCCCGGTCACGACAGAGCCTGGGCACGAACCCAGAGTCTTTGGTGGCACAGCTGGCACTGCAGTACAGCGCCCTTAACCACTGTGCCACCTGGGAGGCTAGCAGACGCTCTTATCCAGAGCGAATTACAGTTAGTATATTTATCTGAAGATAGCTAGGTGGGACAACCACATATCACTGGGGGATTATTTAAGATACATTTTTGAAGAGGTAGGGTTTCAGATGTTTTCTGAAGATGGGCAGGGACTTTCAGCGGGAAGCTGGTTCCACCATGGGGTGCCAGGACTGAGAAGAGCTTGGCCTGGGCTGAGCGGGAGCTGCCCTCCCTTAGGGGTGGGAGAGCCAAAAGACCAGAGGTGGCAGAGCGGAGTGCTCGGGTTGGGATGTAGGGTTTGAGCATAGCCTGAATGTAGGGAGGGGCAGATCCTCTAGTTTCTCCGTAGGCAAGTACTATGGTGTTGGAGTGGATGCGAGCTTCAACTGGAAGCCAGCGGAGTGTGTGGAGGAGCGGGGTGATATGGGAGAACTTGGTAAGGTTGAACACCAGGCGGGCTGCAGCGTTCTGGATAAGTTGTAGGGTTTTGACGGCACAAGCCGGGAGCCCAGCCAACAGCGAGTTGCAGTAGTCCGGACAGGAGAAGACAAGTGCCTGGATTAGGACCTGCGCCGCGTCCTGTGTGAGGTAGGGTCGTACTCTAAGAGTGTTGTAGAGCGTGAACCTGCAGGAGCGAGTCACTGCTTTGATGTTTGCAGAGAACGACAGGGTGTTGTTCAGGGTCACGCCAAGATTCTTTGCACTCTGGGAGAGGGACATTGTGGTGGAGTTGTCAACCGTGATGGAGAGGTCTTGGAGTGGGCAGGCCTTCCCCGGGAGGAAGAGCAGCTCAGTCTTGTCGAGGTTGAACTTGAGGTGGTGGGCCGACATCCAAGCTGAGATATCTGCCAGGCACGCAGAGATGCGTGTCACCACCTGGAGAAAGTAGTTAAGTGCCATCCGCATAGCAATGATAGGCAAGGCCATGTGAGGTTATGATGGAGTGGAATTACTTGGTGTATAGAGAGAAGAGGAGAGGGCCTAGAACCGATCCCTGAGGGGCACCAGTAGTGAGAATACGTGGTGCAGACACAGATCCTCTCTACATCACCTGGTCGGGGCGGCCTGCCAGGTAGGATGCAATCCAAGAGTGTGCAGAGCCTGAGACGTCCAGCCCTGAAAGGGTGGAGAGGAGGAGCTTATGGTTCACGGTGTCCACTGCAGCAGATAGATCTAGGAGGATGAGAACAAAGGCGAGAGAGTCAGCTTTGACAGTGCAGAGAGCCTCTGTGACACAGAGAAGAGCAGCCTCGGTTGAGTGACCCATCTTGAAGGCTGACTGGTTAGGGTCAAAAAGATTGTTATGAGAGAGATAGTGAGAGAGTTGGTCAGAGACAGCACGTTGAAGTGTTTTGGAAAGAAAATAAAGAAGGGATACTGGTCTGTAGTTTTTGACGTCAAGAGGAGTCTAGTGTTGGTTTCTTGAGGAGGGGAGCAACTTGGGCCATTTTGAAGTCAGACAGGACGCAGCCAGTGATCGGGAAGTGAGGAATGGGAGAAGGTCTCTAGAGATGATCTGGAGAAGGGATGAGGGGATGGAGTCGAGTGGACAGGTTGTCAGGTGGCTGGTCCTCACTAGTCGCATGATTTCATATGCATAGAGAGGGGAGAAAGAGGTCAAGGCGTAGGGTAGTTCTGTGTGATGGGGATAGGCTGAGGGAACAAGGAGCAGATTTGTACTAAGTTGGCTCATGTTGGTTTTTCCAGGCCTTGTTTCCTCTTTGTCAATTGTGTGTCATGTTTTTATTAGCAATCGCTATCAATTTACACATCATTGCAAAAACCCTAGCTAGCAGTGACTAGCCTGGTCCCAGGCTGTTTGTGTCATCTTACTTTGCCAACTCCTTGTCACTCATTGTCATGCCAAACACAACAATTCCATAAGGAGTTGGCAAGAAAGCAGAAACAGACTGGCACCCAGGCTAAGTAGTCGCCAACTCAACTACTTGATTTCAAAGCGTTCTAGTGCACTGCTTATTTGGGGCAATCTTAGTTTCTGGTTTAGGTGTTTGTGCAGCCCTCACACGAGGACAGCCAGATGGACCTCAGAAAGCATGACAAAAGCAATCTGTTGAGTCATCACAAAATTCCCTCCCTTTTTAAGATAAAACACAGATAGGCATTTGAAATTATTTCACTATTCAAATAATCTCATGAATGTTTTGAAAAACAGTTTCAAACTTTTGTTTTGAACTTAGACAATTACTTGCGCGACTCTGGAGGGCCATGTGCGTTGCGAGAGAGAGAGAGAGAGAGAGAGAGAGAGAGAGAGGCCACTGATTCACGCTAGTTAGACAAACATGTAAATACCATACGTTATCTGTCATCCCATCTGGCAGTGCCGGTCTTTACTGGATCAAATTGATGTAAAGAAGCTAGCTAAGATATCCAGCTAGCTATGTTAACTAGCCAGCTAGCTAGGCTAGTTGAGGCTATTTTGCTGTGCTCCCTATCCTTGTCTACAACAACTCCATTCAGATTAAACAACAGCCTACCTGTCAGTTGCTCATTGTAGCCTACTCCTTCACTTTTAGCTAACTTAATTATGTCATTTGATTGACATTTTCCATTGATTAGAGATTTCCCACTTCACGTTGCTACACATGGAGACTCTGACTTTAGTGCGCACCACTTTTATTGGCAGAAAATAACAACAATCTACAAGCATGAAACGTGCGTACATCATTAAAAACTTCCATCAAAAGTTTGTCGTTTTATGAAATTAAGAATTTCAAATGTCGTGGTATATCCTTGTGTGTAGCAATGCCACATAGATCATTTTATTTAATTGAGACGAAGCCCCCCCCCCTTCTCAAAAATGAATACTCTTGCCCATCCTTGGTTTCTTATCATCCTATTCGGAAGGAGTGTACATTCCATTCCATGCCCTTTGGAGTTCTATTGTTCCCCAAGGGCCCTGGTGGAGCGCCTCTACTCTACCCTGACCTGTAAGAGTGGGACCTTTATCTGTTGCCTAGCTGGGGAGATAATCACTAGTCCAGGGAGCAGTGGATAATGAAAGAGGCCCATCGATGAGTGAGCCCTCCGCCCCCTGCAGCCCAACCAACGCCCATTCACCACTTAACCCCAGGGGGGCAGGGGAGAGATCTTTACCAAAATAATGCTCCCTAGAGAGACACACATTTTCCATCATATCATGCTTGTATCCACTATCACAGCAATTTAAATAAATAAAATATTTATTTCACCTTTATTTAACCAGGTAGGCTAGTTGAGAACAAGTTCTCATTTGCAACTGCGACCTGGCCAAGATAAAGCATAGCAGTGTGAACAGACAACAACAGAGTTACACATGGAGAAAACAATAAACAAGTCAATAACATAGTATAATTTTAAAAATCTATATAAATTGTGTGCAAAAGGCATGAGGAGGTAGGCAATGAACAGGCTATAGGAGTGAATAATTACAATTTAGCAGAGTAACACTGGAGTGATAAATGATCAGATGAACATGTGCAGGTAGAGATACTGGTGTGCAAAAGAGCCAAAAAGTAAATAAAATAAAAACAGTATGGGGATGAGGTAGGTAAATTGGGTGGGCTATATACCGATGGACTATGTACAGCTGCAGTGATCGGTTAGCTGCTCAGACAATAGTAGTAGCGGTGAAGATGGGACTACAGGGATGGAATGACCCAGTAGTTAGACAAGCGGGAAAGTATCTGGAGGGCTGCTGGTTTCAATCCCAGCTCAGACCAGATATTCTTGTGCGAAGTGAGCCGGCAACCAGAGGGTTGCTGGCATCATGCTAGATACCATCGCCTGTCGTTGTGCCCATGAGCAAGGCACTTAACCCCTTATAATTGCTCCAGGGGCACTGCACTGCGGCTGACCAATTGCTTCCAGCCCCTCGAGGTATGTGGGTGTGTGTCTCGGGGGGGGTGGGGTTGTGAGCATAAAGACACATTTCCGTTCTCTGTAAATTAATGGATAATAAAGCACATCTTATCTCTTCTTGTTTCAATGTAAATTCATGACTGTTGAGGTGTGACGATGATTGACAGGCACATATATTTGCATAGTTTTGTACAGGTGTCACTGCTCACTGTTGCACTTCCAAGTCTTTGTTGTGAGACAGAAGGCGGGAACAGGGGCCAAGAATGTGCACCCACGACTTTACGCACATGATTGCTTCTCCAAGGCAACTTATTACAAGGTGCATGCTTGACATGCCTGTCATGGAGAAAGTTGATGTATCTTTAAAAAAAAATAATAGTTGAACTTTACAGTTCCAGTACTTTACAGTGATATTACAGTGATCAAATGAATGTGGTTACTGTAACTGACACACGTCCTCAAGCAAACAATTATCCTAATGGCCACTAAACCCTCAGCTCAGTCCAAGCCACAGGCAAAGTTAGCCATTGTAAGCCCCTGTCATGTCATGGCTGGCTGTAAGTGCTACCTTGCTTTAAGAGATCTCTCTAATGACCACTGCTTCCTGATGATCCAATGCAGACTTTCTCGCCGGGCCTGGGTAACAGCTGCTCCATGTGGAATGACACCCACTGCGATGTCCCCTGCATGGGAAACGGGCAAGTCATGTCATGTCTTAAATAAACACTCGCTGTTATGCAAAAGCAATTAACAGAAATGAATCCCTTAACTCCAGGGGTGTTAAGATATAACAACGGCCATGGATGATATCCAATCAGGTTGAATTACATGTACACTTTCATGGAGAGTGTTGGATTATCTGTCATTGTGGAACACATAGACTTCAGACAAAATGAAAAAGCAAGCATCAAGACGAAAGTACCAAAAAACGATTACGTTAGTCTTGAAGAATTGCTTACTAATATATCTGGTTAGGCCTGTTGGATAGAATTCCAAAAAACAAGACAGACCCACACGAACATCAGCCATGCGCGGTAGATCACCTGCTGGGTGTCGACAAATGAAATGACGGACGATGTTCTGTGGCCAGAGGCTGGTCACCCTCTGCGCATGGCCGATGTTCGTGTTGGAATATCTTGCCTTTAAGGGAGGACCTCCTTAATGAAGATATAGAATAAGACTGCAGTTAAACCTGATCCATCATAACAAACCATTGACCCGACATACATTACTAAAGTGTAGCACGCCTGGCTACCGTTACCACAAGACCTGGTCTCAGAATTGGCTTCATATCTGTGCGTCGACGGGAGGTTTTCTCACCTGGAATGATGGCCACTGTTTGTATGAAGTAGTGATATAATGTCCCTCCCTCTTTGGGTGCATCAGGAGATTTATGAATGAATGGTTTTATGACATAGCGGCAGGCAGACAGTGTCCTGTATCACTGAACAGCAGAGGAGTTAAGATGGCACGGGAATCTCGCCTTGGGCATAATGTACAATGTACCCCTCATTTGATCCTCCACAGTCCACACCGAAGGCGTACTGTACTTTGTCATCCTCTACAAATGTACAGTGGGGTCTGAAATGATTAACACCCTTGATAAAGATGAGCAAAAATGACTGTATAACATAAATAATTCAAATACTGAGTTTATTATATGCTCCAAAAAAATTGGGAAATGATATTATTTTAAACGAATACAATTGCTCAGAGAAAGAGATTTTGTTCAACATGTAATACTTTTTTCTCTCTCGAAAAAGTAGGTGTCAAAATGATTGACAGCCCTGTTTAGGCTTTGGGCAGAGTATGTTAAACGGCATTGGCACTTGGATTGGAACCGGTGCTTTGGTCAGATGCCATGAAAATAGAGCTCTTTGGCCACATATACCCAGTGGTGGGTTTGGCGTCGAAATGAGAATGCATCAGCAGAAAAGAACTCCATACCTACTGGTCCTGGGGTCCTTGTTAAGGTCAATGGCATCATGAACTTCACCCAGTACCGGGATATTTTTTGCCAAAAACCTGGTTGCCTCTGCCATGAGGCTGAAACTTGACCATAAGAGGATCATAAAGCGAGATAATAACTCCAAGCACACATCAAAATCCACAAATAAATGGTGGATTGGCCACAAAATCGACATTCGTCTCAATCTCAGTCCAATCCTCGCACGGTACGTACAACATAGCTCAGTAATTTAATTATTTATTTTATATAGTCATTTTTGCTCATCTTTATTAAGGGTGTCAATAATTTCACACCCCACTGCAATTGACCTTTGTTGGTTGTGAAGACATGTTTTATGGCCCTCCTTTTATGGGTCTGCCAGACATGAGAGTAGTTACGCCAGCAGCTAGCACGACTGCACAGTAATACTATTTCCATCTCTGCATTTTACCACACTAGTTAATTAATATTCACATCACTCCAAATACAGCATCGAGTTGATCTGTCGGTGGCTTTTAAACGCTCTCCTAACTAATAATAAAACAGTGTTGCCACACAAATCGGTTTATCTCAGCCATTGGGTTATACACTTTCATGAAATGACGTTGTGTTTGCCTTTGAAACAGACGTATAGAAAATATGCTGCCATGCACATTCCTACTCTAGCAAACACAGATGGATAGTTCAGAGGTGTTAATAAATGCTAGAAAAGCGTTAATGAAATAACTGACATTGGTGATCAATCTTCTTAAGAGGCCCTATTACTGCCTGGTGTCAGGGAGCAGAAACCAAACATGTAATCCAAACAACTGCCAGTCAGTGTCTACAATAGGCTGTCAGCCTTTCACACAGCACAGCACATGGCATTTCCAGGTATTATTTACCCTCTGGCCACCTGGTAGGGAAGACTTGGAGTGGCTGGCTGCCTGCTGTGCCTAAACCAAGTCCACTAACGGCCCCAGCCCAGTCTCTCTCCACTGCAGCCTGGGTTGTGTGCATTAGGGCACATACAATGTAAAAATGTTTTGCAATGGAAAACGCAAATGAGCATTTCTCATTGAACAAGTCCATGTAGTCCCACCCTGGTTCAGTCCCCCCCCCCCCCCCCGTTGGTTGCCGAATGAACATGACCCTGGAGTACCAAGAGGAGTGCAACGGGAGAAAGAGAAAGGTCTTCCTGGCCTGGGCTAAGAATAGTGTCTGTCAGGTGCAGTAGTGTGGATAGATCATGTTGCCAGGACACGGTGTGAACCCATATCGCCCAGTGTCATGGGGCTGAGATCTGAACGAGGCAGGAGCTCCGTCAAAGCAAACAACAGACCAGATGGTGTCCAACCCAACCAAACCAATTCGAGTCTGTCGTTAACAGGGGCGGCGATCCTCTCGATCCTCTTGTTTGAAAAAAAGTGCTGCAATTTTAAACGGTTTTCACTTGTAATGCTTGATATGTCGCACTGATGGATACTGATAATGTGCTAGTGTAATGTCTGAACTGATTAGGCCTATATTACCTTGGTAGGTCATGAGTATGGACATGTGTGTGGCAAGAGAGGACTTTAATTAAGCCATTGACAACATGTGAGAGCGTTCATTGATGAGGCCCTTTAGGGCCGTCGTACGCAGTGCGGTATCCGTCACCGTTTTCCACTTGAGTCTTCTCATTCTCGCGCTGCCTCTGACAAGGGAGCTGGCATGGTGACGAAATCTTTGAGGAATGGCTGACGTCTCCTGCAAGCCTCCTCCGTAGATGTTACCGTTGTCTAAATGTCATGACTTCCCTGCCACCTTGGATCCATGCCACAGTGTCACTTCGCAGTTTGAGACTGCCACTAGTGTGGCAGTCAAAACTCAAGCGTTCCTCTTTGGCCCATAGCCGTTTGAGTGGCAAATTGTTGATTTTAGCCCTGTTTTGTATGGTTGATTTGATTAACATTCTTCCTACTTCTTCCTTCATTCTGACATGTTCATTTTGAGTACTAGAGATACCTCTGAAAAGTGCATATTACTACTGACAGAGCCAGTAAGATTTGCATAATTTAAAGCAAAAGGCATCCGCTGATCCGTTTCTTTCTCATTGACAGTAGGGAGAAGTAGAGCTTTTTCAATTGGCCTCCATTTTCCTATTCTGCATGAAATATTAATATCCATCTTGTTCGATGCAAAGGAGATGGTGCCTCTCTCTTTGAAAGTTGCTTTTAGTCATTTGCGCCGTGTCTGAGAGAATAAATGCCATGACTCATGTAAGGCATTGGCTCCTGTAGTTTTGTGAGGAATTCTGGTTTTGAGCAACAGCTCGCAGCTGATTCACAGCTGTATGAGTCCCTATGTCAAATTCAGGTTTTGACTCACAGTGTTGGGCAAACGCGAGGGTAAGTGCTCGATGTGTTCTGCTTCGCTGTGTTGGACGCTCTCAGTCGCATTTTATGTTTAGTGGTGACAGTCTAGGATATACCGTATTCGCCTATCAGTGCTCTATAGGCTGAAGATACAGTATGTGCAATTGTATAGCCAAGATGCCTCAAAGCATAGCAACAGGGTCAACACTATTACAAGTCCGAAGAATAACAGCCTTGCAGTCTCATTATTGAACCCAAAGGTCACCCCCCTCCCCCCAACCAGCATGAGAGGATTAAGGGGCCTACAGGAAGGAGCAAGGTCATGAGGCCAACAAAACATTAACATTCCTACTTCAAATGCTTTTTCCCTCAGACTAAAACCAGACTTTCCAAAAACTAGAGATGTCATGCAACCTTAACCCAAGAAGCATTTTGTGAGAGGTGTAGGCTTCTTTACCTAAACCCAAAGCAAGGCAAATGTGAAACTACGAGAAGAGAAGAGTTTTAGCTCAGGGATGTGATCAATGAACATCTAACCTTATTATTTACCTGTCAATCCCTCAGAACCCTCCAAGTTCATATGCTCTCTCGCATTATTGTCCATAATCATTACCACCGCCTCAATAAAAATAACTCCTGTCCTCCATGCTTAAGGGATTATAGGAGATTTGCATTTTCAAATTTGAATGCATCTCATTCTTGTTTCAGCAGCCTGGCGAGAAGTAAGCAGGTCTTTTGCATGCAGGGGCCAGAGAAGAATAAAATGTGACTCAACACCGATCGACTCTTCATGAATTTAACATGGCTCTGGCTTCTGTGAATGGCCTCCTGCTATGAGCTTATGAGACATAGCTTTACTAGTGCAGTAGGCTGTCTTTGTGGACAGCTCAGGGGAAGTGGCATTGGATATTTATTAAAGAGTGATTATAGTAAATACATTATATATACAAAAGTATGTGGACACCCCTTCAAATTAGTGGATTCGGCTATTTCAGCCACACCCTTTGCTGACAGGTGTATAAAATCGACCACACGGCTATGCAATCTCGATATACAAACATTGGCAATAGAATGGCCATACTGAAGAGCTCAGGGACTTTCAACGTGGCACCGTCATAGGATGCCACCTTTCCAACAAGTCAGTTCATCAAATTTCTGCCCTGTTAAAGCTGCCCCGGTCAACTGTAAGTGCTGTGAAGTCGAAACATCTAGGAGCAACAACGGCTCAGCCGTGAAGTGGTAGGCCACACAAGCTGAAGAGAATAAGAGTTAAGCGCATTCCATCCCTTACCAGATATTGTGCCGACCTTTTACAATCTTCTCTAGGTGTGAGATAATGCCCATTGGATGTGTCCGGCATTCAGTTCGGACTATTTTGTTGAAGTGTATATTGCCTACGGCATCTTAAGATGGACAAACAGCACTATTGCTGCTTTTTCTCATTTTTCAGGCAAAGGTCTTTGAAGGGAATATGCGAGCACAATCTTTTGGCTAGGCGCTAGCCAAACTGAGACATGCAGAAGCCTTTACGTGTCAAATAGTGCAAACTTATGTCTTTGCCAAACTGGCCAAATCAAGCCAAGCTGTTAGCTTTCACCCCGTGTTACCTCTTGCCTACTCTTCCTGGCACAGTTCTGAACTTGTTCGACCTCTGAGGTTTTGCAGGAGGTTCAGACTGAGACCCTTTTGTTCCTCCTCCTCTGGTTCTGCCGTAGCCCTTTAAACAAGCAGTATGTGTGATTTACAAGCATGAATTGGGTAATCCAGTGGGCAGCAATTACCACTCTTTATGGAGAACTTTAATACATGGGTGGACTTTGCCAGGCTCTAATAAGCCTCTCCGGGAACCAAGTCAATCCCAGATGTTTTGAAGGAGTGGGACGGATGCCAGATTCAGGTCAAAGCGAACACACGTCCCATTAGCCCAGCTGCCCGACCGACTGACTGACTGACTGTGTCGTGAAAAAGTCTCACCCAGTTCTAATCCCTCTTCCTGGAATTGGACTGTTTTTGTTCACCAAAAATGACACCATTTTTTAACACTCTCCATCTTTGTTTTGTAAATCTGCCACTTGAATGTTTTTTTATTCTCACGACTGGCTGCTGCCAGCATTGTAGAGGTGCAAATGAATGTAATTGCCTGAAAGGGCTCCAGCTGCTGAGCAAAGCAGGACCAGATTTCCACCCAAAGATAATAATTAAAATGGAGGCCCTGCTTCTGATTCTCTCATGAAATTATATTTATGGTCTTGGAAGGTATAAACATCCATTTGATTTAGTATTGTTGTCTGCATTAGTGGAAGATCTAGTTCCTCACTTTAAGTGGTGATTTGGAAATACAGCTAAAAGTGGTATGCTGTACACATGATCTCCATAATGTTGCGTTGCAACTGGCCTGTTGGAGGATGACAGTCACATTGATCGTCATAAATCCCCCATGCATGACATTCTTTAATCATTGGAGTCATTCTCGTTGAAGTTGAAGAATGTGTGAAACAAGCTGTATAACAGCTATTATAAATTGATTGAAGTCGTTATATATCAGACCGTATTCTACGGGTATGACTAAACATGTATTTTTACTGCTCTCATTACATTGATAAATGTAAATGTAAAATTGATAACCCGTTTATGACAGCAATAAGGCACCTCGGGTGTTTGTGGTATATTGCCAATATACCATGGCTAAGGGCTGTATTCAGGTACACAGCGTTGCATCGTGCCTAAGAACAGCCCTTAGCCATGGTATATTGGCCATATACTGTACCTGTCATGGTTCTTCTACCTGTCACCAGAGGGGGGCAGAGACCATCCTAGAGACATTAATGACACTCAGGTGTGTCTTATTACTCACGAGTTCCCTGTTAAAAGAGGTGTGTTTTCTGGTTTCCTTTGCAGGAGCTTAAATGGTCTGGTCTGGTCTGGTCTGGTCTGGTCTGGTCTGGTCTGGTCTGGTCTGGTCTGGTCTGGTCTGGTCTGGTCTGGTTGTCTGTCTGGTTGTCTGTCTGTCTGTCTGTCTGTCTGTCTGTCTGTCTGTCTGTCTGTCTGTCTGTCTGTCTGTCTGTCTGTCTGTCTGTCTGTCTGTCTGTCTGTCCGTCCGTCCGTCCGTCCGTCCGTCCGTCCGTCCGTCCGTCCGTCCGTCCGTCCGTCCGTCCGTCCGTCCGTCTGTGTTTCCTGAGTGAGTTTTTGAGACTTATTGTTTGTTGTTTTTCCCCAGTGTACGGTGATCCTGCGGCAACTGTTTATCAGTGAAGTATTTATGTTTATCCTTAACCATTCCTCGTCTGGTCTCTTCTCTGCAACTGGGTCCAACCACATCACAGCACCACACCCCCGCAGGCATTTTTGCTTAAATATGACATAGACCAGGGTTTCCCAAACTCTTTCCTGGGACCCCACTGGGTGCACATTTTGGTTTTTGCCCTAGCACTACACAACTGATTCAAATAATAAAAGCTTGATGAGTTGGTTATTTGAATCAGCTGTGTAGTGATAGGGCCAAAAAATGAAAGTGCACCCTGACATGGACCCTGTGCACCCTGACATGGACTGACCATGAGAGAAGAATGGTGCTGGAGGAGATGGCTGCCGTTTTACAAGCTCCTAACCAATTGTGGTGCTGTGCGTTTTATCGTGTTGTTTGAAAATTATTTTGTACATAATGTTTCTGCCACCGTCTCTTATGACCGAAAATAACTTCTGGATATCAGAACAGTGATTACTCACCTCAAACTGGGCAAAGATATTTTATTTAATGAGTCGGACACAAAGGATTTACACCAGATACCAGACCAGGCCCAAATCCCCATCGTTCGCATGAATAAAATACACCAATACAGGGACGCAGGTCCGGTTGCCTTGTGAGAATGCGTTGGCGAGTGTGTAACCCACCTCTACCATCTGTCCTATTGGCCAAAGTCTAATCGCTGGAGAATAAAATGGATAAGCTCCGTTCAAAACTATGAGCTCCGTTCAAGACAAGGGATGGTGGTATGTGCCTATTTCTCAATAACAGCTGGTGCGCAAAATCAAATATTAAGGAAGTCTCAAGGTTTTGGTCACCTAAGGTAGAGTATCTCATGATAAGCTATAGACCACACTATTTTCCAAGAGAGTTTTCATCTATATTATTCGTAGCAGTCTAATTACCAACACAAACCAATACTGGCACTGAGACCACACTCAAAGAGCTGTATAAAGCCATAAGCAAACAAGAAAATGCTCATCCAAAGGAGCCATGGATTACAGGCAGCATCCACACTGAGCTAAGGGTTGAGCTGCTGCTTTCAAGGAGCGGGACTCTATCCCAGACGCTTATAAGAAGTTCCGCTATGCCCTCAGATGAAACATCAAACAGGCAAGGCATAAATACAGGAATAAGATTGAATCCTACTACACCGGCTCCGACGCACATCACATGTTGCAGGTCTTACAAACTATTACGGACTACAAAGGGAAACCCAGCCGCGAGCTGCCCAATGACACAAGCCTACTAGGCGAGCTAAATTACTTCTATATGCGCTTCGAGTCAAGCAACACTGAAGCATGCATGAGAGCACCAGCTGTTCCGGATGACTGTGTGATCACGCTCGCTGTAGACGATGTGAGTAAGCCCATTAAGCAGGTCAACATTCACAAGGCCGCAGGGCCAGATGGATTACCAGGACGTATACTCCGAGCATGCGTTGACAAACTGGCAAGTGTCTTCACTGACATTTTCAGCATGTCCCTGGCCGAGTATATAATAGACCACCATAGACATTCCACCATAGTCCCTGTGCCAAAGAACACCAAGACAACCTGCCTAAATGACTATATATCTGTATCCATGAAGTGCTTTGAAAGGATGGTCTGAACACCTATGTAGATATTCCATAAAAAGCTGTTTCCAGCTATAATAGACATTTACAACATTAACATTATCTATGCTGTATTTCTGATAAATTTGATGTTATTTTAATGGACAAAAAAATGTTATTTTCTTTTTTTAAAGGACATGACCCCAAACTTTTGAACGGTAGTGTATAGTTGACAGTGCATGTCAGAGCAAAAATCAAGCCTTGAGGTTGAATGAATTGTCCGTAGAGCTCCGAGACAGGATTGTGTCGAGGCACAGATCTGGGGAGGGGTACCAAAGAATGTCTGCTGGTCAGGGATGGGACCAAGAACCCAATAGTCACTCTGACAGAGCTTCAGAGTTCATCTGTGGAGATAGGAGAACCTTCCAGAAGGACAGCCATCTCTGCAGCACTCAGGCCTTTATGGTAGAGTAACCAGATGGAAGCCACTCCTCAGTAAGAGGCACATGACAGCCTGCTTGGAGTTTGCCAAAAGGCACCTAAAGGACTCTCACACCATGAGAAACAAGATTCTCTGGTCTGATGAAACCAAGATTGAACTCTTTGGCTGAATGCCAAGTGTCATGTCTGGAGGAAAACTGGCACCATCCCTACGGTGAAGCATGGTGGTGGCAGCATCATGCAGTGGGGATGTTTGTCAGTGGCAGGGACTGGGAGACTAGTCAGAATCAAGGGAAAGATGAATGGAGAAAAGTACAGAGACCTCAGGACCTCAGACTGGGGCAAAGGTTCACTTTCCAACAGGACAACAACCCTAAGCACGCAGCCAAGACAACTCAGGAGTGGCTTTGGGACATATCCAAGAATGTCCTAGAGTGTCCCAGCCAGAGCCTGGATTTGAACCCGATCGAACATCTCTGGAGAGACCGGAAAATCACTGTGAAGTGACGCTCCCCAGCCAACCTGACAGAACTTAAGCGGATCTGCAAAGAAAAATGTGAGAAACTCCCCAATGACAGTTGTGCCAAGCTTGTAGCGTCATACCCAAGAAGACTCAGGCTGTAATCTCTGCCAAAGGTGCTTCAACAAAGTACTGAACAAAGAGTCTGAATACTTATGTACATGTTTGTATTTGTGCCTTTTTATATTTCTGTTTTTAATTATTAATACATTTGAAAAACATTCTAAAAACCTGTTTTTGCTTTAATCATGTGTGTAGTTTGAGAGAAATAAACTATTTAATCAATTTTAGAATAAAACTGTAACGTACATTTTTTGGGAAAAAGACAAGGGGTCTGAATACTTTCCGATTGCACTATATATATATATATACACACACACACACACACACACACACACACACACACACACACACACACACACACACACACACACACACACACACACACACACACACACACACACACACACACAAACAATGGCCCTCAAACCATCATGGTCACCTAATAATCTCCAGTTTACAATTGGCTCATTCATCCCATCAAACTGAACAAGTTCCACAGACATGTGACAAACAGAAATGGAATCATGTGTCCCTGAACAAAGGGGGGGTTCAAAATCAAAAGTAACCATCAGTATCTGGTGTGGCCATGTGCTGCATTAAGTACAGCAGTGCATCTCCTCCTTATGGACTGCACCAGATGTGCCAGTTCTTGCTGTGAGATGTTACTCCACTCTTCCACCAAGGCACCTGCAAGTTCCCAGACATTTCTGGGGGGAATGGCCCTAGCCCTCACCCTCCGATCCAAAAGGTCCCAGACGTGCTCAATGGGATTGAGATCCGGGCTCTTCCCTGGCCCCTTCCCTCTTCCCAGGAAATCACCCACAGAATGAGCAGTATGGCTGGTGGCATTGTCATCCTGGAGGGTCATGTCAGGATGAGCCTGCAGGAAGGGTACCACATGAGGGAGGAGGATGTCTTCCCTGTAACGCACAGAATTGACATTGCCTGCAATGACAACAAGCTCAGTCCGATGATGCTGTGACACACCACCCCTGACCATGACAGACCCTCCACCTCCCAATTGATCCCTCTCCAGAGTACAGGCCTCGGTGTAACACTCATTCCTTCAACGATAAACGCGAATATGACCATCATGGTCATATTCGTCAGTGAAGTGCACTTTTTGCCAGTCCTGTCTGGTCCAGCGACGGTGGGTTTGTGCCCATAACATTGCCGGTGATGTCTGGTGAGGATCTGCCTTACAACAGGCCTACAAGCCCTCAGTCCAGCCTCTCTCAGCCTATTGTGGACAGTCTGAGCACTGACGGAGGGATTGTGCGTTCCTGGTGTAACTCGGGCAGTTGTTGTTACCATCCTGTACCTGTCCTGCAGGAGTGATGTTCGGATGTACCGATCCTGTGCAGGTGTTACATGTGGTCTGCCAATGCGAGGATGATCAGCTGTCCGTCCTGTCTCCCTGTAGCACTGTCTTAGGCGTCTCACAGTACGGACATTGCAATTTATTGCCCTGGCCACATCTGCAGTCCTCATGCCTCCTTGCAGCATGCCTAAGGCACATTCACGCAGATGAGCAGTGACCCTGGGCATCTTTCTTTTGGTGTCTTTCAGTAGAAAGGCCTCTTTAGTGTCCTAACTGTGACCTTAATTGCTTACCATCTGTAAGCTGTTAGTGTCTTAACGACCTTTCCACAGGTGCATGTTCATTAATTGTTTATGGTTCATTGAACAAGCATGGGAAACCGTGTTTAAACCCTTTACAGTGAGGATCTGAGAAGTTATTTGGATTTTTACTCATTATCTTTGAAAGACAGGGTCCTGAAAAAGAGACGTTTCTTTTTTTTGCTGAAATAGCATTATAAATATTCACTTACCTTTGATGATCTTCATCAGAATGCACTCCCAGGAATCTGTTCAGTAAAGTCCATCATTTATGTCCAAATAGCTCCTTTTTATTTGCGCGTTTAGTACACAATCCAAACTCACGATGCATGGGCAAGTCCAGATGAAATGTCATATTACAGTTCGTAGAAACATGTCAAACGAAGTATAGAATCAATCTTTAGGATGTTTTTAACATATATCTTCCAACCGGAGAATTCCTTTGTCTGTAGAAACGCAGGTCGCTCTCACCTCATGCCACTCTGGCAGACCTTTGACTCATTCAGCTTCCATTCCCCCCTCCTTCACAGTAGAAGAATCAAACTGTCACACCCTGACCTATCTCTGTTTTCTTTATATTTTGGTTAGATCAGAGTGTTTTATACCTTTATTTAACTAGGCAAATCAGTTAAGAACAAATTCTTATTTTCATTGACAGCCTAGGAACAGTAGGTCAACTGCCTGTTCAGGGGTAGAACGACAGATTTTTACCTTGTCAGCTCTGGGATTTGAACTTGCAACCTTCCAGTTACTAGTCCAACGCTCTAACCACTCAGCTACCCTGCCACCCCTGTGACCAGGGTGGGTATGCTAGTTGTTGTATTGTCTAGGGTTTTTGTATGTCTATGGTGGCCTGATATGGTTCCCAATCAGAGGCAGCTGTTTATAGTTGTCTCTGATTGGGGATCATATTTAGGTAGCCATTTCCCTTTGGTGTTTGTGGGATCTTGTTCTATGTTTAGTTGCCTCTCTGCACTATTCATATTAGCTTCATGGTTTGTTTTGTTGTTAGTTTGTTCAGTGTTCATTCTTTTAATAAATTAGAATGTGAGCATACCACGCTGCGCATTGGTCTCGTTCGTATAACGAACGTGACACAAGCAAGGTTCTAAAGACTGTTGACATCTAGTGGAAGCCTTAGGAAGTGCTATATGACCCCATAGACACTGTATATTTATTAGGCAATGACTTTAAAAACTACAAACCTCAGATTTCCCACTCCCTGGTTTGATTGTTTTCCTCTGGTTTTTGCCTGCCATGTGAGTTCTGTTATACTCACAGACATCATTCAAACAGTTTTAAAAACATAAGAATGTTTTCTATCCAAATCTATATGCATATATTAGCAACTGGGCCTCAGTAGCAGGCAGTTTATTCTGGGCACTTTATTCATCCAAGCTACTCAGTACTGCCCCCCAGCCCCAAAGAAGTTAAGGACTACTGAACAAAGAGCCATTTGGGAGCCTAATAAATGTCTCTTTTAGGTGAACAGAGGCAGAAGATCTGACTTACTGAAAAAGCTATCACTATTACTTGGTATATGGGTATCCTGGGGGCTGGAACAATGAAATGTTTGCTTCATTAAAAACGACGTGCGCAAAGAGTCAGGCTCATTACCCTTGAGTTTTCACAGCAGGAGCAGCAATCTAAACCTCCATTTTTGAGACTTAACGAGCACAAACAGAAGCCTAATCATCATCAACACCTAGTTTTGTCTGTGGAATCTAAATGGAATCCTTGATTAAAGCGCATAGGACAACCTAAACCTCAATTTTGGAGTCTTGACGAGCACCACAGATTATTATTATTCAATTGACCAGATACTCAAGTGGCCGCTTTAAAAATGGAAGGCAGTCGAGAGGAGGCAAGATCAGGGTGGAACATTCTAGCCAATGAAAGGGCAGATACGCGTGTGAACAACAGGCACAATTTCCGATATAAAGTGTTTTTTCTAAAAGTTGTCAGTACACTCGTAACAGCCTAAGCAATATTCGATCAAATAAATCACAAGCCATTCCATTTTTTGTCGACCAAATTCGACACGCTCTCATTGACCTCCATACAGAAACTCCTTGTTTGGTGAGTGAAAAATAAATCAATTAACGGCACCTGCTGGAGAAGACAGATTTGGGCCCAGTTATCCCTCTCGCTTCGCCTCTTCGAGCACATAGCCTAGGCCTCATTATCAACACCTAGTTTAGTCTTAGTAATACAAAGGCCAACCTCTGATACTGTATCTCTCCCTTGTACAAAAGAGCAATGTCTCTGTCACGATGGCCTTCCACAAAGAAAGCCAAGCATGGTTATGGGTTTTCTCTGTGATAAGGCAGGGTGTTTTCTGTCTGTAGTAAGTTATGCCTATAGCCCATTCTCTGTTAATTGTCTCTTGATGACAGTTGTGTTTCTATCACATGCCCTGGTGCTGGTGACTAAGGTGCTTATCTGGTACCACCAATTCATCATGCCCAATATGGTCGAGTCACAGGGATGGATGGATCTCAGAGCAACGTAGAGACTATAAATCTTAATATTCTAATAACTTAATCAGATAAGGGGTTAATGTGTTTGCCACATCAGACACAACCATCAATTGTGAACATGATTTGCAAATCCATATACTGTACCGGCAGTCTACTCTAGCCAGACTGTTTGTGAGTGTGAGAGCGTTTGTGTTTAGGTCCGTGCTCTTTTTGTCGGCCTAGATGATTGCAATCAATTAAGAGCACCTGATCTCTTCGGTCCAAACTCAAGAGGTCTACCCTGAAAAGGAATCAACTAGATTACAACCCTTCTTTTTATTTTCCTCTTGGCCGCAGTAAAAGCTGTGTAGATTGGTGTGCTCTGTTCTGGATTCTGGATGTGTCTAGTGAGCAGTAGAACAAATCAAATCTAAATCTATTTTAATTGTCACATACACATGGTTAGCAGATGTTAATGCGAGTGTAGCGAAATGCTTGTGCTTCTAGTTCCGACAATGCAGTAATAACCAACAAGTAATCTAACTAACAATTCCAAAACTACTGTCTTATACATAAATGATATATATATATGAATGAGTGATGGTACAGAGCAGCATAGGCAAGATACAGTAGATGGTATCGAGTACAGTATATACATATGAGATGAGTATGTAAACAAAGTGGCATAGTTAAAGTGGCTAGTGATACATGTATTACATAAGGATGCAGTAGATGATATAGAGTACAGTATATACGTATGCATATGAGATTAATAATGTAGGGTATGTAACATTATATTAGGTAGCATTGTTTAAAGTGGCTAGTGATATATTTTACATCATTTCCCATCAATTCCCATTATTAAAGTGGCTGGAGTTGAGTCAGTGTCAGTGTGTTGGCAGCAGCCACTCAATGTTAGTGGTGGCTGTTTAACAGTCTGATGGCCTTGAGATAGAAGCTGTTTTTCAGTCTCTCGGTCCCAGCTTTGATGCACCTGTACTGACCTCGCCTTCTGGATGATAGCGGGGTGAACAGGCAGTGGCTCGGGTGGTTGTTGTCCTTGATGGTCTTTATGGCCTTCCTGTAACATCGGGTGGTGTAGGTGTCCTGGAGGGCAGGTAGTTTGCCCCCGGTGATGCGTTGTGCAGACCTCACTACCCTCTGAAGAGCCTTACGGTTGTGGGAGGAGCAGTTGCCGTACCAGGCGGTGATACAGCCCGCCAGGATGCTCTCGATTGTGCATCTGTAGAAGTTTGTGAGTGCTTTTGGTGACAAGCCAAATTTCTTCAGCCTCCTGAGGTTGAAGAGGCGCTGTTGCGCCTTCTTCACGATGCTGTCTGTGTGAGTGGACCAATTCAGTTTGTCTGTGATGTGTATGCCGAGGAACTTAAAACTTACTACCCTCTCCACTACTGTTCCATCGATGTGGATAGGGGGGTGTTCCCTCTGCTGTTTCCTGAAGTCCACAATCATCTCCTTAGTTTTGTTGACGTTGAGTGTGAGGTTATTTTCCTGACACCACACTCCGAGGGCCCTCACCTCCTCCCTGTAGGCCGTCTCGTCGTTGTTGATAATCAAGCCTACCACTGTTGTGTCGTCCGCAAACTTGATGATTGAGTTGGAGGCGTGCGTGGCCACGCAGTCGTGGGTGAACAGGGAGTACAGGAGAGGGCTCAGAATGCACCCTTGTGGGGCCCCAGTGTTGAGGATCAGCGGGGTGGAGATGTTGTTGCCCACCCTCACCACCTGGGGGCGGCCCGTCAGGAAGTCCAGTACCCAGTTGCACAGGGCGGGGTCGAGACTCAGGGTCTCGAGCTTGATGACGAGCTTGGAGAGTACTATGGTGTTGAATGCCGAGCTGTAGTCGATGAACAGCATTCTCACATAGGTATTCCTCTTGTCCAGATGGGTTAGGGCAGTGTGCAGTGTGGTTGAGATTGCATCGTCTGTGGACCTATTTGGGCAGTAAGCAAATTGGAGTGGGTCTAGGGTGTCAGGTAGGGTGGAGGTGATATGGTCCTTGACTAGTCTCTCAAAGCACTTCATGGTAACTGAAGTGAGTGCTACGGGGCAGTAGTCGTTTAGCTCAGTTACCTTAGCTTTCTTGGGAACAGGAACAATGGTGGCCCTCTTGAAGCATGTGGGAACAGCAGACTGGTATAGGGATTGATTGAATATGTCCGTAAACACACCGGCCAGCTGGTCTGCGCATGCTCTGAGGGCGCGGCTGGGGATGCCGTCTGGGCCTGCAGCCTTGCGAGGGTTAACACGTTTAAATGTTTTACTCACCTCGGCTGCAGTGAAGGAGAGTCCGCATGTTTTCGTTGCAGGCCGTGTCAGTGGCACTGTATTGTCCTCAAAGCGGGCAAAAAAGTTATTTAGTCTGCCTGGGAGCAAGACATCCTGGTCCGTGACTGGGCTGGTTTTCTTCTTGTAGTCCGTGATTGACTGTAGACCCTGCCACATACCTCTTGTGTCTGAGCCGTTGAATTGAGATTCTACTTTGTCTCTATACTGACGCTTAGCTTGTTTGATAGCCTTGCGGGGGGAATAGCTGCACTGTTTGTATTCGGTCATGTTACCAGTCACCTTGCCCTGATTAAAAGCAGTGGTTCGCGCTTTCAGTTTCACGCGAATGCTGGTTAGGGAATGGGGTTTCTGGTTAGGGAATGTTTTAATCGTTGCTATGGGAACGACATCTTCAACGCACGTTCTAATGAACTCGCACACCGAATCAGCGTATTCGTCAATGTTGTTATCTGACGCAATACGAAACATATCCCAGTCCACGTGATGGAAGCAGTCTTGGAGTGTGGAATCAGCTTAGTCGGACCAGCGTTGGACAGACCTCAGCGTGGGAGCTTCTTGTTTTAGTTTCTGTCTGTAGGCAAGAACACTTGAGGTTACAGTGTTAGAATGGAAAGGAAGGCCTTCGCATGAATAAACCAGAGGTGAGAGACAATAGCACACACACACACACACGGGTATGTGCAGACACACACACAGGCACACACATCATATGCGAAAACGAAGACACCCACATCTCTTTTAGAGGTGGAGATGAGATCAAAGACTCCTTTTCACAAGACTGAGCAGATTGGCTTATATAAAGAGGCTGTTCAACACTCATTCTAATGCTTATCACATCATAGACCAGATGACTTTTAACTTCTAGAATGGGATTGTGTTTTAGTCATCTCTCTCCCCCACTGGCGCTCCAAATACAGAGCTTTGTCACAAGGCAGACAAGGGGAACAAGGACAATGTGGCTAGTGTAATCTTTTAACCCTGGTACTAACGGAAGCACAACACACTGGAGACAGCGGACAAAGAGAGGGAATGATGCAGATGATTCTACAATGTCTCTTTTAGGGAGCAAAAAAGAAATTCACCTGATGTTACAAGAACGTTCCCATAGTACATTTCGTCTTGTGCTTTAATGGTTCCCAGAATGTTTCATTAGGGTTTTGGGAAGTGTCTGGTGGGAACATTGTGGGGACATCGCAAAAGATATGTTCCCGAAACACAAAAACTGTCGACTGTCCAAAGGCTCCCAATATAATTCTTACTTTGAGACACATTATATGGTCATGATCAGAAAAACAGAAATGATCCTAGATCAGCACTCAGTCTTGGATACTTTGTAAATATGGACCCGGATGTATGCAGCATATAAAGAGGATGGGGGGGAAGTGATGGTGAATAACCCAGTTACCAGTATTGTCCTGGGTTACTTATGTCTAGGAAGATTAAAAAAGGAAGCATGGAATTCTTGATTGACCATACTAACATGGCTATATACTGAAACAAATAAGATCTACGAGAGCTTCCCTATGTGTATTGCGTGAACATCAATGGAATATTTTTTTCAACCTAAAACAAATATGCTATGGACGTCCTAAAAACAGACATATTTCATTCTTACAACATTACGGGAATGTCCTGTGCAACCTAATTTAAACATTGTATGAATGTCATCACAACTGAGAAGGTATTTTGTGTTTTGGGAACCTATCTCTTATAATGTACCCACAACTTAATGAAATATTCTGGGAACCTTTTTAAAGAACTCAGAAAGGCTGTTCTGTCAACATTCTTGCAACATGTTATTGCAAGTCCAAGCACATATGAAGTTGTGTGTTTTCAATTAGTTGATTTGAGTGGTGTTACAAATAGACTGTTTTCCATTTGGGGAATGATTAGGAATCTTGCAGTCTCCACTTCCCACTCAAGCTCTCCAGGCAACATCAACAAGGCTTCCGCCGTCATACAGTGTGCTTTGAGTGTAATAACTGCTCTTGTGTTTTGGTACAGCCTTTGATACTACTGACTCTGGAATTAAGATCGCCCAGCCTGCCTTGCTCTCCTACATTCCATTCTTGACATGGGCCTCTAAGGAAATTAACAAGTGAAACTTGATGTCAGCTTATCTCCATCACATCTCTTTGTGAAGTTGACAGGGACAGAGTCTTCTATTTGGACGGGCCATTAGACTAAATTCGCAGTGACCTGTCCAGATTGTGAAGGTCACCGAGTAAGGCAGGGGGTCTTGGTAATTGGTAGTGGGTCCTGGCAGTGGGCCTTTTCCCTTGAAGGAACATGAGCTTTACAATGAGACTGAGCTAAGCGATGACAAATTCCATGTTAGGAAATGGTTTTACCTTCCATATATCATTCAAGTTATTCCTTGGTTTGCAGTGTTGTGATGGACGTCATTTTGTATTATTACAAACGATTTTATATTTCTTAAAAGTAAAGAATGTTACTGGAATTGTTAGTTGGGAAAACCAGTGAATCGCAGAACAAAAAGAGCGCCAAACTTCCTCTACCTCTCCACCCATTCTTCTATATCTGCATTGCCAGGGCGTTGGGAATCACTGTTCTGTGTGCCACACATCAACAGTCACCTCCGTAGCAAAGGAGCCGAGGCACTTCTTTGATGTGTGCTCTGCTTTGGTCCCAGCCAACCCTCAGAGAGAGAGAAGGCAGAAAACCATGGAAACAGACTCCCTCATGTACATACTCTACTGTACGCCAGCGCCACACAGTGTGGTGTAATGCAGATATTCTGGCTGCAGCAGTCTCACTGGTCTGTATCAAGTCTACTATTAATGTTAAGTTGACGTAACTAAATGTAGTCGTGCAGTAGGCCTACTCTGATTCGTCATCTGGTATTGAAATTGGTGTAGGAGGAGGCGGAGAGCAAGAGAAACATGGTAGAGTGGGGAGACTGAGTGCTTTGTTATTGTCAGGACCCACACGCCTACATTGTTTCTCCCTCAGACAACGGCACTCTTTCATTTGTTCTCTGCTACAGTGAGACTATAGGTCAGTACAGAGACAGAGACGCCCACTGCAGGGCCATAGATAGTGACGAGCTGACACATTGTAGAGGGCCTTAACATCCTCCCTTCCACCTCTCCCCTAAGCCTCCCTCCATTATCTCCTCTCGGTCTGACTCACCGCACTAATTCTAGCACCCTGTCTCTAACACACACACAGAGACAATATGCTGGCCTTGTGCCACATGTGAATGAGCTTTTACTCCTCCTCATTCTGTGTGTACTGGGGATGGCTCTACTGGTGGGTTGCCCGGGAGTGTATCTGTAATCAGGTTATGTCCAGGGAGGTCTGAGATCAGATCTTTAGTCAACCGGACTTTGTCCCAAATGGCACTACTATTGACCAGGGCCCATAGCCATATGGTTCTGGTCAAAAGTAATGCGCTATAGGGACTAGATTGTCATTTGAGAGGCAGGCCTCACGTAGGGTTTGGAGTGGAGCCGGAGGTGGGCCTCCACAAGCCTATTTATGCCTACTATAATGTATAAATCATAGTCCTGAGACGCGGTCGCCTGTGTCCCGTTGTGACATAGCTCTGTGGGTTGGAGACCAACGTCCGCGGGGGACGCACAGCCCCTGACCTCATACGGACAGTGTGTATTAACGGTGTGGCCTTGGGGTAACGCCCCGGGTCGGAGGATTGTGGGTAATCTGTGCTGATCACTTGAGCTCAGACAGTCACTCGCCAAGGCTTACCTGTGGCTGACTGTCTGTGGATTCCTGTAGATAGAGGTAGGACCTACTCCTGAACTGCAAGCAATATGAAAATTCATGTTGTTATGTTATCGGCATCATCTTTTTTTGATCAACTTGCGAGTGATCAAGATCTATTTTTTAAAATCCATACATACATTTAATCCATAACTGAAGGCTGTCTAAAATGTAGCTGACCAGTTTCCTTGTTTATTAGTATCAGGAAATGGACTGGTTACACTTAATGTAAATAAACAAGCATGTAGTTAATCTATCAAACTAAATAGATATTCCAAACAACAGAAAGCCTTTCAGACAGATTTACCGAAATTACCTCTGTTATCTGATAATCTGTCTGATCAGCAAAACATCAATGTCGATGTTTGTGTTGTTTGGATGTGAACCCACCGACCTCTTCCCCACGCTTAACCCACCTCCCTTCGGCAGCCAATCACAGGCTGTTTACTAGTTTCACCCTACCATGACTGAGCACCCAACCCCTCCACCCCACCAAACACTCCGGGAGCCAAGTCCAGCACAGGGGCCTAACTGTTTCGTAACACCCAGAGAAAATATACAACAGCACCCAAACATGAGTCCCTGTGTAGCCCCGGTAGACATGCTTTAGCTGGGAATTCCCAGCCAGCCCTGGCTCTCCATTAGGGTCACTATGTCAGAGCATTGTGTTCCTACTTCCTGCCCTGTATTGCCCCATAATCAGTTTATCATACCTCACTGAGTAGGAGTAGAACAAAGAGAGAGAGATCTCCCCACTGCAGCCCCCTCTCGATTAGGCCTCTCCGTACTTCGAGTCGGAGAGTATTGGAACCTCGCAGCTGGTTGTGTTGTGGACAAAGCCAACAGTGTTTACAATAATGTTTTAACTATGAAATGGATAGGGTGTGTACAGTACACCTCAGATAATGGTTTGCTCTAGCCAGGGACATAACCGTGATATTAAAAGCGCATTGTGTGGTCACACTGTGTTGCAACCTCACTTGGGCCAAAGCAGCCTGGTAGGATACCAATGTGTCAGGCCGCTGTCATCTGGGCTGTATATTTATGGCAGTTGATTGGGTGTCGGCTTGTTGATTAACCGTGGTGAAAGAAGCCATTTTTAGTCCATTTAGAACTGTGAGCTTCTTCATTTCGTGATTGGCGCCTATGAAAATGTCTCGTGCGCTACTACTATGTAATTGCTTTTTAACAATACGTTAATAGTTCATTCAATCATAACTCGACTGCTTATGAACACTTAACTAGTAACTTTAATACAGGACACCCAAAACGAAATAGCATGCTACACCAGATGTGTAGCTGTATGTGACGGTGTCATAGTAACGGATGTTCTTTCTACTGCTCGGAATTCTTCGGTCTCTGCGGGATGCCCACCAGTATCTGTAACGAACAGGTTTGACCACTACCTATGTTCTTTTGCCCTCTTTGGTGTTATCTGTCCATCGGGGGAAAAGAGATTGGGATAAGTTAGCGTGTGTGTGTGTGTTTTATCTCAGGCTTTGAGATCCAGTGTGTGACTGACTGTTCTTTGGTTGTATTCTGGGTTGAGCAGTCATCTCAGTGCTGTGTCAATGCGTACTCCTTGCTAATCTGAGGGTGGAATGAATGGGAGCCCAGGGCCTGTCTGTCTCTGTCAGCTCTGCCAGACTCTGGAACACAGACGCAAACAGTGCTGCCGCTGTTTCCGCTCCGAGTCAGTCTGGCCTTTTCCCTGACTCAGTGTCCTCATACGTCTGGTAGCAGCACATGCTCCCGGCAGCCGGCTCCCCTCCCCCTCCACCTCTCACACATATTTCCGTCCCTCACTCTCTGCCTCTGTCTTTATCTCATCCTCTGGCTCACCCTCTCCCAATCCCTCACTCCCAATTTCTCTTGCTCTCCATCATTCATCTCCCAATCCCCTACTCCCAATCTCTGCCTTTTGCTCTCTGTCCCATCCCCCCCTTGTCTCGCTCTTTCATTAATCCATCTCTTCACTCCGACAGAATCTCTGATCCTCACCCCCTTGTCTTTTTACATCATACAGACACAGATGGTCAGGGCATAAGGTTTTTAGTAGTCTGACGTTATCAGTGCTTTTTTTTTTTTACATAAGATCCATATCCGTCCATTTAATGAATGAAAACCGGTCTCCATTTAGGTTTTGAAACCGGGATCTATAGCTTTTCAAAATAGATAGATCTCCTGTGAGGTTTTGCAGCCACACAGAGCTGATACGGAAACATCTCAATTATTCATGATAGCGGCTACATGTAGTAAATTGTGTCTGCAACAACACACATGCCATATTTATGGTTGTTCCTCTTCAGTTATAGCATCTGCGGTGCTTGAGGGATCTCTCATGTGTGTTTGTCTCCCCCTGCAGATCAGTCAAGGTAATGTCCCCGGTGTTGAGAGTGCGTCGCTGGCCATGGACACAGAGGAGGGAGTCGAGGTGGTGTGGAATGAGGTGCTTTTCAATGACAGGAAGGTCTTCAAGGCACAGGAGGTACGGCAAAGTTAGACAGGGGGATGTCACAAATAGCACCCTACTCCCTATATAGTGCACTACTTTTGACCAGGTCAAAAGCTGACAAGGTAGAAATCTGTCGTTCTGCCCCTGAACAGACAGTTAACCCACTGTTCCTAGGCCGTCATTGAAAATAATAATTTGTTCTTAACTGACTTGCCTAGTTAAATAAAGGTTAAAAAAAGTAGTGCACTACACTGAGTATAAAAAACATTAAGAACACTATCTTTCCATCACATAGACTGACCAGGTGTATCCCGGTGAAAGCTATGATCCCTTATTGATGTCACTTGTTACTTCAATCAGTGTAGATGAAGGGGAGGAGACAGGTTAAAGAAGGATTTTAAAGACTTGAGACAATTGAGAAATGGATTGTGTTTGTTTGCCATTCAGGGTATGGTAGTAGGTGCCAGACGCCCCCGGTGTGTGTCAAGAACTGCAATGCTGCTGGGTTTTTCACACTCAACTGTTTCCCGCGTGTATCAAGAATGGTCCATCACCCAAAGGGGGTGCACCTCAATATTAGGAAGATGTTCCTAATGTTTGGTATACTCAGTGTATATAGGGAATAGGGTGCCATTTGGGACTCAGACAGTGTTTCTATTGTCACTGGCTGTATGTTCCATTCGATGTACTTCCATTCTCCAGAGCGAGCACACAAATGGAAGTACGAGTCAATGGTTTAAAAGTGCATATTTTGGCGAACCATCTGTGCCACTCGTAAGTACTCAAACCTCTCCCCACTCCATCTCTTTTTCAGGAGAAGATTAAAGAGATGTTTGAGAACCTGATGCAGGTTGAGCACCCAAACATAGTCAAATTCCATAAGTACTGGCTGGACATGAAAGAGAGCCGAGCTCGGGTAAGTCTGCTATCTTGATCAATCTCTATGGTCTGTCATTCTCACTCATTCTCTTAGGAAATGTCTCTCTCTTTATCTCTGAAACCCAAATCTATTGGTTTGGTCTGCACACTGACAGTATCTCTGAACTGGGATCGATTGCTTTGGTCTGCACCCTGATAGTATCTCTTTCTGCTATCTGCTGGACAGGTCATCTTTATCACAGAGTACATGTCCTCAGGCAGCCTCAAGCAGTTTCTCAAGAAAACCAAGAAAAACCATAAGACCATGAACGTCAAGGTCAGTGTCTTTCTCCTATATGGGAAACGTCTGACTGTGACACGAGTCTGTGAGTTATACGTTTTGAAACAGTTAAAACAGGGAGGTACTGCATGAACACTATATTTCCACTAAAAACACACATTTTCTTTGTACATTCCAAAATGTTTTGCTACCTTGTACTGAACCCTTCCCTGGTCATGTTAGGGGATTATACTTAAGTCGTTTTCTATCCGTCGCAAACTTCAATCATATCCCACTTTTTAAGTGTCTGCAGTTCACTCTTATGTATTCCAGGCTTGGAAGCGATGGTGTACCCAAATTCTCTCTGCCCTCAGGTAAGACCAATACCATTCTCGTCCCCACTATTATTTTCAGTGGCAGTGTAAACTATTACTCTAGGACTGGGGATCTCATGTCGTGGAGAGCTAATGGGTGTGCAGGCTTTTGTTCCAGTCCAGCAGTAACACATCTGATTAATATAATAATAATAATAATAATATATGCCATTTAGCAGACACCTTTAGCCAAAGTGACTTACAGTCATGCGTGCATATTTTATTTTACATATGGATGGTCCCGGGATTCTACTAATCGTGGTCCAGTAGTTTTCCGGGGTCAAGAGTTGAAATTGGAAACCCAAAGTGTCCAGTCACTTGATTGACATGTTATTTTACCACCAGTTACCTGCACTCCTGTGAACCGCCCATTATCCATGGCAACCTGACCTGTGACACCATCTTTATCCAACACAATGGCCTCATCAAGATTGGCTCAGGTCCGACACAGTAAAGGCTTTCTACCTAACCTAACATATACCTAACCCTAACCTTAACCTAACCCTAACATATACCTAACTCTGTCGTAGCATGGCCGTTAGGAACAACTCAGTTGTGACTTGACAGCTTTATCTGAATAAATGGTAGTAATAACAGTGAGCATTGCATACTAGCAAACTTGTGTGTAATACAATTACCCGAAGGTATATTGTCATTGTTGTTGTCGTTCTATGCCACTGAAGTTAATACTGGATACTCTGCTCTTTTCTATCCGCAGTATGGCACCGGCTGTTTGTGAATGGTAAGAACCATATAACGTGCTGCATATCTTATTCTCAGTGAATGTCACAATATTCTGTGTGGTCTGGTGTCTGGGTTAAAAAATTGTATCTGTCTATCTTGCCCTCCTAGTGTTTCCGGAGGCCAGTGTTCATGGTAAAGTCCGCCCAAACCGAGACGAACAGAGGAACCTGCACTTCTTCTCTCCTGAATATGGCTGTGAGTGTTTTACTGAGCCTTCCTCTATTTCTATATCTATTATGTCTGGGCCCGTATTCATAAAGCATCTCAGAGTAGGGGTGCTGTTCTATGATCAGGTCCTTTTTATTCATGTAATCTTATTCATTATGATCTAAGAGGCTAAACTGATCCTAGACGCTTGAATGAATATGGGCCTTTCTTGCGTTTATGGGTTGCCAGTTTCACTATAGATGCGGGAAAAGAGGTCATTGGAACTCCAAAACAATAGAAATGCCATGGAAACGTGTTGGGGAAAGATCCCAAATCTCCTCATTGCCCCCCAGCAAAATAAGCCTACATTTAAGCTATTGTATATAGTTAAGCCTACATTTAGGCTACTTCACACTATGTTGAGGTGAAAATCTGTGTATAATGCCTGTATGGATGTCAACCCCAATACATGTTCATGTCATCTTCATCAATCAACTGCATTACAGGTAAATAAAGACATTGACTACCACCACCGATTTCTGCATGCTCGCAATTCTAACAGCTAATACGAACGGGAGTTAGCATTTAGCAAACAACTTCTAAATGTTACGTAGCGAAAACAGCCCAATATATCCAAAACGGACTTTAGTAACCCCATTGTGGACCTGTTACAATACATCAGTCATGACGGATTTGACGAATATCCACTTTCTTCGATCAGATTTGTTGAATGTGCGCTAATAGCTAATATAGCGTCCTCTATCCCCCATGGTCTGCGTTCCATTGACCTCTTTACAGCATCTATAGAATTTCTCAACATGCTGTGACTAGACAGTCATTATCTTACATATTGATTCCAACTGTTCTCTTATGTCTAGTGGCTGAGGATGACTATGCTATTGACATCTTCTCCTTCGGGATCTGTGCTCTGGAGGTGAGAATCCAGCTGCCATGGTTTATAAATGTATTATGAACCTTATGAGTTGCATTTAGGGCTGTTGCGGTGACCGTATTACCGCCACACATGCAGTCATGAGTCATGACCACAGTAAAATTCCACGTGACCGTTGAGTTACGGTAATCTCCTTTTATGCACTCTGGACTAGGGCTGTTGCGGTCACGAAATAACTTAGAATTCTGTGGATTCATGTTATATTAGGAAGAATACAATTGAACAAAGCTGAATAAAATTGAATGGATATTTTCTCCAAACGATTTGAGGGAGTGCGCACATGCGGCTATTCTGTGTTGAGCGGTTCAAAAATAAATGTAACTTTAGTTGTTTTACAAACGTTGGGCTATATGTTTTGAGTTTTAATACATTGTAACGCTGCACGATGCGACTCCAAGTTTCTTGAAAGGCATGCGCACTGCTTTCTTTTTTTGCGCAAGCTGTACACACTATCAGCCTCTCATTCACAATTTGACAAGCACTTGATAATGCCTCGAATTTCACTGTGGCATCCCCTTTGTGTGGCCATAATGCACACTAAAAAAATCCATGCCCGAAGCACCTCTCACTCACATAACTCCATAACGTGATTGGGTCTTTCTCACAGGCTACAAGTGAAGACCGACATATCGGGGATGCAACTGCGTGCGTCCTTATCCAATTCCGAGGTGCATATTGAAGATATTGGAAGAACTGTCCACATTTACTTTTCATCTGCCAAAAAGATGAGTAGGTCTAACGAACAGCAAAATCATGTCAATCTACCATCCTCCATAGTACAAAATTTGACCTATTCTATTCTGTGTGAGAAATAAATATTCCAAACATAGTCTGGGACAGTTGTAGGATGCAATAGATCCCAAATTAATACAACTACTAGCATCACCCCCACAAAAAACATTTTTAAGCAATGTGGCTGACACAACAGATCAAAACGTTTAGCTTTAAATGTTGACAAACTATTAGGCTATTTCTTCACATTATAAGCGCAGCAATGCGCACATGGCAGTAGGTTATAAGCAAGAATGTTCCATTTGCGGAAAAACACCATTATCAAAAGTTACCGCAAATGTGATTATGCAAGTAATGATTTTATTAAAAAGGTGAATTTTTATAGTCAAAATTATCTTCCCCAAACTTGAAACTCACACGCTCCTTATGTATGCCAGTTAGGCTGTAAACCCCTTGTAAAGCGGATTATTGTGCTTAATTTTAAGAAGTGATGGGCTAATATTATCACCCATCAGACTATTCTGATTTAATCTTGTCTTTACATATACTAAATAATATATGTGTGATATTTGTTGTGATTTAGAATGGACCATTATCATGCACCTGTATTGAAACAGGGGCAGTGGGAAATAATACATGTCATCTATGCACTTAAATAGTGAATGGAGGATGCATTTCCTGTGGTTCATTTTCATGCCAGCCAGGTAAGGCTATACTCCTGTTGTAAAGATAAGCAATGTGCTTAATATTAGGAAGTTGAGAAATAAATATGGTAGGCCTAGCCTATAGAAAGCTAATGGGATCCTCCTCTTTTTAATAGAGGCCATCAAACTTTCTTGTGCAATTGCATAGCCTATAGAAAAGTAGCGCAACATGAGCTCATGAGCTCTCATGAAGTGTTTGATTAGATTTTCGATTACATTTGCATTGATGTCAGAGTGATTAGAGGGACATTAGAGTGCTCAGTACCAGGCAGTTAGCAAGTTTGGTAGGCTACTAATGACTATCAGCAGCATCAGAGCTTGGAGAAGCCGTGACTAAACAGTCACGGTAGAATTTGACTGCCTTCATGACTAGTGACCCCCAGTGTGGCGGTAATACGGTCACCGCAACAGCCCTACTCGTACATGCGTTGGCAGTACCCAACTCGCTAACTACCCTAATGTCCTGGTACTCAGGGCTCTATTGTCTCTCAAACCACTCTGACATCAATAGAAATCCAATCGAAAAGCACATCAAACACTTATCATCAAAACAATAAAATGCTTTTAAAACTCACCTCACTGTGATTGATCAATTTGAAGAAAGAAGTTCAACAGCAGCTTGAAATGTTGTTTCAAAGCCTAACATAACTAAATGGGCAGCGCTTTCTAAGGTGATAATGATTTCAAAACCCCCATACACATATTAGAGCTTACGCATAGGCCTTTGAGCCCAAGCCTGGGAAAAAAAGTTAAATTCAAATAATGATTGTGCCGTTATACTATACATAGCCTGCTGCATACTACGCATGGGAGAAAAACATTTAAAAAAAAACTGATTTAAGATGTCTTTGGTACATCATTGTTCTAGTATATGCTCCAAAATTTAAACAAATTATAATAATCACCTTTGAGTGTGGACTGTATTATTATGCATACTGGATGGACTAGTTACCTTATGCTACGTTACAAACGTTCTGTTCATGAGTCTGGGAGAGAACGTATAGGCCTAGGCGATGCTGTTGGTTCATCAATTGTGCAGGGCGGCTAAGCCTACAATTATAGTGAATTTGTATTTGAATTTGAATAGCCTACACTGTAAAAATAGAAAGACTGAATGAAACCATGAAAATGGGTGCATCTAACCTGAGAACTTGTGTTTGGAGGGTGTTTGAATATAAACCCAATAGAAATGTTACGATGCACAGAAAGGGTTTTAAAACATAGAAGTACTCTGAAACACCCAAATTGGTTCTTCAATCTGAATATTGGTGTTTTTAAGTGTTGTGAAAGCAAAACACCTTTTGGGGTATTCAGTACATGTAAAAGGCAACATCAAAACACACAAAATATTATTTGGCAGACTGTGTCTCTCATACAATCAAATTGTTAAGAAATGCAATTGGTTTATAGCCTAAATATTGATTGATGATAAGGGCCTATGGAGAATATTTTCTTGTAAAATTACACCTTCATTTTTTCATAGCTTTATTTATACAAATTAGAAACAGGAGGAGACAGAGAATGAGTGAAAGTGGGACAGGCGGAAGCAGGAATTAAACCCCCGACTCACACTCAACCACACTCAACCACACAGCAAAAAAACATTTCTGGGGTGAATTGAAATTGATAAAAGAAACAACCAACATGTACTTAATAAAAATGAATGCAAGTTGTTTAAATGATTTGTTAATTTCATTTTACCAAAACATTTAAGAATAAATCCAATTGAATATGTTTCTCAAAATGTAAGGATCTTTCGTAAGAATAACCAAAGAGAGAGAGACAATTGAGTGACTTAATTCATTGGAAGTATTTGGTTTTAAGCTCCTTACACTTCCCATCTTGCTCTGATTTTGGAGGATTTTTGAAGAAAGAAAAGTATACTTCTAAATTAGTATTAAGAAGCTTGTTGTGCTACGAGGTGCAATGGATCATGATGGACGGATATCTAAACCATCAGGGAAAAGGACGTTCATTGATGAGATGACCCATTCCCACATTTCCACGTAGAGGCAAATGCAGTATCCTGCAATGCTCGCTGTTGTTATGTTCTAAATGAACATAGTAAAACTCACTGATGGTTAGTAAAGCTTAAACCAAGTTTATTCGCCCATTGGGTCGATACAGCCGCATCAGACAAAAGACATTCACACCAGCACTGATATTTAACCCTTTCTCCTATGCCGAATCTTTGCCTACATATCTGAACAGCCAATGCATCTCTGTTGCCAGACAGAACCTTAGTGATACCTGTTCTTCCTTACTTCATCTGACCTGATAACGGGTCCTGTTGACTTCTTCCAGTTCAACTTTCTCCTGATAGCACAAGACTTGAAAAGCAACGAGAAACACAAAACATAACAGTATTAACTAGGTGGTAAGCTATGCGTAATTATATATGCAAAGACACCCAAAGTCGGATAACGTGACAATTCCCACTCTCTCTTTGCCTGACTCTATGCCTCCAGGATACTTTTCTGCTAGATTCCACAAAAAGGAAGGCCCTGGAGAACCTCCTCAAGCTCAAGTCTTCACCTTTCTGGCCACAGGCTCCGAGAGGTGTTCCCAAGCCATGTCATTTTCACTTTGTTCCCCATCTTCTTCCTCCATTGCCACCTGATAGGCATGTCACCTGATAGGCAAGTGCGCAGCCCTAATCAACGCAACATCCTCTTGAGGTAACTCAGCACTGTATGCTTTCACATCAATGCCTTCAGAATGTTGTCCGGTGTACAATTACCCCAACATCTATCCTTTTATATGATGCATTAACCAATAAAGCAACTATCCCATGCCCAACTATGGCGGTTAAAGTAGCTCCCAGACCCAACCCATCTGTATGTATACAGTGGTCTTTCTCTCTCTTTAGCTCGGCTTCCTCTGTCATGGCATCTTCAAGCTCACCCATTATGCAGCTGGACCTCACTTCACGTGAGAAGTGTGAATCCACCAGCGAGAGACAAGACTATCTTTACAGCTGAAGGTGCTGTAAGGAGTACTGTGTGTGGACCAGACCAACGCTGTCCCAACACCCCCCGCCTGGTGTATAATCATGTACACTCAATCTCCAGAATTCAGCCCGTGCCCTCGGTTATCTCCTGCTCTTCGTGTGCCGCGTTCACCCGGGAATATACACACTGCAACGAATGGGTAACATAGACTCTCCTCTTATGGCTAGATCACTAATTTGTGACATGTGAATAACAGCCCCCAGTACTCGCATCGGTCTCCCAGCTACCAGCTACCAGCTACCAAGCCATGTGGCATGAGTCCTCATATAATGATATCCCTACAATGCTACTAAAGTAACCCCTGCTACTAATGACACTGCCAGTGATGCATATCTCAAACTCCCTCATTTGCTCCGTAGTTAAGTTCCATGCTGTTACGTTATAGCCTCCTTTAATTACTGCCCCTACAGCGACTGCCGGGAGAATAACTACTGCGTGGAATCGGTCAAGTGTTTGCTGGATATTGTAAATGGGGAAGAGATGAATGGTGTTGGAAGAATATCCAACCGAACAAAACTCTGAGTCACAGGTTTCTTGAAGGTTGACAATAGTGTCTGAAACTCCAACACTATCTCTGCTACTCTCACCATGATCTGGGTATGTGTAACGTTCAATTTAACTTCATAATAGTCCCTATATTGTGCACAGTTAGCTCGTAGGAGAGGGAGACAGCTATGTCCTGTAACAATATACATAGTCTCTGGGAATGATATCACTCACCACAACCTTAATTTATGAGCCCCCACAGATCTCGACCCATGCCACATTCCATCCCACTTAACAGCCTTGTGTAAACATTCTGTCTCATACGCAGGGCTCATGTATACCTCGCCTCCTGCTACTGTAACGTCTGCTTCCAGTTCACACTCTCAAACACGTAGATCCCCCTGAACGCATTTCACTTTCCAACTCACACTCTCAAACACGTAGATCCCCCTGAACGCAGCTCACTTTCCAGCCCACTTTCCAACTCACACACTCAAACACGTAGATCCCCAGAAGGCAGCTCACTTTCCAGCCCACTTTCCAACTCACACTCTCAAACACGTAGATCCCCAGAACGCAGCTCACTTTCCAGCCCACTTTCCAACTCACACTCTCAAACACGTAGATCCCCAGAACGCAGCTTACTTTCCAGCCCACTTTCCAACTCACACTCTCAAACACGTAGATCCCAGAACGCAGCTCACTTTCCAGCCCACTTTCCAACTCACACACTCAAACACGTAGATCCCCAGAAGGCAGCTCACTTTCCAGCCCACTTTCCAACTCACACTCTCAAACACGTAGATCCCCCTGAACGCAGCTCACTTTCCAGCCCACTTTCCAACTCACACACTCAAACACGTAGATCCCAGAACGCAGCTCACTTTCCAACTCACACACTCAAACACGTAGATCCCCAGAACGCAGCTCACTTTCCAACTCACACTCTCAAACACGTAGATCCCCAGAACGCAGCTCACTTTCCAACTCACACACTCAAACACGTAGATCCCCAGAACGCAGCTCACTTTCCAACTCACACACTCAAACACGTAGATCCCCAGAACGCAGCTCACTTTCCAGCCCACTTTCCAACTCACACACTCAAACACGTAGATCCCCAGAACGCAGCTCACTTTCCAGCCCACTTTCCAACTCACACTCTCAAACACATAGATCCCCTGAATGCAGCTCACTTTCCAGCCCACTTTCCAACTCACACTCTCAAACACATAGATCCCCAGAACGCAGCTCACTCTCCAGATCCCAATTACCTGAATTTGGATCACCTGTTCACACACCTGTATGTCATTTACACACTCTATTTAGTTCAGTTCTTTGCACCCCATCATTGTGAGGTATTGTTTCGTTTTGATACACATTTCTATTCGGAGCGCTGTTTTTTCCCATATTAGTCCTCCTGTGTATCATAGCTTTGGCCACCCTCACTAACTACGCCTTTTTGCCTATTCCCTGCCTGTACTTTTGCCTATCGGATTTCCCGTCCCGGACCACGTTACTAGCCTTTTCCCTGCCTGTACTGTAGCCTTTTTGGACCACCTGTGTATGACCTTCTGCCTGCCCCTGGACCCAGGTACTTGCCCCCTCCTGTGGTCCTATACAAATAAACACCTGCTGTGCCCTGCGCTTGAAACCAGCTCTCTGTCTCCCATCGTATTCATTACAGCTACAGATACATTTGCACATATATCATTCCATCAAAACCCATAACACAATGGTCACTACTCCTAATGCAATTAGAAGGTAGCAGTTTTGGAATTGTTAGGTTAGATTACTCGTTGGTTATTACTGCGTTGTCGGAACTAGAAGCACAAGCATTTCGCCACACTCGCATTAACATCTGCTAACCATGTGTATGTGACAAAAACATTTGATTTGATTTGAATTCTAAAGTTATAAACATTCTAAAACATTCTCAACTCAATTAGTCAATAAACATTAGTCCCTCTGGAACAATGATCACTCTCATGTTCCACGAAACCTAAAAACATATAGACTTAAACAGGGAAAAGAGGAAATACATGTTTAATAATTTCACACCACCCTTGATGAAAGGGTGATGTGACTGGGGACAGAACCTGGGGACAGAACCGTCCATCCGTTACGTTCCCTGCCCATGTGATGCTGGTCTCCATGCCCATGTGATGCTGGTCTCCATGCCCATGTGATGCTGGTCTCCATGCCCATGTGATGCTGGTCTCCATGCCCATGTGATGCTGGTCTCCATGCCCGTCTCCTTCATTTTCATCCTTGGGTGTTAACGCAAGACACAGACTATGAGCCTTGTGTGCAATGAATTGTACCGTATCATCCAGCAATCTATACATATTGATGTGATTTAACATAAAAATTCTGATGACATGGTAAAAATGTAAAAAAACGTAACGATTGACCCAAGCTAACCTCCAGTGAGTTCTCTAATAACCTCCCTGTCGGAGGACACTTAAAGATAAGGTTTCTAGAGCCGCTCTAGGCCCAATAAATTTGATCAGTGCATCCACCCCTCACAGTTTGAGCGCAACTCTCTCTCGCTGTATCCAAATCATAACTAAAATATTTTCTAAATGATCCAACCCAAATTTAGAATGACAGTCCTTTAGTGCTTTACTTTGAGTCTATCACTCAAATTCAAACTTCTCAAACCTAGCACACATCATCACGGTTAGAATGTACATTTATAAACAGGACCTTTTATTGCCGGTCATAACTTCTCATTTCAAGTCTCCTTTGGCCTTGTTTTACTGTCGCGAGTGGCATGGTAATGAAATTGTTCGCAGTATGTAGAACTTCCTCAATCAAATCAAATCAAATTGTATTTGTCACATGTGCCGAATACAACAGTTGTAGACCTTACAGTGAAATTCTTACTTACAAGCCCCTAACCAAAAATGCAGTTTAAAAAATAGGAATAAGAATAAGAAATAAAAGTAACAAGTAAAATAACGATAGCGAGACTATATACAGGGGGTACCGGTACAGAGCCAATGGGCGGCGGGGGCACCGGCCAGTCGAGGAGATTGAGGTAATATGTAAATGTAAGTAGAGTTATTAAAGTGGCTATGCATAGATAATAACAGAGAGTAGCAATGTCGTAAAAGGGGGGGAGGAAGCAAATAGTCTGGGTAGCCATTTGATTAGATGTTCAGTAGTCTTATGGCTTGTGAGTAGAAGCTGTTAAGAAGCCTCTTGTACCTAGACTTGGCCCTCAGGTATCGCTTGCCGTGCGGTACCAGAGAGAACAGTCTATGGCTGGGGTTGCTGACAATTTTTAGGGCCTTCCTCTGACACCACCTGGTATAGAAGTCCTGGATGGCAGGAAGCTTGGCCCAGGTGATGTACTGGGCCGTACGCACTACCCTCTGTAGTGCCTTGCGGTCAGAGGCCAAGCAGTTGCCATACCAGGCAGTGATGCAACCAGTCAGGATGCTCTCGATGGTGCAGCTGTAGAACCTTTTGAGGATCTGAGGACCCATGCCAAATCTTTTCAATACCACCCCCCTTTTCCCGGCACTTCCTTATAGTGTTACGATTCATCTTCCCAACGGCACATATGAAACTCTTGCCTGTTACATTTCATAGCCCTTGATAATGTCCCGATTTCAATATAAAGTCTCTCACCTGAGCCGCTACCACCATTCTGTCTGGTCCATTTCTCCCACCAGTACACCAGGAGCATGAGAGAAGTTTGAATGTTATCTCTCTCCATATGCACGGTCTCAGGACTCATGGCGCATACCTGAGATTCTTCAACCCAAAATACTTTTTCCTGTGGCAATAGTCGGGCGGGCGGGTGCGGGCAGCGAACAGGTGAAAAGCATGCATTTAGTTTTACTAGCGTTTAAGAGCAGTTGGAGGCCACGGAAGGAGTGTTGTATTGCATTGAAGCTCGTTTGGAGGTTAGTTAACACAGTGTCCAAAGACGGGCCAGATGTATACAGAATGGTGTCGTCTGCGTAGAGGTGGATCGGGGAATCGCCCGCAGCAAGAGCGACATCGTTGATATATATATATATATATAGAGAGAGAGAGAGAGAGAGAGAGAGAGAGAGAGAGAGAGAGAGAGAGAGAGAGAGAGAGAGAGAGAGAGAGAGAGAGAGAGAGAGAGAGAGAGAGAGAGAGAGAGAGAGAGAGAGAGAGAGAGAGAGAGAGAGAGAGAGAGAGAGAGAGAAAAAGAGTCGGCCCGAGAATTGAACCCTGTGGTACCCCCATATAGACTGCCAGAGGTCCGGACAACAGGCCCTCCGATTTGACACACTGAACTCAGTCTGCGAAGTAGTTGGTGAACCAGGCGAGGCGGTCATTTGAGAAACCAAAGCTATTGAGTCTGCCGATAAGAATACGGGGATTGACAGAGTCGAAAGCCTTGGCCAGGTCGATGAAGATGGCTGCACAGTAATGTCTTTTATCAATGGAGGTTATATCGTTTAGTACTTAGTGACTGAGGTGCACCCATGACCAGCTCGGAAACCAGATTGCACAGCAGAGAAGGTACGGTGGGATTTGAAATGGTCAGTGATCTGTTTATTAACATGGCTTTAAAAGACTTTAGAAAGGCAGGGCAGGATGGATATAGGTCTATAACAGTTTGGGTCTAGAGTGTCACCCCCTTTGAAGAGGTGGATGACCGTGGCAGCTTTCCAATCTTTAGGGATCTCAGACGATACGAAAGAGGTTGAACAGACTGGTAATAGGGGTTGCAACAATGGCGGGCGGATAATTTTAGAAAGATAGGGTTCAGATTATCTAGCCCAGCTGATTTGTATGGGTCCAGGTTTTGCAGCTCTTTCAGAACATCTGCTATCTGGATTTGGGTGAAGGAGAAGCTGGGGAGGCTTGGGCAAGTAGCTGCGGGGGTGCGGAGCTGTTGGCCGGGGTAGCCAGGAGGAAAGCATGGCCAGCCGTAGAGAAATGCCTATTTAAATTTTAGATTATCATGGATTTATCAGTGGTGACCGTGTTACCTAGCCTCAGTGCAGTGAGCAGCTGGGAGGAGGTGCTCTTGTTCTCCATGGACTTTAGTGTCCCAAAACCTTTTGGAGTTAGAGCTACATGCTGCAAATTTATTTTTGAAAAAGCTAGCCTTTGCTTTCCTGACTGACTGTGGATATTGGTTCCTGACTTCCCTGAACAGTTGCATATCGCGGGGACTATTCGATGCTATTGTAGTCCGCCACAGGATGTTTTTGTGCTGCTCAAGGGCAGTCAGGTCTGGAATGAACCAAGGGCTATATCTGTTCTTACTTTGACATTTTTTTAAAGGGGCATGCTTATTTAAGATAGTGAGGAAATTACTTTTAAAGAATGACCAGGCATCCTCTACTGACGGGATGAGGTCAATATCCTTCCAGGATACCCGGGCCAGGTCGATTAGAAAGGCCTGCTTGCAGAAGTGTTTTAGGGAGCGTTTGACGGTGATGAGGAGTGGTCGTTTGACCGCAGACCCATAGCGGATGCAGGCAATGAGGCAGTGATCGCTGAGATCCTGATTGAAAACAGCAGAGGTGTATTTGTAGGTATTTGTAGGTCAGGATAATATCTGTGAGGGTGCCCATGTTTACGGATTTAGGGTTGTACCTGGTGGTTTCCTTGATAATTTGTGTGAGATTGAAGGCATCTAGCTTAGATTGTAGGACTGCTGGGGTGTTAAGCATATCCCAGTTTAGGTCACCTAACAGAACGAAATCTGAAGATAGATGGGGGGCAATCAATTCACATATGGTGTCCAGGGCACAGCTGGGAGCTGAGGGGGCCTGTAACAGGCGGGAACAGTGAGAGACTTATTTCTGGAGAGATTTGTTTTTTAAATTAGAAACTATAACTGTTTGGGCATAGACCTGGAAAGTATGACAGAACTTTGCAAGCTATCTTTGCAGTAGATTGCAACTCCTCCCCCTTTGGCAGTTCTATATTGACAGAAAATGTTGTAGTTGGTTATGGAAATTTCAGATTTTTTGGTGGCCTTCCTAAGCCAGAATTCAGACACGGCAAGGACATCGGGGTTGGCGGAATGTGCTAAGGCAGTGAGTAAAACAAACTTAGGGAGGAGGCTTCTGATGTTAACATGAAGCTGGATCCAGGGGCAGACAGAAGGTCATACACAGGGGTCCAAAACGGCAATAGTATAGGCAGGGAAAAGGCTACTAACGTCGTCCGGGAGATCAGGCAATAGGTTGATAACAGGAAACTGGATAGGCTAAAGTACAGGCAGGCAAAATGCGTCGTTAGTGAGGCAGGAAAAAACAATCATACACAGGGAGAGTAAATTTTGGGGAAAAACAGAGCTCTGAATAGAAGTGTGTCACAAAACAAATAATACCTCACAATGTTGGGGTGCAGAGAACTGAACTAAATAGTGTGTGATAATGACATATAGATGTGTGAACAGGAGATCAGAGTTCAGGTGATTGGGATCTGGAAAGTGAGCTGAATTCAGGGGATCTATGTGTTTGAGTGTGTGAGTTGGAAGCAGACATTACAACTAGACAGGACTTGAAACACCATAATAGTGTTTTCAATTTTTTGGGGTAGTGCTCCCGGCCCCCTGGCACACAACACTTGATTAAGTGGTGTTACAACACACCATGTAATGTTTCAAGACATCTCAGGATGATGTGTTTCAATACTCCAGGAAAGTTAAGGTTTCATCTCCTTGAAGTTGGTGGCAGTTCAGTTGCCACTAGCTTTGGTGTTACAAAGCACTTCATTTTAAAAGTATAGTAGAGCCTAATAGTGCATTTTTTATAGCTACAGAATATCTCACCACCATGCATTTCAATCTCCCCTCTCTCCTTCATTCCTTTCTCCAGCGTGCAGAGAGAGGGGAGGTCAACAGTTTAATGAAATATGTTTTGTTGCGAAAACATCAATGTTCCCGAACAGATTTCACTTGGTTTTCCAAATGAAGCACTGGCTAGCTGCAGGAACAGGGTTGGAGAGACCATGGCATACAGAGTTTGGGCAGAATATCACCTGTCATGCAGTGAGAGGCTGCATGCTCTTCAAACAGTGGTTTATGCATGTGGTGAAATAACCGGAGAAGCCAACCAGCCAGATTGAAAAACGACCAGCGGGAAAGCAGCCTCCACTCGCTATCCTATATTAGTAAAGACAATATTAAAGTGAGATAAGAACGGCGTGTTTAGCCTGAGGCAAGGAACAGAGCGCAAGCTTTTTTTTGCTACGTTCTCAAGTCATCAATAGCCTATAGTCGCATCATGTAGGTCATATATGTTTTGATTTCTAAGATATTCTAAGGTTTGTATCATTCACAACTAAAGTTGACAAATAAATTCTAAATCTTGCGTATAGGACCTGTTTCAAATGATCACTTTTATGCTCAACATAGCCACTTCATATGCACACTCACTCCAGAATGGAACCAATATCTTTTCTATTTTATTTAGTTAATGACTCAAAAAACGTTTAAATCCCCTTGGATTGATGAGGAATTGATAAATGCTATGGTTTAGAGAGGTGAGGCAAAGGATATGGCAAATGAGTCTGGCTGTGCAACCGATTGGCAGTCGTACTGCAAATGTGACTAAACTGAATAAAAAGAAGAAACTATACTACGAAACAAAAATAAATAATCTAAAGAATGGCACTAAAAATCTTTGGAGCACTTTAAATTACATTTTGGGAGAAAAGGAAAACTCAGCTCCATCGTTCATTGAATCAGGTGGCTCATTCATCACAAAACCAACTGATATTGCAAACTACTTCAATTATTTTTTCACTTGTAGGATTACCAAACTTAGGCATTACATGCCAGCAACAAACTCTGACACTACACATCAAGTATATCTGACAAAATTATGAAAGACAAGCATTTTAATTTTGAATTCCATAAAGTGAGAGTGGAAGAGGTAAAAATGATTGTTGTCTATCAACAATGACAAGCCACCCGGGGTCTGACAACTTGGATGGAAAATTACTGAGGATAATAGTGGATGATATTGCCACATCTTCAATTTAAGCCTACTAGAAATTGTTTGCCCTCAGGCCCAGAGGGAAGCAAAAGTCATTCCGCTAAGAATAGTAAAGCCCCCTTTCCTGTCTCAAATAGCCATCCAATCATCCTGTTATCAACCCTTCGTAAACTTTTGGTAGAAATTGTGTTTGACCAGATACAATGCTAATTTACAGTAAACAAATTGACAACAGACTTTCAGCACGCTTTTAGGGAAGGACACTCGATAACCACAGCACTTACACAAATGACTGATGATTGACTGAGAGAAATGTATGATAAAAAGATTGTGTGGGCTGTTTTGTTAGACTTTATCGATAATAGTCTGCTGATGGAAAATCGTATGTGTTATGGCTTTACACCCCCTGCTATATTGTGGATAAAGAGTTACCTGTCCATCAGAACACAAAGGGTGTTCTTTAATGGAAGCATCTCCACATAATCCAGGTAGAATCACGAATTCCCCGGGGCAGCTGTCTAGGCCCCTTACTTTTTGAGTAAAGCCAGTGTGTCTATGTATGAAGAAGACTCAACACTATACACGTCAGCTACTACAGCGAGGGAAATGACTGAAACACTTAACAAAGAGCTGCAGTTAGTTTCAGAATGGGTGGCAAGGAATAAGTATGTATGAAGAAGACTCAACACTATACACGTCAGCTACTACAGCGAGGGAAATGACTGAAACACTTAACAAAGAGCTGCAGTTAGTTTCAGAATGGGTGGCAAGGAATAAGTTATATAAAAAATATAACAAACTAAAAGCAATGAATTTGGGACAAATCATTCACTAAACCTCAACTAAATCTTGTAATGAATAATGTGGAAATTGAGCAAGTTGAGGTGACTAAACAGCTTGGAGTAACCCTGGATTGTATACTGTCATGGTCAAAACATATTGATACAAGAGTATCTTTTCATTTGATTGAACTTTTATTTAACTGCGCAAGTCAGTTCAGAACAAATTCTTATTTACAATGGCAACTACCGCAGGCCAAACCCATACAACGCTGGGCCAATTGTGCACCGCCCTATGGGACTCCCAATCACAGCCGGATTTAATGCAGCCTGGATATGAACCAGGGACTGCAGTGACACCTCTTGCACTGAGATGCAGTGCCTTAGAGCGCTGCGCCACTCGGCAGCTAAGATGGGGAGAAGTCTCTCCATAATAAAGCAATGCTCTGCCTTAACAGCACTATCAACAAGGCAGGTCCTACAGGCCCTAGTTTTGTTTTACCTGGACTACTGTTCAGTCATGTGGTCAGGTTCCACAAAGAGGGGATTAGGAAAATTGCAATTGGCTCAGAACAGGGCAGCACGGCTGGCCCCTGGATGTACACAGAGAGCTAACATTAATAATATGCATGTCAATCTCAACTGGCTCAAAGTAAAGTACAGATTTACTTCATCATTACTTGTATTTCTGAGAGGTATTGACATGTTGCACCGAGCTGTCTGTTTGAACTACTGGCACACAGCTCCGGCACCCATTCATACCCCACGATATATGCCACCAGGTCTCTTCACAGTCCCCAAGTCCAGAACAGACTATGGGAGGCACACAGTACTACACAGAGTCATGACTACATGGAACTCTATTCCACATCAAGCAACTCATGCAAGCTTTAAAATTATATTTCAAAAACAGGTAAAATACACCTTATGGAACAGCGGGGACTGTGAAGAGACACATGCATACACACACACAATAACATACGCACTATACACACACATGAATTTTGTGTTGTAGATATGTGGTAGTAGAGTAGTGGCCTGAGGGCACACAATTGATGTGTTGTGAAATCTGTTGTGAATGTATTGTAATGTTCAATAAATTGTATAACTGTCTTAATTTTGCTGGACCCCAGGAAGACTAGCTGCTGCCTTAACAGCAGCTAATGGGGATTATAATAAATACTAATATCATAATGTTTCTATATACCTGCCTAAAATGAATAATGCATTTATTGTGATGGTGTATATTAAATTGATTTATTCTACTTTTTTAAATATAGATGTTCCAAAGGCGCACATCGGCAGCTTGTATGTGGGGAGGGCAGGAGATGCTTAACGTGTTTATGTTCATTAACGGCCAATTACCATGAGCCCGGCAGTCTTTGGCGTGACAATAACCAGCTGACATTTCATGACCGCCACAGCCCTAATTGCATTGTCCTCTTTGTATCAAATCAAATCAAAATATATTTGTCACATGCGCCGAATACAACAGGTGTAGTAGACCTTAGAGTGAAAGGCTTACTTACAAGCCCTTAACCAACAATGCAGTTTTAAGAAAAATAAGAGTTAAGAAAAGTATTTCCTAAATAAACTCAAGTAAAACATTGAAGTTGTGGTCATATGTTCACATGCCCTATCTCAGTCTAATAGATGACACAGACTGTATACCAGCACACACCCAGAGGCCCTCACACCAAGGAGACCACATGAATATACCCATGTTCATTTCTTAATGGAATCTCTGTATTTACTTATAGATGGCTGTCCTGGAAATACAGGCTAATGGAGATGCTGTTGTGTCCAAGGAGGCCATCACCAACGCAGGCCAGTCTCTGGAGGATCCCCTCATGAGAGTCAGTCTCACTCATGTTTCCATCCATGGCCCAAATATAGCAAAGCATCAAAATTGGCCAATGTGCAAAAAACATTTGATTAAAACCCACACCGTATGAAATCAAGTTTATTGAATGTACATTTTCAAGGATCCCAACACACAAATTAAACCCTAACTAATACACTACATAGCTCTGACCTTTGACCTCCCCTCCCTCTTGCAGGAGTTTACTCAGTCGTGTGTGCGTCACGAGGCCAAGCAGCGTCCCACAGCCCACGACCTGCTCTTCCACCGCGTGCTGTTTGAGGTTCACTCCCTCAAGCTACTGGCTGCCCACTGCCTCATCAGTAACCAGTGTGAGTGTCTCCATCTCTGAAGCCCCCCATGCACATGGCATGCAATCTGTGGATTGACAACTGCCAATTTTTTGACAGAGAGTGGCATGATGGCACAAACAAAATGCAAACCAGGCTAGCCATTTGTGTGGGAGAGAGAAAATGTTTCCACATCTTATTTCCTTTTTGTTATGGGACAGCTGAAAAATACTGAAATCCTTCATTGGATTTTGTGTGATTTCTTTGAACGTCTGTTGGAAGTGGAAACGTTTTTTGATTCGATTTGCTATATGCCAAACTGGTGTGGCATCCAGGTAACACTCCCTTACCCATCTCTCTTTGCAGACTTGCTGCCAGAGAACTGTGTGGAGGAGAAGACCAAGTCCTTTGACCCCAACGGTCTCATGGCAGAAATCAAACATGGCAACCGGCCTGGCGTTCAGCTCAAGTATTCCCATGTGTCTCCTTTGGAGCTGGACAAGTTCCTGGAGGACGTCAAGTAAGGGCTAATTCCATTCACCCATTGGGCTCTGGTCATAAGTAGTGCACTATTATAGCGAATATGGTGCAATTTAGGATGCAGCCTTAAAGAGCTGCCTTGGTCATTGCCTCTTATGGGCTTTGTGTAGGGTGTCATTAAGAAATGGCCTTGTGGCCCCTGACATCATTCTGACTCATCCCTCTTTAGGAATGGGATATACCCCCTCATGAACTTTGCATCGTCGCGGCCCCACCCCGTCCCCCGGGCCCTATCCCTGTCCCACGAACAGGTGGAGACGGCGAAGTCCCCCACCCCTGAGCCCCAAGAGACAGAGAGCAGAAAGGTGTGTGTCTGTCTGTCTTTCTATTTGTTTGTGTGTGTTAAGCCCTATTTGGACAGTTCGTGTAACGTAATTACGTAATAATTATAAAAAAGGTGTTGCTCATGATTTGAGCAAGAAAAAAATGTGATTCAATAAATTGAACGAAGTGCTGCGCATAGCCTATATATGAAGGCCCTATGTATCAACTTTCACAGTGAATGCTTTTATTTATATGTTTTGTGCGTATTAATTTAATATTGCCGATGTAAAAAAATAAAATAATAATAATGTAACCCTTGCTGTTAATAGATGGCAAAGCAGCCTACAGCTTACCTAAACTTCTGGAAATGATAAGTTCACGTTCTCATTCAACGCCTTAAAACGCATCTCAAGTGCAATTGCACCGTTTAGCTCACGTCTGAAGGATGGGGGGCATTTCGGATGTCTATTGTGGAATTCATTTATGATCACACTTCCTCAATTCAAATATTACGCCGACATGATATCAAAGAGGGTTTGGTGTGGTTTGAGTTGTCAGTGTAGACCTGTTATCGCCTGGACTTGTTGAAATATTATCACGCCTAGAAAAAAATAACGATGTTTGGAAAAAACGAATCCTGTCTGAATCGTACTCTGGAATAATGGATGTTCTGGGGTAATAATTACATAATCAATGTTCTCTAGTAATACTAGTCTCGTGCCAATATACAATTCCGGACAGAATAACCTACTGTTTTTCAGCGAACTCCAAGGTCCTCTCATAATACTAGTTCCGTGCGTATCGACATCTTTGTGTTTACCGAGACATTACAGCGTTTGACAGGTACTGCTGGAAGTTTGAGCAAGAAAACATAGAATTAATGCTTAAACGAAGTGCTGCATATATTTCATATGAATGGCCTGCATTTAGCAACTTTCACAGTGAATTATTGTGTCTATACATTTTGTGCCATAGAATTCAAGTTGAACATCGCCAGATGTGTCAGTTTAAGTAGGCCTAAATGTGGAATAAAAAAAACGTGTGCCTATAATCTTAATTAATTCAACCCTGGCTGTTGATGAATTAGGCAACAGATGACAAAGCAGGGCATTCCTGTATTCCCGTATTCCCCACTGAGCTAACCTTTTAGGAAATAGCAAGTTTATCATCCATAAAATCATATCAAGCAAATACTGTCCAGACGCTCAAATTTTTATTGGGAGGGACGTCTACCGTGGATCGCTAAAATAATCATTATAATTACACTTGAAATATTATGAGGACACCTACAGTAAAATAAGAATATGTTCTTAACTGACTTGCCTGGTTAAATAAAGGTTAAAAAAAATAAAAATAAATTAAAAACAGTACCGGTCAAACGTTTGGACACACCTACTCATTCAAGAGTTTCTTTATTTTTTACCATGTTCTACATTGTAGAATAATAGGGAAGACCTCAGAACTATGAAAGAACACATATGGAATCATGTATTAACTATAAAAGTGTTAAACAAATCTAAATATATTGTATATTTTAGATTATTCAAAGTAGCCACTGTTTGCCTTGATGACAGATTTGCACACTCTTGAAAAACCCTGGTATGAGTGGGTTCGTCAAAACCCTTTGACTGCTACTGTATATATTTGGCAGCTAAGCACAAGTTATAATTGTAGTTTATTATCGTCTAGACATGATGATGAAATATCTTCATGTCTAGAATATAAAAACCTCCACTCCAGGCTTCCATCGAAGACTCAATTGAATGAAAAAGAAAATAAAGAATCCTGTGCAATCTTCCTCTGAAATAATGCACATGCTGAGATAATGATTACATAACCGACGTCTGTAATAATACTAGTCCCGGGCTTTAAAGAGAATAGTGCATGTTAAAGTACGCTGATCACTCTAACTGATGGTTGGTCTGATGGTGTGTTGCAGGTGATTCAGATGCACTGTAACTTGGAGTCAAATGAAGAAGGGACCAAAACTCATGTGAGTTTGACTATAGTCTTCTTTTAAATAATGGTGTCAATGTGTACAACCCCCCATGTCACGTGGCCTTTTGGAGTTACTATAACATGACATAACATCACTATTTTTTTTAAATGCATTCTGATCCTCATTGCATTTGGGGGATAAGCATATTCTGTGTTGACAAAATATATTCCTCTATCCTGTCCTCTCCTTAGCTCTCTCTGTTTCTTAAGATGGACGACAAGCTCCATCGACAACTTAGCTGTGACATTCTTCCGAGTGAGTTCTAATGGACACTTTCATATCCATTATTATGTTTTGTTTTTTTACATATCGTGGTATGAGGCTGAACTATTTTGTATGAATCTTTCAGCTGACAGCTCCAAAGACCTTGCCAATGAACTTGTTCATTACGCCTTCATAAGTGAGGTAGGTATCCTTGTCGCCTAATGTTATTGCAAACGGCCATAGTCATTTGCAATAACCTGTAATGATCTAACCTCTAACCTCAAACCCTGTGTAACCCCATGCAGGAGGACTGTGGGAAGCTGGCAGGGTTCCTTGAGGACGCGCTCACCAGACACCAGGGCAAAGCGCTGGCCTCTGGGATCACACAGTGAGAAGGGGCCTCTCCGGAAGCTGGCCTGCAGAGAGGGGCCTCGAGCATTGACCACTCAAACAGAGCAAGACAGGGGCTAGAAGGCAGGATGACTCAGCCAGGATCACAGGGACTGGCTCCAGTGAGGGTTTGAAGGGTTGAGCCTGATGAGTGGTGATTGGGACTGGGCCTGATGATTGGTGGATCATCCCAAAGAGGGCTAGGATAGGCCAGGACTGAGAGGGACTGAAAGCATCTCCGGTTGGATGACTCAGAGGCATCATGGCTTGTTAAATCCATTTGAATTCAATCACTTTTTGACAACACCCCTTTTGATTTGAACAAAATCTGCCATACATATTTGCCCATTGTAGAAGTGCTCCGAAAGTGACATTCAAGTGATAAAAGTGCTCAAAGTTGACTGATTTTGCAAACTCCACCATACCATGAGACATCCATGTCTTCATCACTGGAAAATATAATCAGTTGAGATTTAGATAATTTAAAATGCATACAAACATGGTTGTCAAATATTTTATAATTTCTGGCAAAAATATAAAAACATTATACAAATGTTTTATTTTTTACCTTTAACGTCAATTATCTTTTCACATATGTTGTAACTTAGACCCTATTTTACATCATCTAAGGTTTTGTGTTATGCCCGCCATTGGTTGAGACACAACATGCTCTTGAATAAATCAAAATCATATACAGATATTTAGCAGATGTTATTGCGGGTGTAGTGAAATGCTTGTGTTCCTAGCTCCAACAGTGCAGTAGTATCTAACGATTCACAACAATGCACACAAATCTAAAAGTAAAAGAATGGAATTAAGTAATATAAATATTAGGACGAGCAATGTCGGAGTGGCATTAACTAAAATACAGTAGAATGGAATATATACATATGTAAACATGATTAAAGTGACTAGTGTGCCATTATTAAAGTGACCAGTGATTCCATGTCTATGTACATAGGGCAGCAGCCTCTAAGGTACAGGGTGAGTGTCATGTTTTGGCAGAAAAATGTACTAAAATGGGAATAAAATGAAAATGTCAACTTTCAAATGGTACCACAAAGATCATCAGAGAATGTTAACTTGAATGGGAATATTTGTTGTTTTAAATCTTTCTGAAAATCTGTTCTTTCTGACCACTTCTTCCATGGGCAAACGTGTATGGAAAGTTTTGTTTAAATCAAGAGATGCTGTCAAAAAGTGATTGAATTCAAATGGTTTTACCCGGCTGGGTTCAGCTATCCCACAATGCAGTGGAAGATTGATAAGTCCCCTGCCTAAAAGGGCTGTAATGCATTAAGATGTAATCATCCATAATGCCACTACTGTACTGTACTGCCAGTGGAGATGTTTCCAATGATGAATGGATGTAGTGCATTCAAGACAAACCAATAAAACAGCTATGTTTTTATGTTATTTTACAGTCTTCTAATTAATAGTTGATAACTCCAGAAATGTACATTTGGAAGTTGTTTTTGGAAAATAATCTATACAACATTTTTTTTATTTTAAATAAATAGTTTTATAAGCCCAAGCAATACCTACCATAGAAATGTCTAGCTCTTAGAGAGCAAACTTGATGACAAAGATGAGAACCGTCCGACATGCATGGTTAACATGCTGACACTTAAGTTAACTTCATTCTTTTTGCTTAGTTCTATGAACAATATTAGCGTTGCACAGACCTTTTTCTGTTGACGTTTTAATGGTGTATAATGGTCTTCAAAACACACTCGCAGCGCATTCTAACAGTGCTTTGCTAGCCTGAATGAATCTCCGTGCATTTAGTAGTAACGAGCAATGAGATGATGCCTCTCTTTTAGCCTGTAGTGCTCTTAAGGGTTTTCCCTGTGAAAGTGTTCTGTAAGCCAAAGACTTGCAAAGTGCCTGTGATGGCAACCCACAATGTACAAATCCCATAATACAAAACACACAGCAACATAACACAACTTCAGAAATGACAAAAACTCCTGACAGTCAACGATTCAGTCTATTGGGTTGGTGTCAACAGAATGCTATACTTTTCATTTATTCTGAAAACCAGCTTGTGAATGTGTTGAGGGGCCACAGCTTGTACCCTAGCAATGTCTAAATCCATTCTAGAAAATGGATCAGCTAAACACAGAATATAGTCCACGCCGATTGAGCCATTTGAGAACGCAATTTTGAATGGAGGGTTTTGTTGAATAGTGAAGGGTTTCAAATAAATAAAACCCAGAATATATTTTTTGGAAAGCAATTAATTACTGTTCCACTGAACGATATAACTACTACAGTACACAACACACAAAAAAGCATTATATACTTCTGGAGGTTGAAGCTGAATTCTGCGTAAGTGTCCACAGATGTCCGATGCATTCTAAAGCAATCAAAAGTCAATAATAAATCTATCGCAGTGGGATTTAGTAATTTATTGATTGCTTTAAAGTAAAAAATATATATATTAAAAACAACTTTTCTTAATCTTGAACAGCATACACTGAGTGTACAAAACAATAGGAGCACCTTCCTAATATTGAGTTGCACCCCCCTTTGCCCCTTAGAACTGCCTCAATTCGTTGGGACATGGATTCTACAAGGTGTCGAAAGCGTTCCACAGGGATGCTGGCCCATGTTGACTCCAAAGCTTCCCAGAGTTGTGTCAAGTTGGCTGGATCTCCCTTGGGTGGTGGACCATTCTTGACACACATGGGAAGCTGTTGAGTGTAAAAAACGCAGCAGTGTTGCAGTTCTTAACACACTTAAACCAGTGCACCTGGCACATACTACCATACCCCTGTTCAAAGGCACTTAAATCTTTTCTCTTGCCCATTCACCCTCTGAATGGCAGGCCCACATACACAATCCATGTCTCAGTTGTCTCAAGGCTTAAAAATCCTTCTTTAACCTGTCTCCTCCCCTTTATCTACACTGATTGAAGTGGATTTAACAGGTGACATCAATAAAGGATCATAACTTCCATCTGGATTCACCTGGTCAGTCTCTCATGGTGTTCCTATTGTTTTGTACACTCAGTGTATATTCTTCAGTATCTGCATCTGTTAACAATATGACGTTTTAGTTCTTATGCTATCTGTAAATCTCTGGTCCTATTACAATTACACTCCTGTATAGATGTTGCATAATATGCTCATTGCTCTTAAAATGTCAAGCCTTTTATCAGCTAATCTCTTGGGGAAAGCGCTTCTCCCAGTCATTTATCTGTAGGATATGGTGTACATAAATATGTGTCGGTGTCTGTTCAAAGGTGTTTCCCTTGAACAGAAGTATGAATGCTCGGAGTGGTGCTACTGTTGTCTAGTAGTCTGCAATGCATGTCTTAATAATAGCTCCAAACTGTTCAGACACTTCTTTTCCAAGATTGCCTTAGTCATTGACGGAGCTCCATTGACTGACTCCGGGGGGGGGGGGGGGGGCTGATCAAGAAAAATGAATGTTCAGACTAAGCAAAGCCCATTCATCCATTAGTCTTTTTCCGTAGCGATCACTTCTTTCTCCCGAGTCTGGATTCTGTTGTATGTCGGCTCTGTATTGTACTGGACGTGTTCTACTCATCCTTCTGTAAAAATATTGTTCTGCAATGAATGACAATAAAACAATGTGATGTCACATCTTGGTGAGACTGGGTTTACAGAGGCTTTTCTAATGTTATTGAATCTTGGGGTCCTGACTTATTAAAACACTTTCACTTAAAGTTAGAATCCTTGTTGCTCAATTTTTGGACTTATAAATTAATGATATATACACATTGATTCTTGAAGAATATAGCTTAAATGCCGTGTGAGCTTAGTTTAACTGTCGTACCCCATCAGAACCCAAAATACAAGCGTATTTTACTCCAATATTAATAAACAATGTAAATGTAAACAAATACTGTAAGGCCTCAAAACATGCTTAAACCCATAGCCATATATATTTGGCTCCTGTTAAAACGTTTTTTTTTATATCATGGATGGTCAGACCGAGGCAACTATACCTCTAAGTCTATGAATTTGAGAGTTAGCATTTCTTCAGGCCCATCCCTCAGCTTTTTAGCAAAACTGAGGTGGGGTCAATGCTTTGTTATTGTTTAAACTACGGATTCAAGCTTTAATCTGTCTTGAATATGACAACAACAACAAATCAGCAGCACTACACTGTGTAATTCAAAGCACCTGGCTACTTTTGTCAAAGAAAATGGGCAAAAAAAACATTAAACAAAACCTAGCTACCCTGAACTGTGCATGAACATCATCGGCCCGGTTTCCCAAAAGCATCTTAAGGCTAAACCCTCTGACAGACAGCGCCTGTGGACAGGGTGGGATGGTCAGTGGTGCTCAGTGGAAGCTGCTAAACCAGCCGAGGCAGAGAAAATAGGATTCTGCTCTATTTTTCAAGCCCATTGTTGACCAATCATATTAGAAAACGTAGCCTGCGTGGTGAGACATCAGAACATACGTCCAACAGCAGGACCAGCTAACTTGCCCACTAGCCTAGGAACTTATGCCACGTTCAAGTACGAGTCAGAACTAGAAAACTGACATTTCATATGCCTAGTGGCAGTGATGGAAAAAAGTACCCAAATGTCATACTTGAGTAAAAGTCTAGATACCTTAATAGAAAGTTTCTCAAGTAAAAGTGAAAGTCACCCAGGACAATACTACTTCAGTAAAAGTCTAAAAGTATTTGCTTCTAAATATACTTATCAAAAGTAAATGTAATTGCTAAAATATACTTAAGTATCAAAAGTAGAAATCATTTCAAATTCCAAAGCAGATAGCACCATTTTCTTGTTTTGAATATGTATGGATAGCTCACAGCCGAAGACATAACATTTTTATATACAGTGCCTTCGGAAAGTATTTAGACCCCTTGGCTTTTTCCACATTTTGTTAGGTTATTCAGACCCTTTACTCAGTACTTTGTTGAAGGACCTTTGGTAGCAATTATAGCCTCAAACCTTCTTGGGTATGACGTTACAAGCTTTGCAGGTTCTCCCATTCTTCTCTGAAGATCCTCTCAAGCTCTGTCAGGTTGGATGGGGAGTGTTGCTGCACAGAGATGTTCAATCAGGTTCAAGTCCAGGCTCTGGCTGGGCCACTCAAGGACATTCAGAGACTTGTTCCGAAGCCACTCCTACGTTGTCTTGGCTGTGTGCTTAGGGTCGTTGTCCTGTTGGAAGGTGAACCTTGGCCCCAGTCTGAGGTCCTGAGCGCTCTGGAGCAGGTTTTCAACAAGGATCTCTCTGTACTTCGCTCCATTCATCTTTGCCTCGATTGTGACTAGTCTCGCAGTCCCTGCCGCTGAAAAACACCCCCATTTCTACGTCTTGGTGGTTCCAAACTTCCATTTAAGAATGATGGAGGCCACTGTGTTCTTGGGGAACTTCAATGCTGCATAAATGTTTTGGTACCCTTCCCTTTATTTCACCTTTATTTAACCAGGTAGGCTAGTTTAGAACAAGTTCGCATTTACAACTGCGACCTGGCCAAAATAAAGCAGAGTAGTGTGAAGAGACAACCACACATAGTTACACATGGAGTAAACAATAAACAAGTCAATAACACAGTAGAAATAAATTGTCTATATACATTGTGTGCAAAAGGCATGAGGAGGTAGGTGAATAATTACAATTTTGCAGATTAACACTGGAGTGATAAATGATCAGATGGTCATGTGCAGGTAGAGATACTGGTGTGCAAAAGAGCAGAAAAGTAAATAAATAAAAACAGTATGGGGATGAGGTAGATTGGGTAGGCTACCCATTGGGTGGGCTATATACCGATGGACTATGTACAGCTGCAGCGATCGGTTAGCTGCTCAGACAGCAGATGTTTGAAGTTGGTGAGGGAGATAAAAGTCTCCAACTTCAGCAATTTTTGCAATTCGTTCCAGTCACAGGCAGCAGAGAACTGGAAGGAAAGGCGGCCAAATGAGGTGTTGGCTTTAGGGATGATCAGTGAGATACACCTGCTGGAGCGCGTGCTACGGGTGGGTCGTGACCAGTGAACTGAGATAAGGCGGAGCTTTACCTAGCATGGACTTGTAGATGACCTGGAGCCTGTGGGTCTGGCGACGAATATGTAACGAGGGCCAGCTGACTAGAGCATACAGGTCGCAGTGGTGGGTGGTATAAGGTGCTTTAGTAACAAAACGGATGGCACTGTGATAAACGGCATCCAGTTTGCTGAGTAGAGTATTGGAAGCTATTTTGTAGAGGACATCGCCGAAGTCGAGGATCGGTAGGATAGTCAGTTTTACTAGGGTAAGTTTGGCGGCGTGAGTGAAGGAGGCTTTGTTGTAGAATAGAAAGCTGACTCTAGATTTGATTTTAGATTGGAGATGTTTGATATGAGTCTGGAAGAAGAGTTTACAGTCTAGCCAGACACCGAGGGACTTATAGATGCCCACATATTCTAGGTCGGAACTATCCAGGGTGGTGATGCTAGTCGGGCGTGCGGGTGCAGGCAGCGAACGGTTGAAAAGCATGCATTTGGTTTTACTAGCGTTTAAGAGCAGTTGGAGGCCACGGAAGGAGTGTTGTATGGCTTTGAAGCTTGTTTGGAGGTTAGATAGCACAGTGTCCAAGGAAGGGCCAGAAGTATACGGAATGGTGTCGTCTGCGTAGAGGTAGATCAGGGAATCGCCCGCAGCAAGAGCAACATCATTGATATATACAGAGAAAAGAGTCGGCCCGAGAATTGAACCCTGTGGCACCCCCATAGAGACTGCCAGAGGACCGGACAACATGCCCTCCAATTTGACACACTGAACTCTGTCTGCAAAGTAGTCAAGGCACCAGGCAAGGCAGTCATTAGAAAAACCGAGGCTACTGAGTCTGCCGATAAGAATATGGTGATTGACAGAGTCGAAAGCATTGGCCAGGTCGATGAAGACAGTACTGTCTTTTATCAATGGCGGTTATGATATCATTTAGTACCTTGTACGTGGCTGAGGTGCACCCGTGACCGGCTCGGAAACCAGATTGCACAGCGGAGAAGGTATGGTGGGATTCGAGATGGTCAGTGATCTGTTTGTTGACTTGGCTTTCGAAGACCTTAGATAGGCAGGGCAGGATGGATATAGGTCTGGAACAGTTTGGGTCCAGGGTGTCTCCCCCATTGAAGAGGGGGATGACTGCGGCAGCTTTCCAATCCTTGGGGATCTCAGAAGATATGAAAGAGAGGTTGAACAGGCTGGTAATAGGGGTTGCGACAATAGACTCCCCTTTTTTTCTACTGTTATTGACTTGTTAATTGTTTACTCCATGTGTAACTCTGTGTTGTCTGTTCACACTGCTATGCTTTATCTTGACCAGGTCGCAGTTGCAAATGAGAACTTGTTCTCAACTAGCCTACCTGGTTAAATAAAGGGGAAATTAAAATAAAATTAAAATAAAAACACAGAAAAGCAGTTAATCTGGAGATGCGGCTCGCCTTCAAAATAAAGGTCCCATATTGATACTGATACAAATAGTGGAATCATTCCACATTTTGACAGGACAACTTTAGAATGTTGTTATATAAATTCAACAAAACATTGCTTTGCCAAAAAAAGGGCAAAATCAGTTGAAATCGCAACTCTTGACTTTATAATAGCATTGGGGGCATACCGTACAGTCTTACCTATGGGAAAGGGGGCATTAAGTTGCACAACTGAATGCCTTCAACTGAAATGTTTCTTCCACATTTCACCCATCCCCTCTGAATCAGAGAGGTGTGAGTGTGTGTGTGGGGGGGGGGGGGGGGGGCTGCCATAATCAACATCCACATCTTCAGCACCCAGGGAACAATGGGTTAATTGCTTTGCTCAGGGGTGGAACAACAGATGTTTACCTTGTCAGCTTGGGGATTCGATCCAGCAACCTTTCAGTTACTGGCCCAACACTCTAACCACTAGGCTACCTGCATTGTGGACCAATGAAATTGGGAATCAGCCTATTCAGTGACACCCACAGAACACAACTGTGAAGAGTTTACACACATATTAACCTCCTAGCTCTTCTTGCAGAACTCACTATTCAGCCTATTGTGAATATTGAACATTCATATTGTAATGTACAGACTTACCTATGGATCTTGGGTCCATGCAAATGGGGTATCAGCCTTCTCAGTGACCTCCAGAGAACACAACTGTGAAGAGTTTACACATATTAGTGTAATATCTTATTGCAGGACTTTGAGTGTGGGAACAGGTGCAGTTAATACAGGTAATGAGTGGAGAACAGGAGGGATTCTTAATTAAAGAACAACTAACAGGTCTGTGAGAGCCGGAATTCTTTCTGGTTGGTAGGTGATCAAATACTTATGTCATGCAATAAAATGCCAATTAATTACTTAAAAATCATACAATGTGATTATCTGGATTTTTGTTTTAGATTCCGTCTCTCACAGTTAAAGTGTACCTATGATAAAAATTATAGACCTCTACATGCTTTGTAAGTAGGAAAACCTGCAAAATCGGCAGTGTATCAAATACTTGTTCTCCCCACTGTAAATAAATAAATGAATAAATATATAAATGAATACAATGAAAGTTTGTATAATTAGATAATACATACAGAAATAATGAAATACATACAGATATGTAGAGAAAATATATACATTTTAGTCAGCATTTTAGTATTTCCTTGCTCATTTATTTAATTATGTGTGGATATATTTATCTATTTATGTGTGCATATATTTATTCATGTCATTCTAATTACGGCAGGTTTGGTCTTCCATACTGGAAGAGTGTTTTCACACTTGGACCCTTTCGGTCTATTTTTGTGAAGTCAGTGCTGTTCACATAATTTTTTCTGCAGTGTGAATGCTCCAATTGAACTCAGACCCCTCAAATGAGCCCTGTGCTGTTTTTGGACATTGATTAGTGATATTATAATTGTTTAATTGAATATGATTATAATATTATCTTCTGATTATATGTATTATGTCTCATCTTTCAACTAAATGCAGTCTTTCAGCTTCCAAAATGTAAGTAGGTATATATATCTGATAGAATGGCTTTTCCTGCACTTTGTGAAAACCCAGAGTGCTTTGAGTGGATGTTGGAAAATGCAAAGATGACATAGACCACAAAATAGGTGAAGTGAACTGGCAAAAGGGTACACATTCAAAGGCAAGGGCAGTGTGAATACAAAGAGAACTGAGTTCTATAGCTTTTTTTTTTTTACCCCAGAGTTCACTTTAAAGAGGTGCTATGCTTCGGGGGGCTCTTTGAAGGTGTCTGAGTTTCTTTGGAGTGTTAACACTGCACAAAAAATAACGCGAACCGCACTGAGTTCACAGAAATTGGTGAAAACACCCTTAAAGAGGACTATATGTGAAAACATCTTTAACAATATGAAACCCAAATATTTAGGCTGACGTAATCCAGTGTCCAGAAAACGTATTTGCGGGATATGCAAATATGTTTATATTTAATGAATTGTTGCCTCATTTGCATATTTAAATACAATATTTTGGAATATTTTTTATACAAAAAAGTATTATATTTGCGTCTACATTGAACAGGTAAAGGTTGATTGTGATATTATTAAGGGGGAAAAATCCCTTAGGGTATGTTGCCTGGCTGTAGAATTTCGTTCATTTCTATGGAGGACTGCTTTTCTGAGTAGTGTCAATATGGCCTGTTATTGGCCAATACATAACATCAGCAATCCAAGGTGGCAAGTAGCCTAACGGCTGCACCTATCCAGTGTATGTGACAATAAAATACCTTATTCTTATATACATCATTGAGGGATACCCATGTTGCTGGAGATCAGAAGTGTCCCGGTTAGAGAAAGACAGGTCGAGGTTGCCAGGGTCAGAGTAGCACACAAGGTGTCGTATTCTGAGGCAGTGAAGAGAGTAGTAGAGGAAGATCGGTCCAGGGCAAGGCATCCTAAGAGGCTCCCCGTGAGTAGGTCAAGGCCAATAGAGAGCAATAGGAATACCATGTGCTTCATTAAGGTTGGCTTCTTAACATTCAAAGCCATGGTTATCAACTGTACCGCAGAAATGGAACGTAAATCACATAAAATAGATGCTGTGGTGGCAGCTACAGAGAAGTACTTGGGTGTACAAGATGGTTGAAAATGGTTTGCCGTTCTCTCAAGCTGCCGGGCCTGGTGTAGGATCAGATAGGGCCAAGTAGCATAATACTGGTGAGTTGTTGTTGTTTATAGGGCAATATTTCTTCCCTTTTCCCAGTCCTTTTCCCTTCCATTTTTGTGTAGCTATATAGGGATACAGTCAGTGGCCAGTGACCGGACTCACACTCCAGTACAGGAGATGGCGATGTATGCACCTCACAGTTTGACGCAATCCGCTAATTCAATTTAAAGAAGAAGAAGAACGGCGGGGCCTATTCAAGAAGGTGTGCTTATGGCGTTGACGGAGATTGCGGTAAATAGCTTGCTAAATAAGTTAAATATGAACTCCGTTATTGTTTTCTTTGTTTAATAGTTGTGCGTATACATATATTGTGGGAATTATTGGTTTATTCCCATTAACCATGTTTAATTTATAAAACCTGAATTTAGGCATGAGGCCTTTTAGCTAGCTAGCTTGCTATCTACTGCGACAATATGCTCCTGGCTAATGCTATTTAGCTACACAAATAAAGCAATCGCTAAATGTGTCGTATTTGTAGCCAACTAATCACAGATCGAGCTGCTAGTGTGACAGACTATTGTTGGAATTACAATGCACGAGTCATGATTGAAAATGGTGAAATGTTATTTAGCCTAACGATGCATCGACCAGTTTAGCTAGACTGCTAGTTAGGCGAGCTACAGTCAGTTAACGTTAGCCCAACCGACGTTAAATTGAGCTTTACTGAAGTGTATCAAGTTAGTCAACGAACTTAGTTAACTTTAGCTAGCTTTGTACTTGCTTCTATACGAACACTATGCATTATATACTAACTAGCTACATAGTTATCTAGCTAAATTGTTAGGAAATTACCTAGGCAAACACTCGGTGCAAATGGAGGATACCAAGTTTACCGCCTTGCAGCTGCTACCATTAGTTTGAAAGCATTTTCTCTCTCTCAGACTTTTTGAATTGTTAAGGCTTCCCCATCACTCTTCCCCTTGGGGTTATCCTGCCTCTGGTGGTCCCAGCGTTTATCAGGTTGTAGGTAAGGAAATCATCTCTACGCACCCATTGTGCGTTCCAATCACTGGTGACTGGTCGGATTTTGTGCTTTTAGGCCTATAACTATTCTAATTGAGATTACTGCTTCCAAATCCAGATTAACTGCTTCCGCTTCTCCAGTACGATATATGCACTGTGATGATTCTCAATCTCTATACCTCAAATCTCTTAAAGATGGTCATAGAAGAACAGACATGCAGCATACCAAATGTGCAGTGCATGGCAATTTATCCAATGAATAAGTGTTCCTGCCTCTGAGGATGCTCAGATGTATTAATTTCTTTCCTGCTGTGATTCTTCAGGGAGGGACAGCTCTGATGATGGAGAATGGACAGGGCACAGGTGGGAAGCTTGGCCTGCCGCCTCTCACCCCGGAGCAGCAGGAGGCTCTACAAAGGGTGAGCCTACTACATAAGCATGACTACATACAGGTGTATACGTAATGACTCAAGATCAGTCAATTTGTCTGCGGTTCCACGATTCTTTCTCACGCTGACGGACTTTTCTCCAGGCAAAGAAATATGCCATGGAGCAGAGCATTAAGAGTGTCTTGGTGAAGCAGACCATTGCCCATCAGCAACAGCAGCTCACCAACTTGCAGGTGAGATGTACTGAATTCTGTACTCCTGCAACTAAACTATCCATCCTCTTGACCATATGTTATTCCCTTAACACCAACCACACTCAATTTTAGCCTTATTTCTAAGAGTAACTTGGAAAATCACATGCACAGTTAAAAGCATCTGCCCTAGTAACTTTGTAGTTACAAACAATACTTGATTGTTCAGTAGCACAAAACAATAGTAACGTATTTCTCTGCTTACGGTGATGGGATAGGGATGTTTGTCCTCTTGCTTCTGCCTCTTCTTTTTCAGCTGGAGAAGATCAACATGAAGACTTAGTTAAACATGTTGAATGCTTTGCACTTGGTCCCACATAGGGCTTTTGAATGTCTTGAATGTGGGGTAATATTGTGAAATGCTTTGGGGCAGATTGGAGTGGGTGGGACTGCAGAGGGAAAGTCAAATCACTCCTGAAAGTCTTTTAGGGGATGTGTGTCTAGCTGATGTATATCAAAGCAATGACATTTGAAAAAGCAAAGCTTAAATATATATCTAACCTACTTTTCAGCACCTTTTTCATCTTTACTGTCTTTCAGATGGCAGCAGTGACAATGGGCTTTGGAGATCCTCTCTCACCTTTACAATCGGTCAATAGATTATTAAACTTTTTTTCTCTGTTCGCATTCCTGTTAAAAAGGACAGTTACCCTTCTTTGATTGGCCACTCTGGCCTCAATCATAGCCATAGCAGCTGACCAAAGAACTCATATTTCAAAAGAAGACATGGTTTTTAACATAATAATTATGAGGAACCAGTTCTTACACACACTGTTTAAGCTTAATTCAGTCTGGTTATTGAAGCTGTGTTTGTATGCCCACTGCACCATTTCAGAAGAAATGCCCAGAAGTACTTCCACTAGTGGCAACAGCTGTTGATGTGTTTTTTGTTTGTTATTACACTGAAAGTGATTTATATTAGGACGTTATGTATGAATTCATACATTTGAGCACAATACAAACTTCATCGGGGCATTTTAGCAGTATGATGGCTTTTTACACTAGCCTGAAATGGCTATCCAAGGGTGGTTGAGAAAATTAACATGGGGGAAGTCCATGTCTTCTTTGTAAATATGCTTGTACTTTGCATTGATTGAAGCTGAAAAAGCCATCTTTGGTGTGGGGCTAAAGAGGGTTAGCAGTCTCTTTCAATAACCTAAGATGAGAGAACTGCTCAAACAGGAATTTTTGGCAATCTCAAATTTGATGCTGTAATAGGGGAAATCACTTTTCTCTTTTGTAATAGATTAGGCTGTTAGTTGTCTGTGGGTGATAGTAAAAGCAGCTATGCTCAAGTAACAAATACTTGAGTAAAGGACCCAGTAAACTCTGCTTTCAGTGGTTAACCATCCCTCACTCCCCTTAGAGACGTAAGTGTAAAATGTTTTCCTTAGGCTTTTAATGGATGTTATTCAACTGATATAGGTGTTTATTTAATTTGTTTGCCATGTTGAAATGTCACAATATACACTATATGCAGCCCTGGACTACAGGTCCGTTTCAGGAGCCAAATATTAGCGAAGGACATCCATGTCACCTTCAGTGCTTTCACCCATATTAATGCAGTAATAAGAAGCATTTTTTAAAATTTACGTAGCTGTTTGGGTGCCAGCATTCACCAAATTGTTCATCTTTGTGTAGATAGTCGCAAAATCGTTGTCCGGGACTCTGTTGCGTATGCCCAGATTGCGTCTGTCCCTGACATTGGCCTGTACGTCTATTGTTGGGAAAAGCAAACACCATACAGAATTAAACAAATCAATTACATTTCAATATAAAAAATAATTTGCCCATACACATCTAGATATATTTATTTTAGTGTGTTCTTGCTTTCATAGACCCCCTAAACATCATGGTGTGTTTTTCTCCGGGGTTACCAGGTGGCGGCTCAGCGTCAGCGTGCTCTAGCCATCATGTGTCGGGTGTATGTGGGCTCCATATACTATGAGCTCGGGGAGGACACCATCAGACAGGCCTTTGCCCCTTTTGGCCCCATCAAGAGCATTGACATGTCATGGGACTCCGTTACAATGAAGCACAAGGTCCGTGTATAGAGCACCCTTAAACCACATCACACAGCGTTGCAATGTGATTAGAATCACATCTATACTAAATGATGTGAGGGGAAACTGAAGCACAACAGGGGAATGTGGCATGCACGTGTCTGTAATGCGGTGGACTGTTGTCCCATGGTTGTATCTGTCTGTGCAGGGCTTTGCCTTTGTGGAGTATGAGATCCCGGAGGCGGCACAGCTGGCTTTGGAGCAGATGAACTCAGTCATGCTTGGGGGCAGGAACATCAAGGTGAGTGGCCTGGAGAGTCAGCCTGTCCGGCCCAGTGGAAGTGGACCTCTCAGAACCCCCTCTATAGCCCTGGAAAGAGGGGTGCTCCTGCTATTACCTTTTTAACCTTTTTGTTTTCTTTTCATTTCTATCGAGAACGCATGGATCCAGTTCGAAATCTTCATTTCGCTCTTTCCGTGTAACTGAACTATTATTTCTGTGTGAATCACTAATTGGTAGTCTCTCTAAATTCTGTATGGAAGTGTTATCTAAAGCCACTCATTTCTTTTGTCTTTCTTTGCTTGTATGTATGTCAATTCATTTACAGGTATGCGTGTGTGTGTTTGGGTGCGTGTGTGTTTTGTGTGTGTGCGCGCATGTCTGTGTGCGCGCGGGTGTTTTTTTGTGAATGTCTGCTGTGTTCTGCTTCCATGATGTCATCACCACATTGTTTTAGTGACCAGTTCCTCTAGGATGCCCGGGCAGCGTACGATGATGTGTTGCTCTGTGTCCGAGATGTGCTGATGATGGGCTGCGCCTGGTTGGTGTCGCTTGGCCGCCCCACCTGCAGCACAGATCATATACTACATAGCCGCTAATAGAGACGCTCCAAACTCTAGCCTATAGATGGACAGTTAGAGGAGATACCTCAAACTACTCTAGAAAGTGTAGTGCTAGCCACGTGTGGTTTTATCTTGTTAATTCTTTAAGCATTTCCACTAGTTGATCCTCAGCCGCAGCTCTGGCTGAGGCATTCTGAACAGGCCTTTCAGTGTTGTTCGAAACTGCCTGAGTGAGTGAAGCAGCTTTTACAGTAGAATTATCTTCATGAGTTCTAGACAGGCTATTTTCTTCTTTTCGTTTTTCTTTTTTTACGTGATCTTCGCTCTAGTTAATTTCCAGGTGACGATTTTAAAGTGACTATCTGAGTTGTTGGTATGTTGTCAGTTTCTATAATCCAGAAAGAAAAGGGGGAGAGTGAGAAAAGTGTCAAAAGAAGGTGTTGTCTACTCTATAGTGCAGGTTTGTCACGTTTCACATCACTCGTATTACCTAAGCCTTTGCAGAAAGCCCTGGTGGAAAGATGCTGTTTAGCAAGGCTAGTGGAAACTTGGCAAAGAATACATTGGGCTGCGATTACATTTTAGTTATTTAGCGGATGCTCTTATCCAGAGCAACTTACAGTAGTGAGTGCGTACATTATTTTTTTTGGTACATTTTCGTACTGGTCCCCGTGGGAATCGAACCCACAACCCTGGTGTTGCAAGCACCATGCTCTACCAGCTGAGCCACACGGGACCAATTGCAAAGAGAAATGGTCTCCTTCGGTTTTGGAGCTCGAGGTGTTGCGTTGCTCGGTCAGTGGGCTGTGACACCCCACTCATTGGCCCTGTGCTGGTATCTGTGCTGTAGGTGGGGCGGCCAGGTAACATTGGTCAGGCGCAACCCATCATCGACCAGCTGGCAGAGGAGGCGCGCGCCTACAACCGGATCTTCGTGGCTTCCGTCCACCCTGACCTCTCAGACGAGGACATCAAGAGCGTCTTTGAGGCCTTCGGGAGGATCAAGTCCTGCACGTTAGCCAGGGACCCCACCACAGGAAGACACAAGAGCTTTGGCTTCATCGGTGAGCAGAGAGGCGTTTGGCGGCCCTCAGGATGTGCTGTTGCTGTGTGTTTTTCCTCCTAACTCTTCTTTTCCCCCCTCTCTACCTGGCAGAGTATGACAAGCCCCAGTCGTCCCTGGATGCAGTGTCCTCCATGAACCTGTTTGACCTGGGGGGCCAGTACTTGCGGGTGGGCAAGGCCGTAACCCCGCCCATGCCCATGCTGACCCCCACCCAGCCTGGTGGCCTGCCGCCCGCTGCAGCCGTGGCTGCTGCAGCAGCCACCGCTAAGATAACGGCCCAGGCAAGTATGATTCCCTTCCAAAGGGATCTATTGGCCTTCCAGGTAAATATACCTCTGATATACAGTGAGCTCCAAAAGTGTTGGGACAGTGACACATTTTCTTGTTATTTTGGCTCTGTACTTCAGCACTTCGGATTTGAAATGATACAATGACTGGGGGTAAAGTGCTGACTGTCAGCTTTAATTTGAGGGTATTTTCACCCGTATCTGGTGACCCATTTAGAAATTACTCCACTTTTTGTACATGGGGGACCAAACATATTGGGACAAAGTCACTTATGTATATTAAACTAGTACAAATATTTGTGCTAGCCTCCCGAGTGGCGTAGCGGTTTAAGACACTGCATCGCAATGCTTGAGGCGTCACTACAGGCCCGGGTTCAATCCCAGGCTGTGTTGAAGCCGGCCAGGTGACCCATGAGGCGGCGCACAATTGGTCCAGCATCGTCCAGGTTAGGGGAGGGTTTGGCCGGCCGGGATGTCCATGTCCCATCGCGCTCTAGCGACTCCTGTTGCAGCGATGCGACAAGTCTAACTACAAAAAATATATGTGCCTCTAACTTTCTCACTAATCATTACTCAGGATTATCCATAATCACTGTAGCATCCACATTAATGTTGAAGTGTTTAGAAAGATTATATTCTTATTTACACTAAGTGACTCCATTATTTACCATTAATTTCTATGGGCACAAAATAATCTGAAACGCAACCAAAACAAACAATAAATACATCCAAAAAATGTGTAGAGTCACAAGCTTGATGTAGTCATTGCGTGCTATGAATATAGGACCAAATACTAAACATTTTAATGTATAATACAGAAGTGAATTTGTCCCAATACTTTTGGTCTCCTAAAAATGGGGGGGAAACTGTACAAATAGTGCTTTAATTTCTAAACGGTTCACCCGATATCCAAATACCCTCAAATTAAAGCTGAAAATCTGCACTTTAACCTCAGTTACTGTATCGTTTCAAATCCAAAGTGCTGGAGTATAGAGCCAAAACAACAAAATATTTGTCACTGTCCCACTACTTTTGGAGCTCACTGTAGGTAGCTAGGTGTGACCTTTTGTTAAAATGTGATAAGTATAAGAAATATAATGTATGTGTATATAAATCTGAATCTTCTATTTTCTGTGCACATTAACATATATTTTGATTTGCCCTGCCGTAGAATTTAAAACAGTATTTGATGAATTGATAATGCAGAACCCGTGCAGGGCAATATAAAGTCTTCTATGCTCACTGCTCTGTGTTTGCTAACAACATTTGCTGTGCCATGTCTGCTTGTTGTGATGTGAGCTCAACCCACGGTTGCAAAAGTTTATCCCCTGTGAAATGAGGGCTGGCCCTCTTCCCTTGTAATTCTAAGTACTATTAATACTAAGAAGCAATTCTACTCCTGTAAAATATACTGAACACAAATGTTAACACAAACATGCCAAGATTTTACTGGGTTATTGTTCATATAAGGAAATCAGTCAGATGAAATGCATTCATTAGGCCCTAATCTATGGATTTCACATGACTGGGCAGGGGCGCAGCCATGGGTGGGCTTTGGATGGCATAGGCCAATCAGAATCAGTCCCCCCCCCCCACACACACGAAAGGTTACGTGTGGTCTGACTTTAGAGGCAGCTTGTTGTAGAAAAATGAACATTCAATTCTCTGGCAACAGCTCTGGTGGACATTCCTGCAGCCAGCATGTCAAACTGAATGCTCCCCCAACTTGAAACATCTGTGGTGTTGTGTCAACTGCAAAACTTTTTTTTTTTTCAGCACAAGGTGCCCTTGTGTAATGATCATATGTTTTTAATCATCTTCTTGATAGGCCACATCTGTCAGGTGGATGAATTATCTTGGCAAAGGAGAAATGCTAACTAACATGGATGTAAACAAATTTGTTAACGATTTGAGAAATAAGCTATTTGTGCATATGGAACATTTATGGGATTTATTTTTTCAGCCCATAAAACATGGGACCAACACTTGTGTTTTATATTTTTGTTCAGTGCTTTTGGGTGTAGAAGCGAATTACTCCCTGGAGTCTCACTGCTTAAGCAAGCACACACCCTCACTGCTATATCTGGCACTGTTAACAGTAGTCATAGTTCTGTTTAGTAATAAATAGTATTGTTGAGTTCAGTGGAAGTTTATATTGGCAATTTGTAGTTGTAGAATATTGTATATTGGCTTGGCACTACTAATCTGACAATTGTAGTGATGGCCATGGCAAGTTGCCTATTCCTTAGGTTATGCAGGCTATAGCAGTTTCAATAAATGTTAAACCATTTACACAATGAAAGAACAATGTAGACGGAGCTAAGATTTTCAACAAAGCAGCACAAAATGTCCTGTCAGAATGATTTATATATACAGTTGAAGTCGGAAGTTTACTTACACTTAGGTTGGAGTCATTAAAACCTGTTTTTCAACCACTCCACAAATTTGTTGATAACAAACTATAGTTTTGGCAAGTCGGTTATGACATTTACTTCGAGCCTGACAAGTCATTTTTTCAACAATTGTTTACAGACAGACTATTTCACTTATAACTCACTATCACAATTTTAGTGGGTCAGAAGTTTACATACACGAAGTTGACTGGCCAGCCAATAGCCACAAATGTTACTAGCCAACTAGTTGTGGATGATCTATTATTTGATTCATTTGTGTGAACTTGCTCATATCAAGCAACAGATGGCTTGCGGAAAGGTAAAAAAATAACAATTAGTGGACTCGTTTTATGAAGGATCAGACAGTAAAATGGATAGGTTAGCTAGCTGGTAAGGCTTTAATATATTTCTTAATTAAGCTGAAGCTGGGTTTCCCAACTTGTTCAGTGCTTAGTGCTCATGCTGGTGAACAAGAAACACTTGTGATGTCACTCACCCTAGAAGACTCAACCAGTCACCTGACTTAACTCTAGAATATTAACGACTTTCCCTCCGACTGTCTTGCGAGCTCGCGCTAGTGGTCCTTTTTTACCAGTCTTTTTAAAAATTGTATTTTTGTTAAGTCTTTTGGGTGGTTGGCCAGTAGGGGGTCAGTATCATTAAATATTGCAATGTTTTATGGGTACTTAATCACGATAGGACAAAGGAAAACATCCCCCAACCCTAATGCAGAGTAGAGCACTATACATGCTGTATAAAGTCTGACTGTGCAACCTCACTGTGTTTTCCTGCTAATGCGTCCCGCCCCTCTCTCAAGGAGGCTGTGACCGGGGCGTCCATCTTGGGGGCGATGGCCGGGGCGAACCAGATGGGCCAAATGAGTCAGATGGGACAAATGGGACAAATGGGTCCGATGGGCTCTATGGGCATCCCTCAGGCAGTCATGGCTGCCCAGGCCCCCGGAATGATCACAGGTGTGTATCGAGACATGTGTGAGTACAGAGTATTGTCCACTGACCTGTGCACTGTTTTGAATCTTTTTAGAGGTTTAGAGGATCGTTTTAAATTATTTCAAGTGTGTATCTTATCTACTCAATGCTACTGTGTTGAGCAGGATTATCTGGTCAGCCAGTTTATGTAGTTTTTGTGTTAAAAAAAGCTTGACTGCAGTTGGTTCGGTTCACATGCGACCAATTAGAGGAACAGTGAAATTGCAACAGGTTTTGACTCCTATGAATGGCCATGTTCTCTCGGAGAAACCATATCAATGAAGATGTATTTATGTATGGCTGATGTGTGTGTGAATGTCCCTGTAGGTGTGACACCAGTGCGTCCTAACCTGCCAGTGCTGCCCCAGGTGGGCCTGGTCAACCCTGTGCTGGCCTCACCACCTGTGATCACCAACCCGGCCCAAATCAACCCCTCTCTACAAGAGCTTCAGAAGAAGAAGCAGGAGGAGAAAGAGATGCTGCAGGATGGGACAGGCCAGGAGATGTTGAGCGACCAAGAACACATGAGCATTTCCGGAAGCAGCGCCAGGCACATGGTCATGCAGAAACTGCTGAGGAAATCAGAGGTAAGATCACACATGAAGATCGTGTGTATATAGTGCTTTCGGAAAGTATTCAGAACCCTACACTTTTCCCACGTGGTTGCGTTACAACCTCATTCTAAAATAGATTAAATTGTTCCCCCCCCACCTCCACCTACCCAATAATGACAAAGCAAAAACAGTTTTTTACAAATGTTTGTACATTTTATAACTATTCAGACCCTTTACTCAGTACTTTGTTGAAGCACCTTTGGCAGCGATTACAGCCTCAATTCTTCTATGCTATATCTACAAGCTTGGCACACCCGTATTTGGGGAATTCCTCCATTCTTCTCTGCAGATTCTCTCAAGCTCTGTCAGGTTGGATGTGGAGCATCGCTGCACAGCTGTTTTCAGGTGTCTCCAGAGATGTTAGATCGGTTTCAAGTCCGGGCTCTGGCTTGGCTACTCAAGGACATTCAGAGACTTGTCCTGAAGCCACTCCTGCATTGTCTTGGCTGTGTGCTTAGGGTCGTTGTCCTGTTGGAAGGTGAACCTTCGCCCCAGTCTAAGGTCCTGAGTGCTCTGCAGCAGGTTTTAACTGCGTTACGAACCCTGTGCATATCGGACTGTTTTTCTCCACTACAACACCGGATTCCTGCCGTAAGCCCTGCACCATTACTCCTGATCATCACAGCAAGCAAGCTGCCACCGAGTTGCCCAGCCCAAAGCTATCCTTGAGCTAGGCCCATCTCCCGGGCCTGCTCAGTGGACCCTATGATCTCTCGGCTACACCGCTGATGCCTCCCGGACTCTTAACTAACACGACTAGAATCCACTACACCACCGGATTCTTGCCGTAAGCTCTGGATCTTTGCATCGGATCATCGCTGCTACCGAGTGGCTATAGTGGCTAACTCCCTTGTCCTGACGCTAGCACTAGTTAGCCGCCAGCCAGGCGCATCTCCTGGCTAGCAAACAAAATTACTCCAGCAACAATACCTCTTTTGCCAACTGGCCTGGACCCTTTGTCGACACGGGGACCCGCCGTTCAATCACGACTGGTCTGCCGACGTAATTCCATCAGTTGTGCCCTCAACCGGCCTTTGATAACCTGGCTACATAGAGTGGGGAGAATAATTATTTGATACACTGCCGATTTTTCAGGTTTTCCTACTTACAAAGCATGTAGAGGTCTGTAATTTTTATCATAGGTACACTTCAAATGTGAGAGACTGAATCTAAAAAATCACATTGTATGATTTTTAAGTAATTAATTTGAATTTTATTGCGTGACATAAGTATTTGATACATCAGAATCCTCCTCCCTAAATTTTAATATATATATATTTTTAAATTCACTTCTTTAGCACACTCTACCAACCCTAATGTCCATGCCGTGTCTGAATCCTGGCTTAGGAAGGCCACCAAAAATTCTGAAATTTCCATCCCCAACTACAACATTTTCTGTGAAGATGGAACTGCCAAAGGGGGAGTAGTTGAAATCCACTGCAGAGAGAGCCTGCAAAGTTCAGTCATACTATCCAAGTCTGTGCCCAAACAATTAGAGCCCCTACTTTTAAAAATCCACCTTTCCAGAAACAAGTCTCTCACCGTTGCCTCTAGTTATAGACCCCCCTCTGCCCCCAGTTGTGCCCTGGACACCATATGTGAATTGATCGCCCCCCATCTATCTTCAGAGTTCATACAGTTAGGTGACCTGAACTGGGACATGCTTAACACCCCGGCCGTCCTACAATCTAAGCTCACTGTAGATGCCCTCAATCTCACACAAATTATCAAGGAACCCACCAGGTACAACCCTAAATCCGTAAACATGGGCACCCTCATAGATATTATCCTGACCAACTTGCCTTCCAAATCCACCTCTGCTGTTTTCAATCAGGATCTCAGCAATCACTGCCTCATTGCCTGCATCCACTATGGGTCTGCGGTCAAATCACTGTCAAACGCTCCCTAAAACACTTCAGCGAGCAGGCCTTTCTAATCAACCTGGCTCGGGTATCCTGGAAGGATGTTGACCTCATCCCATCAGTAGAGGATGCCTGGCTGTTCTTTAAAAGTAATTTTCTTTCTTTCCCATCTTAAATAAGCATTCCCCTTTCAAAAAATGAAGAACTAAGAATAGATAAAGCCCTTGGTTCACTCCAGACTAGACTGCCCTTGACTAGCACAAAAACATCCTGTGGCGGACTGCACTTGCATCGTATAGTCCCCGCGATATGCAACTTTTCAGGGAAGTCAGGAACCAATACACACAGTCAGTTAGAAAAGCAAAGGCTAGCTTTTTCAAAAATAAATGTGCATCCTGTAGCTCTAAATCCAAAAAGTTCAAACTCTCTTTCATATCGTCTGAGATTCCTAAAGATTGGAAAGCTGCGCGGTCATCCCCCTCTTCAAAGGGGGTGACACTCTAAATCCAAACTGGTACAGACCTATATCCATCCTGCCCTGCCTTTCTAAAGTCTTCGAAGGCCAAGTTAACAAATCACTGATAATTTTGACTCCCACTGTACCTTCTCTGCTGTGCAGTCCTGTTTCTGAGCTGGTCACGGGTGCACCTCAGCCACGCTCAAGGTACTAAACGATATCATAACCGCCATTGATAAAAGGCCGTACCATGTAGCCGTCTTCATCGACCTGGCCAAGGCTTTCGACTCTCAATCATCGTATTCTTATTGGCAGACTCAACAGCCTTGGTTTCTCAAATGACTGCCTCGCCTGGTTCACCAACTACTTCTCAGATAGAGTTCAGTGTGTCAAATCGGAGGGCCTGTTGTCCGGACCTCTGGCAGTCTTTATGGGCGGTACCACAGGGTTCAATTCTCGGGCTGACTCTTTTCTCTGTATATATCAATATATCAATGATGTCTCTTGCTGCTTGCTGCTGGTGATCTGTAAAAAGCCCATCCAACTACCTACCTCATCCCCATATTGTTTTTATTTACTTTTTTTGCTCTTTTGCACACCAGTATTTCTACTTGCACATCATCTGCACATCTATCACTCCAGTGTTAATTTGCTGAATTGTAAGTTCCTTGCTACTATGGCCTAATTATTGCCTTACCACCTCAAGCCATTTGTACTCACTGTATATAGACTTTTTTTTATTGTTTTATTGACTGTACGTTTGTTTATCCCACTGCTTTGCTTTATCTTGGCCGGGTCGCAGTTGTAAATGAGAACTTGTTCTCAACTGGCCTACCTGGTTAAATAAAGATGAAAGAAAAATAAGTTTGTTAATATGGACACCAAGGAAGTTGAAGCTCTCAACCTGTTCCACTACAGCCCTGTCGAAGAGAATTGGCGTTTGCTTGATCCTCCTTTTCCATTCGTCCACAATCATCTCCTTTGTCTTGATCACGTTGGGGGAGAGGTTGTTGTCCTGGCACCACACATCTGCAGAGAATCAAATCAAATTTATTTATATAGCCCTTCGTACATCAGTTGATATCTCAAAGTTCTGTACAGAAACTCAGCCTAAAACCCCAAACAGCAAGCAATGCAGGTGTAGAAGCACGGTGGCTAGGAAAAACTCCCTAGAAAGGCCAAAACCTAGGAAGAAACCTAGAGAGGAACCAGGCTATGTGGGGTGGCCAGTCCTCTTCTGGCTGTGCCGGGTGGAGATTATAACAACATGGCCAAGATGTTCATAAATGACCAGCATGGTCAAATAATAATAAGGCAGAACAGTTGAAACTGGAGCAGCAGCATGGTCCTAGGAGGGAGAGAGGGAGAGAGAAACAAACTACAATACAATACAATAGTCAGGAGACACTGTGGCCCCATCCGAGGACACCCCCGGACAGGGCCAAACAGGAAGGATATAACCCCACCCACTTTGCCAAAGCACAGCCCCTACACCACTAGAGGGATATCTCAACCACCAACTTACCATCCTGAGACAAGGCTGAGTATAGCCCACAAAGATCTCCACCACGGCACAACCCAAAGGGGGGGGCGCCAACCCAGGCAGGATGACCACATCAGTGAATCAACCCACTCAGGTGACGCACCCCTTCCAGGGACGACATGAGAGAGCCCCAGTGAGCCAGTGACTCAGCCCCTGTAATAGGGTTAGAGGCAGAGAATCCCAGTGGAAAGAGGGGAACCGGCCAGGCAGAGACAGCAAGGGCGGTTCGTTGCTCCAGAGCCTTTCCGTTCACCTTCCCGCTCCTGGGCCAGACTACACTCAATCATATGACCCACTGAAGAGATGAGTCTTCAGTAAAGACTTGAAGCTTGAGACCGAGTTTAGCGTCTCTGACATGGGTAGGCAGACCGTTCCAAAAATATGGAGCTCTATAGGAGAAAGCCCTGCCTCCAGCTGTTTGCTTAGAAATTCTAGGGACAATTAGGAGGCCTGCGTCTTGTGACCGCAGCGTACGTGTATGTACGGCAGGACCAAATTAGAGAGATAGGTAGGAGCAAGCCCATGTAATGTTTTGTAGGTTAGCAGTAAAACCTTGAAATCAGCCCTTGCTTTGACAGGAAGCCAGTGTAGAGAGTCTAGCACTGGAGTAATATGATCAATTTTTTTGGTTCTAGTCAGGATTCTAGCAGCCGTATTTAGCACTAACTGAAGTTTATTTAGTGCTTTATCCGGGTAGCCGGAAAGTAGAGCATTGCAGTAGTATAACCTAGAAGTGACAAAAGCATGGATTAATTTTTCTGCATCATTTTTGGACAGAAAGTTTCTGATTTTTGCAATATGGAAAAAAGCTGTCCTTGAAATGGTCTTGATATGTTCTTCAAAAGAGAGATCAGGGTCCAGAGTAACGCCGAGGTCCTTCACAGTTTTATTTGAGACGACTACAACCATTAAGATTAATTGTCAGATTCAACAGAAGATCTCTTTGTTTCTTGGGACCTAGAACAAGCATCTCTGTTTTGTCTAAAAGTAGTAGTTTAAAAGTAGAAGGTTTGCAGCCATCCACTTCCTTATGTCTGAAACACATGCTTCTAGCAAGGGCAATTTTGGGGCTTCACCTTGTTTCATTGAAATGTACAGCTGTGTGTCATCCGCATAGCAGTGAAAGTTAACATTATGTTTTTGAATAACATCCCGAAGAGGTAAAATATATAGTGAAAACAATAGTGGTCCTAAAAAGGAACCTTGAGGAACACTGAAATTTACAGTTGATTTGTCAGAGGACAAACCAGTCACAGAGACAAACTGATATCTTTCTGACAGATAAGATCTAAACCAGGCCAGAACTTGCCCGTGTAGACCAATTTGGGTTTCCAATCTCTCCAAAAGAATGTGATCGATGGTATCAAAAGCAGCACTAAGGTCTAGGAGCACGAGGACAGATGCAGAGCCTCGGTCCGATGCCATTAAAATGTCATTTACCATCTTCACAAGTGCCGTCTCAGTGCTATGATGGGGTCTAAAACCAGACTGAAGCATTTCGTATACATTGTTTGTCTTCAGGAAGGCAGTGAGTTGCTGCGCAACAGCCTTCTCTAAAATGTTTGAGAGGAATGGAAGATTCGATATAGGCCGATAGTTTTTTTATATTTTCTGGGTCAAGGTTTGGCTTTTTCAAGAGAGGCTTTATTACTGCCACTTTTAGTGAGTTTGGTACACATCCGGTGGATAGAGAACCATTTATTATGTTCAACATAGGAGGGCCAAGCACAAGAAGCAGCTCTGTCAGTAGTTTACTTTGAATAGGGTCCAGTATGCAGCTTGAAGGTTTAGAGGCCATGATTATTTTCATCATTGTGTCGAAGAGATATAGTACGATCCTTGGTCCTGGCAGAGTTGTGTAGACTCTGAACAACTGAGCTTTGAAGGAATACGCAGATTTAAAGAGGAGTCCGTAATTTGCTTTCTAATAATCATAATCTTTTCCTCAAAGAAGTTCATGAATTTATCACTGCTAAAGTGAAAGTCATCCTCTCTTGGGGAATGCTGCTTTTTAGTTAGCTTTGCGACAGTTTCAAAAAGGAATTTCGGATTGTTCTTATTTTCCTCAATTAAATTAGAAAAATAGGATGATCGAGCAGCAGTAAGGGCTCTTCGGTACTGTCTTGCCAAGCTAGTCGGAAAACTTCCAGTTTGGTGTGGCGCCATTTCCGTTCCAATTTTCTGGAAGCTTGCTTCAGAGCTCGGGTATTTTCTGTGTACCAGGGAGCTAGTTTCTTATGAGAAATGCTTTTAGTTTTTAGGGGTGCAACTGCATCTAGGGTATTGCACAAGGTTAAATTGAGTTCCTCAGTTAGGTGGTTAACTGATTTTTGTCCTCTGGCGTCCTTGGGTAGACAGAGGGAATCTGGAAGGACATCAAGGAATCTTTGTCTGTGAATTTATAGCACGACTTTTGATGTTCCTTGGTTGGGGTCTGAGCAGATTATTTGTTGCAATTGCAAACGTAATAAAATGGTGGTCCGATAGTCCAGGATTATGAGGAAAAACATTAAGATCCACAACATTTATTCCATGGGATAAAACAGAGAAGAATGGGATAAACTCTCCAAATACAGGTGTGCCGGGTTTGTCGTGTCATACCCAAGAAGTCTATTGGCTTTAATCACTGCCAAAGGTGCTTCAAGAAAGTACTGAGTAAATGGTCTGAATAATTATATAAATGCAATTTCTTTTTTTGCTTTGTCATTATGGAGTATTGTGTATAGATGGAGGATTTTTATTTGATTCATTTTAGAATAAGGCTGGAAAATTTTGGGAAAAGTCAGTCTCAATACTTTCCGAATGCACTGTATTTGCCTTGTTTAATTGCAAAAAATGTACAAAAGTTGCAGTACTTTCACTGAAAAGTAGATTTATTTTGAATGTAATGCGATTTGGGTAGGATTTACATTTGGACTTTTCTTCCCCTCCCCAGTCTACGGTGATGGTGTTACGGAACATGGTGGGGCCAGAGGACATTGATGACGACCTGGAGGGCGAGGTGACAGAGGAGTGCGGCAAGTTTGGTGCCGTAAACCGGGTCATCATCTACCAGGAGAAGCAGGGGGAGGAGGAGGATGCCGAGATCATCGTCAAGATCTTTGTGGAGTTCTCCATGGTCTCGGAGATGAACAAGGCCATCCAGGCACTCAACGACCGCTGGTTTGGGGGTCGCAAGGTCATCGCGGAGGTCTACGACCAAGAGCGCTTTAACAGTAGTGACCTCTCCGCATAAACTGTCTGAAATGGTCGCCCAACACCCATCCCATACCCGTTGCTCAAACTCACTTCAGCCACTATCACTGCTGCTAGAGATTTGGGCCTCTTTTTAAATTGTAATTTTTTTTATTGATGTTGATATTAATATTATTAATGGTCTCTTTTGAGGGATTGGTTAAGAAAATAATATTTGCACCTCATGGATTTTGTTTTGTCACCTACTGTGAAGACTTGATTTATTTTGTATTATTTGCAGTTTTTTTTGTTATCAAATTGAGAAGTCATTAATTAGGTTACCCCCATTTTTAAGTTGTCAGGACTCTTTAAAAATCGTTTTAGAGCTATTGGTTCCCATTTACCCACAAATAAATTCTTCAACTATGTGAATGTCTGTTGTGAATTTCTTATGTGTTTTGGGAAGGAAAAATCCCATTTCAAATACTAATATTCCTAATTTCTTGACATTTCAATAGAACGTAGTCATTTCAGTTAACTAAAATTATTAAATATACTGTAGCTATTTCAAAACGGTCTGACAGCAATTATTGACCTTTGCTGTGAAGACCATGTTTTTTTGTCAACATCACTGGGGTTTGGGACAATATTTTTCCCCCACATTTTTATAAATTGAGCTTCAATCAATTAGATGCATTGAAAATGGATACTGAACACATTTGAATGAGATCTGTTATATTGTTAAAATGTTTCTGATTGTGGAATTCCCAGTTTCATAAAGCTTATTTTATATTAAACTTTAGATTCTGGAAGCTTTTTTTTACAAGGTTGAATAATTGACTGGTTGTCTATAATGGGCTTAATTATACTGTATCTTTGCAAGTGTTGCATGAAAATATGTTGGTCATTGTAAAAATGTTGATTCTGAAAACGTACCTATGTTTGCCCTGTACAACCGCTGGTTGCTGAAATTCATACTTTCAATCAAAACATTGATCGAAAACAGACTTTCCTAATTTGTGTTGCTCAACTCCGCACAAGTGTGCTTCTGCCAATTGAATCTGTTTGTAATATGTCAAGGCCGCTACTTCTCCAGATGAGCAACACAAATTAGGAAAAAGTTTGTTGTACTCTATACTGAACACATATAAATGCAACATGTAACAATTTCAATGATTTTATTCAGTTACAGTTCATAAGGAAATCAGTCAATTTAAACAAATTCATTAGGCCCGAATCTATGGCTTTCACATGACTGGGCAGGGGTGCAGCCATGGGTGGGCCTTGGGAGGGCATAGGCCCACCCACTGGGGAACCGGGCCCAGCCAATCAGAATGAGTTTTTCCCCACAAAAGGACTTTATTACAGACAGAAAAACTTCTGTTTTATCGGCTGTCCCGGTCGCTGGTCTCAGAAGATCCCGCAGGTGAAGAAGCTGGATGTGGAGGTCCTGCAAATTTTAGAGTGGCCTTTGTCACCAAGCACAAGGTACACCTGTGTAATGATCATGCTGTTTTATCAGCTTCTTGATATGCCACAGCTGTCAGGGTTATCTTGGCAAAGGAGAAATGGCCACAAACAGGAATGCAAACACATTTGTGCACAAAATTTGAGAGCAATACGTTTTTTATGCATATGGAACATTTCTGTGATCTTTTATTTCACCTTGTAAAGCATGGGACCAACACTTTACATAGTGTTTATATATATTTTTCAGTATATACAAGTATGAATTGTATCACCCTGCTGAAGGACCGTAGTTGTACAAGAAAAACATGGGTACAGGTAAGCATTTTCAGATTTGACATTTTTACAAGTATCGACTGATGGGGTTTCAATGTTACTAGCAAATCGTGCGAACAGTTATCAATACTCAACTCTACCTCCATATAAGATAACCGAGTTGAGTGTTCCTCAGCAAGCATGAATGAGGTTACATGTCTACCTGTCAGCGGGCGCACTCTTGACAATCTACGACAGGCCTACGCATTTGCTGAATTCGGCTGAGTTTAAGTCTACTTTGCTTTCATTACCGCTAGATGGGGGAATTTGATAATCAACCAAAGCAGAGCGGTTTCGCGACGAACCTAAAGGCAACCATCTTCTAAAAGGCACATTCAATACCTCCTAGCCCCTTGGGGTCGCTATTACCTATGTGCAGTTTTGGGTGCTTGCTGAGAGAGGAAGAAGGAATGAATGGATGCACTTGATTTTTATTTTCCTGTATATGTGTGTTCGCACTGGCCGGCGTATGCAGTCATACCCGTGTGGAGGGCGGTAGTTGTCCTACAAAAAAACAATAATCTACAATTATAAAAAATAGTGCAATATTATGTGTAGTTGGATGTCTATTACTATGAAGTAAATGTTGAGTATGCACTTGGTAGACATGTGTGCGCCATGAGATGAGCGGCGTAGAAAATGCGTCTTTGCACCTTTGGGAGGTGTCAGTTGAAGGGGGGTGTAAAATCGTGCACACCCAGCCACAACAACAATGAGGAGGAGCCACTGGGCGGAGCTTGAAGGTCGTGGTTAGCACTCCCCACCACATTTTTACAACAGCACCACACACCCGGCCGGAGAGTGAGGAAACTCCCCAGCGGAGTATTTAACTACAGAGGTTTCCTTCAGACCGGTATTTGGTCAAATAGCTTATGTTTGTTCGCTAAATGAAGACCGAGACAAAAGCCCGAAGACCCACACAGGTTGCCCGCATCCCCCCAGACTCCTGCGTGGCCCTCCAGACGAGCGCAGGTTGCCACAAAGCGGCGGTACCTCCGGTTTAGTGAACATAATCCTGTTGCTGATATTGTGGTTTCAACATTTTGTTGGTTTAAACGCTTCATATGACTTCTGGTTGTAATTTTCAGTGCAAATAGTTAGTGAAAGACTGCCAATTGTCGGTTTTGAATTCCTAAGGTCGTTTATATTGCAGTTTGTTTCCGTAGCCTAAAGAGGCACGAGAGATCACAAAGGTGGCTAATGTTAGCGACTAGCTCGCGACACAAACGAGTTCCATCTCCGTACGTACCTTCGGGAGGTCGTTCGGTGTGCTTACACGGGACTACTCGCATTAAGCAGCAGAACACACATTCGTAACGGGGAACCAATTACTATTTGCCTAGTTAGTTGGCGATCTCTGGACAGGCCAGCTTCCTTGTATCAAATAACAAATGGGCTAGTGTTAGCTAACGCTGACTGGGCTGCTTTAATATTGTCGCACAAGTAAGGAAATTAAAACGTTCATTTAATTTAGTAGTTTGTTCTTTTAGATTATCAGTATGATGGCATTTTAATGAAAATTGACTAAGTTAACAATCAAGGAAGATAACTTTAGCTATTATTTGTATGTATCAATAACATTTTAGTTTGATTTGAGTCGCTGAGAGCCAACGAAAAGGACTGGAGTTGGGATATCAATTGACGATCGGAATTAATTCTGTCCCTGGTTTTAACCGGATTTTTGGCCTCTGGATCGACGTGGGAGCAGCGGGATTTCGACGTCCACTCTTATCTGTCACTGTCGATATTTTTTCCTTTCCCTCCTCCCCCACAACCGTTCCCCGTTTCTCTCTCCGATGCGGATTGTTGAGTAGCACCGGCAACCAAATCAATACGGCAGCCGGACATGCTGAAGTGTATCCCTTTGTGGCGCTGTAACCGCCACGTCGAGTCGGTGGACAAGCGACATTGCAATTTGCAAAATGTCCCTGACGAGATATTCCGCTACAGCCGCAGTCTGGAAGAGCTTCTCCTCGACGCCAACCAACTCAGAGATTTACCCAAGGTAAGCAACCAGTGGTTATAATTAAGCACATATTGTGGCCTATATTGACCGCCACAAATCATTATCATGCGCGGTCAAATCAAGGCATGCAACCATGAGAAACTCCCAAGGGACAGGTGGCTGATGTTTTGATTGTCTGCCTGTCACGCATCTGTGAACATGTGTCAACTTCATCAGTATTTAATCAATTGAGCATAGTAACTAACTAATGCAGGAAGAACATTGTTTATTTGGAAATTGGTTTAAAATGTCATTCATTCATATTCCAAACACTGTCATTGGTGAATGTTGTAGATACTTCAATATTCTGGGGGGTTACGACTGTGTACACAAAGGTATGATGTTACCTGTATGTCCTATTCTTGCATTGGATAACCATTGACAATAGGAATCAAAGCAACTGGGATAGGAGGCTGCCTGCTCAGATTAACATTGACAGCAGAGAGTAGGAATCAGAGGTGAAACGGGCCTCTTTCTGCCTTTGGATGCTTGCAGTTGGAGTCACAGGCAGAGGAGGTTCATGCTGCAGTGGAGTGGGCGTGCTGCATGATATCAAATGTGTAGACGGACTCAGCAGATGAAAGGAGCTTGCTGGCACCTCACTATGTTGCCTGCAATAACTGCATGGTCCAGTGGGATTGGAAACGGTCAGTGCTATCCGGAATCATTGGGATGTCCTTCCCATATCCCTAACCATCTTACATTTCAACTTCAATGGGGTCGGGACGTCCTAAGGAATCCGGTTAGCATGGACCGATTGGTAACAGAGGGAGGAGGCGTTTGTGGAATGAGTCTCCCTCCTTCGCCCACACTCCTCCTACATGAAAAATCACCAAGGCTTTGCTTGCATGTCCCTTGTTTATTTTAGGGGAGCTGGATGGTTATCTGGCCATGCAACATACTCATTTACACCAGAGCACTGGGGCGGAACAAATTGCCTGACTCGCGTCTCAATTTGCAGCTGTGTTCATTGTCCTGCTCCAGTATAGGGGAATGGCTGTGGGAGATGATGGTGCTCTAGACTTAATAATAATTCATACTAATTATAATACATTTAAGTTGTAAAGCGCATTTATCAGACCCAAGTCACACCAAAAAAAGAAATGCAATCCAGAACACTAGACGACAATCAAAGCTATATACAGATGTCGCCAGATCCAGAGGACATGAGAACAGAGTGAGCTTTTCTGAACAGCATGGTCTTGAGCTGGAGGACAGGCTCTGCTGCCCTAATAGTGTCTGGAACACAGGAGGTTGGTGGCACCTTAATTGGGGAGGACAGGCATGTGGTAATGGCTGTAGCGGAATAGGTGGAAGTGTATCAACATCAAACACATGGCTCCCATGTGTTTGATGCCATTCCGTTTACTTTGTTCCAGCCATTATTATGAGCCCCCCCCAGCAGCCTCCACTGGTCTGGAAGTGCGTTCTGGAGTCCTGCAACTGAAAGCCCTGTCACCCATAGTTTTTAGTGTGCTGTGGGGCTGGTGAAGTGAGACAGACCTGGACGAGGGAGTGAGATGTGCTGCTGCCATGGGGATAACAACTGCCCCCTCTCATTGAAACTACAGAAATTCAAGGCCAACTGTGGTACTGCAGGCATTGTTTGTAGAAAACAGGATCCCCCATTATAGTGAATGGGGAAATGTCAATCTTTGCTTCTAATACACCAGATGCATGTCCTTGAACCAATTTATTTTAAAATCGCACACAGAAGTTCTAAGGATAATTTAGTTGCTAATAGCAGCTTGCAGGACCCCGGTCGGCCTTCAACTTGAGTTACTCCATGCGAGGGGGTTCACTGAGAGCTTGCAATGTCACTCGCTGGAGTCGCTCAAACTTCACATGTTATGTCTCCATGAGACGCCTTCTTAATAGACTTAATTTTGCTTCAATGCACTATTGAGTCTTCACAGGAATGAATTGTATCTTGTGATCGACAGCTTTGACCATTCTTTTTAGTCATTGGCTTCTGCTCAGAAGTTCTGAGCCAGGTTCTCAGACATGGCTAATGTAGTAGTAGTGGTGGTGAGGAGAGTAGCAAGTTGCACAGGCACCAGTAGTGTCTGTCCACAATCCCAGGTGATAAGGAGCTACAGTTAGACAACAGAAGTATGCAAAATCCCTAGCAAGAGTTTGAGCACCATTGTAAGTAGTTACTTGTAAACAGTCAGTTTAGGGCTAAGTTGTAGACCATTCTGTTGAGCCCACTTGAGTCGTGCTCTGAGTCCCAGACCATTCTGTTCAGCTATGATTTTACTGGATTGTGCTTACAATCTGGTTTGTCACTCTAGACCTCAGTCTTCGTGTCTCTCACGCTTTGTCTTTTAGTTTGTACCCAGATGTAACGTTGACGAGAGGGCGCGTGTTTGGTTGTTTGTGCCGACTTCACCAAGGGACAACTGTTACTAAACATGCGGTTATGCTCATTGGAGGAGGGACTAAGATGGATAAGGAGGGAGTGGTTTAGGGGAGCAGCTCAGTACAGCTCTAAAACAAACAAAAGCGCACACACAGACATCCAGTTGTTTAATATTTAATCTAGCTGCTCTAGTTAGGCTAGATGCAGACTGGGGTTTCCTGACACAGATCGAAGCTGCTGTACCCACGGGTGCATTGCCTGGCCTGCTTGACTCAGCCCAGCCGCTGTGAGCCTGGTGGTGCAGGGTGCCGTGAGGCTGGCAGAAGGCATACAATCCGGGCTGCTAACGCACACCGATAGACCCCTGTTCACAGCGCTGGCTTAAGCCGAGAGACAAATATGGTGTGACAGTGCAGCTCTAGCGCATGTCTGTGGCCGTGTTGCGTGCAGACACAAAGCATATGTTCCCTTTGCCTGCAGTCCTAGGAGGGCTTCGGAGAGAGGGGGCCATCAAAGGTCCATGCAGGGTCATGGATGTGGCGAAAACCCAGCAATAAAAGAACTCTCTAATATAAAATGATCGCCTGTTCTCCTTTGGGCTTTCCTTGTCCTGCGACAACAGCTGTTTATGGCATTTCTAGCTCTACGATGCATTTTTTTGTTGTTGTTGTCAACAAATGGACAGTAGGACTGGCCCTTCTGGGGCATATTTTGCCCATGGTGCTTGGTGTGCTTGTTATTCAGAAGTCCCAAAAATAACAATCAGGGCATATCCGCATCTAGTAACTTATTTTAGGCTTAATCAGGAAACGTCCCCTCTGTGGTTTATTCCCTTCCAAAAAGGTCTTTATTAATTGGTCCATTTCCTGGTGAACAAGCAAACCATTAGGCAACAGCAGTTCTAATGGTTTCCATGTTATGGTTTCTAATGGTGAAAGTGCCGAACACACGATATGGTGTTTTACAAAGTTAATGGTGTTGGGTTCAATGGTAACTACATATAGAGATGTTTTCTAATCGTTTTATGGAAAAATTCACTAGCCCAATTCTCCATCTCAGTTTTGGGCTTCTAGGAATAGTTTTCATTTGAGAATTACACCATATGGATGGCCCTCACAGTTGTCATTTGTTTGACTATTCCGTGTGAGTTGGGCTAAAGCGGTAGGTTGCTAAGAGGGCAAACTGAATTGCGTTCATTGAGGACTGGCTTAACTTGTGAGAATGACAGCATCATTTATTTTTAATCATGAGTAGAAGTAATTTGTTTTCTACCCAAAGATAATGTTGTGTTCCATTTTATAAAAGCTTGTGGAAGTAGCAATACTATAGATATAGAGAACTGATACTGTATGCTGGTTGTATATTGTGTACTGCAGCGGGATTTATTTTTTAACCTTTTCTTGGATTCCTCTTGCCTTTACTCAACGGTCGGAATACGTTTTGATCGGATGATCGGATGTAGGGTGCTATATTTATTTAATATTATGTCAAGCCTATAAATTAAAGGGACAATTTGGATCAAATTATTTTATATAGCCCTTCTTACATCAGCTGATATCTCAAAGTGGGGCGGCAGGGTAAGCCTAGTGGTTAGAGCGTTGGACGAGTAACCGAAAGGTTGCAAGTTCGAATCCCTGAGCTGACAAGGTACAAATCTGTCGTTCTGCCCCTGAACAGGCAGTTAACCCACTGTTCCTAGGCCGTCATTGAAAATAAGAATTTGTTCTTTACTGACTTGCCTAGTAAAATTAAAATTAAAAAGTGCTGTACAGAAACCCAGCCTAAAATGGATGCAGTCAATTAGCTTAATTTTTCAGATCAAATTCAATTTCAGACAAATCATTTTATAGAAACAGATAAGATTAGCATTCCTAACTACAGAAATGATTTCGGAACAATCTGAGATGGTGGGTGTCATGGCTTGCTGAAATGGGGCTCCCGAGTGGCGCAGCGGTCTAAGGCACTGCATCTCAGTGCTAGAGGCGTCACTACAGACTCTGGTTCGATTCCAGGCTGTATCTCAACCGACCGTGACTGGGAGTTCCGTAGGGCGGCGTGCACAATATGCCCAGCGTTGTCTGGGTTAGGGTTTGGCCGGGTTGGGCAGTCGTTGTAAATAAGAACTTGTTCTTAACGTACTTGCCTAGTTAGGGGTTCAATGCCGACTCTTCTCCGTCTAATGCGCCACCACGTGTGCCAGATGTCATTTGAAATAATAGTGTCTCACCACCTTCACAAGGTTTCACTGTGGAGAGCAGTGGGCTGCAGGGTGGCCTAAGGCCATCACCACTACACGGGCCCAATATCTGTACTGAAGTCTGCTTGAGCAATGCTCAATTAAAAGGCCAATTTGGATCACATTTATTTATTATAGCCCTTCTTACATCAGCTGATATCTCAAAGTGCTGTACAGAAACCCAGCCTAAAATGGATGCAGTCAATTAGCTTAATTTTTCAGATCAAATTCATACATGCAGTCAAGAAGGTAAATTTGATGTATGCGATGAAGGCAAATACTATAATGGGGGTTGGGCTGGGGGGGATGTAGAGGGGATAGATTTGCTTTACAGGCTTTGGGGAGGAGGGATTTAAGTGTGAACAGATGGAGTGTCAGATGCTCTGACAGGGTCTTAGGTTCACTGCGGGTTACTTGAGCTCCACCTGGCGACCCTGGCTTGTGTGCTGTATTGCCTTTATCCGGTTAGTCTTGCATGGTAAAAAAAGTACATACAAATGTTTTATTGTCCCATACATCAGATACGTGCTGTGAAATGTGTTGGTTTACATGGTCAGCAATAGTAGCACGACGCACCTGGAGCAAATAAGGCTTAAGGACTTTGGCCAAGGGTACGTCGACAGATTTGTCACTGTCTGCTTGGGTATTCAACTTTTCTGTTGTTGGCTGTGGGACTCATTTTGTCGACTGGCTCTGGTCCAGGGTGTTTTTCCTTAAGTTTGTTTCCTTTAGAAATATTGAGCGTTGTATTGCACTAGAAGAACGAAATTGCATGCTTGGGACAAGTTGTGCAACCCTATCAGCTAAAACAGAACCGGCTGGCCAAAAAAATAAGCTTTCCTCCATTGAACCCTATTTGTGTACTTCTATACAGAACCCAAAAGGACCCTTGGAGAGAGCAAGCGGGCAGGAATTTCCCCTCAACGCCCATATGTTCTGAGCTCTTAACATCAAGCTCTGTTTTCTCATAACCCAATGCCTAATCCTCGCTATTCCTTAATGCGTCTTTTGTGTTGCTGCTAAGTAGGTTTCCTCTAGTTTTCACAAATGCCACTGCCTCGTAATGCCAGTGAAAAAAACACGGAAGAGTGCCAGAACGGACTAATTTCAATCTCCATCAAGTGTCTCTGAGAAGCAGAGGGCTACGTCATTGTCTCCTAGATCTGTAAATGACTAGAGATGGATCGCTCATGGATCAAGGTCCTTGTTGGGAAAAGCTTTATCTGCGGTTCCCTCTTGTGCCATCGAGGCATTTCGTGACTGCGCCTGCGCAGGCACTTGTGAGGAAATGGATGTGGGTGATCCCCAGCCCGCTCTGCAGGATCAAGTTGAGAAGACCGGTGGAAGTATCTTTTAACATTCTTGAAGTCTTGTGACAGGTTACATAGTAGCCCATTCAGGCTCTCCTGACACCCTCTACCTAGCCACTCATATCCAATATCACAGCCTTTTGTCCCAGCACTCTATGTTCTGTCCTGCCCTTGGCTTTGCATTTACACTCAACACACCAGTCAGAAACAGATTTGCACAAATCGAAGGTTGGCCGCAGAACAGGGCATGCCTTCAGTAAAGCACATGAGGACAGTGTTTTTTTTGTCTTTTTTTATGAAGAAAGCATCTCCCAATAACCTTGATAAACTTGTCAGTAACTTGGCCCAGTGGCCCCTGTCAGAATTTACAGCTACACATGCAGCTGCACTTTCTTAGTTCCCTGCGTTTCTGCTTTGAAACTGACATGCATTTATCAGAATGCAATCGGCGCAGCAGGCTTGCTGGTGCCACATTGCGGCTAGAATATATCTGCTTGGTTTTCCATTGGTCTCCCATTGTCCTGTATGTAATGACTGGTTAAAATGCATGGTGGGTGTGGTGGATGGTGTCTGCAGAACAGGTTTGAAGAACGTCTCTCCCTGTGTTATTACTGTTTTTGGATCAGTTACGCTCGGTACCCTGCTAGTAAACAAACGCGTAAAAACCAACTGCAGGTAGAGATCTAATGAAGTGGCTACAGTGTAAGCTAAATCTGCGTTATCAACAAAAGTGTCACTCACATCTAGGCCTGGCACACTTACTGTGTAACCATGTAACCGACGGTTATGGATGGAACACTCATGGCCATGAAAATAAAAGAACCGCCATAAGCGTTTAAAAACAGTTTTATTTTTTAAATAAACGAACAGTTTGTTTGAAGACTGAATGGCCGTGCGGTTGAGTGCTTTTCTGCGGTTAACATGGGTTCCTAACAATGGGATGGCAACCATTTCAATGATTTTACTGCGTTACAGTTCATATAAGGAAATCAGTATTTTGGAAATAATTCATTCGGCCCCAATCTATGGATTTTACATGACTGGGCAGGGGTGCTGCTGTGTGTGTCCATGGGAAGGCATAGGCCCGCCCACTTGGGAGCCAGGTACACCGCCTTGGGAGCCAGGTACACCGCCTTGGGAGCCAGGTACACCGCCTTGGGAGCCAGGTACACCGCCTTGGGAGCCAGGTACACCGCCTTGGGAGCCAGGTACACCGCCTTGGGAGCCAGGTACACCGCCTAGCCAGGTACGCCTTGGGAGCCAGGTACACCGCCTTGGGAGCCAGGTACACCGCCTTGGGAGCCAGGTACACCGCCTTGGGAGCCAGGTACACCGCCTTGGGAGCCAGGTACACCGCCTTGGGAGCCAGGTACACCGCCTTGGGAGCCAGGTACACCGCCTTGGGAGCCAGGTACACCGCCTTGGGAGCCAGGTACACCGCCTTGGGAGCCAGGTACACCGCCTTGGGAGCCAGGTACACCGCCTTGGGAGCCAGGTACACCGCCTTGGGAGCCAGGTACACCGCCTTGGGAGCCAGGTACACCGCCTTGGGAGCCAGGTACACCGCCTTGGGAGCCAGGTACACCGCCTTGGGAGCCAGGCCCAGGCAATCAAAAGGGATTTATTACAGACAGAAATAGTCCTCAGCACCCCCCACCCTCCCCCTCAGGCGATCCCGCAGGTGAAGAAGCCTGGATGTGGACGTCCGCTGGCGTGGTTACGCGTGGTCTTCTGTAGGGGACCAAACCTACTCTCATTCTCAGTGTGGTTTCATGTCTTTAGGATAAATCTAAACTGTGGGTTGTTTTGAGGACATTTTGCAGGTGTGTGTGGAAATGCTGAGCTAAAAATCATGTTTTGACACATTTATCCTGCTTAAAGGGGATTAGTGCAGAACAGTAACCAGTTGGCCTACATTTATTAGGGAGGGAGGTAAGTAGGCAACTTTAGCAAGGTGATACATCATGGTGTAATGTAGGCTGTTGCCTGACCTTAAGCTGTCCCTCAACTAGACCAAATCTAAAGATTTGAAGACCAAAGTATTTGATTTGAACAGTCTAGAGCAGGTTTTGCCAAACTAGGGTACGCACAATACCGTCGGGGGTACGCCAAATAAAAATCTGAATTCACATTTTCAAACAGTCCAATTATATTTTCCAACGGTGCTATACATTTGGGTGAGTTTTTAAAAATGTTTCTCTCCTAAGTGTCCTTGTTTCACTGCCAATTGTGAATCTGATGCAGCCGAAGAGCTACTGCCCCCTTACCCGGGAAAGCACTGAACAACAGAGGGACTTTGGACCATGAAGAGGCGCAAATATGAGAACTACATTGATTTGGGGTTCACTTATATTGGGGGTAGTGCCTGTCCTCAGCCACAGCGTGTGTATGTCCAGAACCTGTATATGTTCACTCGAGTGCAGGCATTTAGAAACAAAACATGCCAATTTGAAAAATAAGCTGCAGTAGTTTTTAAAGAGAGAATTAAGACTACTTTCGGGTAGTAAGACATGTATAAAAGCAACAGATGCCATTAAGAAGTCGTGGCTAGAAGCGTCTTATATGGTGAGCCCCATACTATTGTGGAGGACTGAATTCTTCCATCTGCCAAGGATATGGCTGGGGGGGCAAAATAAACATACAGACAATGCCGTCATCAAACAACTCTGTTTCACGACGCATGTCACTGATGCGTCGTAAACTCTGGGTGCAGATACTGGAGATGTTTTGAAACAATTACTGATTCGCATACAAGCCAGTTAATTCTGTGTTACAGCTGTATGAGTCAATAGACTTGGTGGGCCTGGCTCCTGGTATATGTCCGTTACGTTTATGTGGGGTCAATTTAAGGAAGACATCTTCTTCTGCAAACCAGGACAACCAGGAGAGGATCTTTTTAAAGTACTGGACAGCATTGTGACGTCAAATGGACTTTGATGGTCAAGATGTGTTGGTATCTGTACTGATGGCGCAAAAGCCATGGCAAGGAGACATAGTGGAGTGGTAACGCGCATGCAAACAGTTGCTCCCGACGCCACTTGGGTACACTGCAGCATCCACCGAGAGGCTCTTGCTTCCAAGGGAATGCCTGACAGCTTGAAATACGTTTTGGGCGCTACCGGGAAAATTGTTAAATTTGTTAAAGAAATACCCCTGAACTCTTGTGTTTTTTATGCACTATGAAATGTTATGGGCAGTGACCATGTAACGCTTTTACAACATACAGAAGTGCGATGGTTATCAAGTGGCGAAGTATTGACAAGTTTTTTTTAAATTGAGAGATGAGCTTAGTTTTCTTTACTGACCATATTTTTCACTTGTCTGACTGATTGCATGATGAGTTTCTCACACAACTGGCCTAACTGGGTGATGTTTTTTCACGCCTGAATGATCTGAATCTACATTTACATTTACATTTAAGTCATTTAGCAGACGCTCTTATCCAGAGCGACTTGAATCTAGGATTACAGGGACTCTAACTATATTCAATGTGCTGGACAAAATTGAGGCTATGATTAAGAAGTTAGAGCTCTTCTCTGTCTGAATTAACAAGGACAACACAGTTCTTTCCATTGTATTTTTTGTTGTTGTGTGTGTGCTAATGAACACAAGCTTACATTTGACAATGTCAAATGTGAAATAGCGAAGCACCTCAGTGAGCTGGGTGCGCAATTACGCAGGTACTTTCCCAAAACGGACGACACAAACAACTGTATTAGTTATCCCTTTCATGCCCTGCCTCCAGTCCACTTACCAATATCTGAACAAGAGATCCTCATTGAAATTGCAGCAAGCGGTTCTGTGAAAATTGAATATAATCAGAAGCCACTACAAGATTTTCTGGATAGGGCTGCGCTCAGTTTCTTACCTTGGCAAATCTCGCTGTTAAGACACTGATGCCCTTTGCAATCACGTACCTATGTGAGAGTGGATTCTCGGCCTTCACTAGCATGAATCTAAATACAGGCACAGACTGCGTGGGGAAAATGATTTAAGACTGAGACTTTCTCCAGTACAACCCAACATTGTAGAGTTATGTGCATCCTACCAAGCACACCCTTCTCATTAATCTGTGGGGAAGTTATTCACGATTTTTGATGAACTAATAACGTTTTATATGTACCTGGCTAAACTAAATGGCAAAATAATTGATTATATTACATTTACATTTAAGTCATTTTATATTATTTGTGCTAAGTTCTTCACCCGGCCGTGAAAACGTTCCCCCAACTTTATCTGCCCTCGTGCACAGGCCAACCAGGCTAATACGCCTGAGTGAGAGTTTCCTCTGGGACCTCCTCTTTAATTCTGTTCACTCTTTTTGAGCACAAATGGACAGATATTGGAGTGTTTATTTTTCTCTCCTGAGTCTCTTGTGTATGTTTGTTCAGCCTTTAGGTCATAATTGTAGTCCAAAGGAAATGGCAATTTGGGACTGTGTTGCTAATACTGAATGCCCTGTAACCACTTCCATTTTTTTGTATTTATTGATATGAATCATTTGTTTTAAGTGGTCTCTCTTTTACAAATCAGCATTGTTTTTTTTTTTTTGGGAGATATGAGATCAAAATAACACATTCACATCCCTGTCCCAATCTTTAATCTAATGCAGGGATTTTTCTTTCATTGTAATCCTTGGTCGGGCTGCCTAAAGTTATTTATTTATTTACCCCCCCCCCCCCCCCTGTTTTAAGTCCACAAATATAATAAATAAAGCCTTTTTTCTTTTTCCACAATTTAAGAGTGTAAACTTAATCCATCCACCTGTGGATGGTGTGGCATATCAAGAAGCTGATTAAAACTGCATGGACATTACACAGGTGTACCTTCTGCTGGGGAAAATGAAAGGTCACTCTAAAATGTGACGGTATGTCATAACACAATGCCACATGTCAACCTTTGAGGGCACGTGCAATTGGCATGCTGACTGCAGGAACGTCCACCAGAGCTGTTACGAGACGTTTTGAATATTACTTTCTCTACCATAAGCCACCAAGTAATTTTAGAGAATTTGGCAGTACGTCCAACCGTCCTCACAACCACAGACTACGTGTAACTACGCCAGCTCAGGACCTCCATCCGGCTTCTTCACCTGCGGGATCGTCTAAGAACAGCCACCCGGACAGCTGATAGAAATACTCCTTAGTTCCGTCTTTTAAACCCTTTTTGTGGGGGAAACTCAATCTGATTGGCTGGGTCTGGGCCACCCATGGCTGCACCCCTCCCAGTCATGTGAAATCCATAGATTAGGGCCTAATGTATTTATTTAAATTGACTGATTTGCTTATATGAACTGTAACTCTGTAAAATGTGTTAATTGTTGCATTTTTATATTTTTGTTCAGTATAGATATAAAGTACACTTCTTGCTTTCCTCCATTGGGTACAGTAGCAATGTGGACTACCCTATAATTAGAAAAGATGGTTGACATTTAAAAAAAAATATTTTGATAACTGACAATCGCCAAAAATAAATGTTAGACCGGGTGAATTGAAAACGCAAAAATCAATTGATTTAGCAGTATTAATTTTGTTGGAGCAAAAAAACAAAACATAATCCATGGCAAAATGCGTAGAATTGCAGGAAACTAGCTTTAAAACAGCATTTTATCTCAGCTCCATGGCAGAATATGTAGAATCGTAGGAAATTAGCTTAAATGCAAATATTTCTCTGGGGGTCTATAAAAAATAAAGCTAAAATGTAGCCAACCCCGCTCATCGCCACGCCCCTGGCACACCTAAGCCCCTTTTTTATCCAGAAAGTAACTTGTAAGGAGGTGTAAAACATCCTGTCAATATTTCAGGAGGAACCTGGCCTACTCCTTGAAAGCACCATATTTAATGGCCCACAGGAGCTCCACTCAAAAATACAAACTCACCACCACCACTTTTAAATGTATTTTTCTCCACAAATGATGCACTAAAGTGTAGCCTAATGTCAGGCCAGTTAAAGGAAGTTGTTCACAGCCAGAATCTAGGACATACACACGGTACGGACCCTGTTTCTGTAAAGTGCTGTACTGCTTTGTATACAGTCTTCCTCTATTCCAGCCATCTCTCTGGGAGGGTAGGGGCCTCCCCTGTGACTCTGCTGGCTGAACTAGGCCAGGACAGGTGATAAATCACACCTGCCACCTGCCTCTGAAAAACCACATTAGTTCCCCCTGCTCTACCTTCTTGTCACGCCACTGTTCTCTGTTTCTCTTGTTCTCTCTCGGCAGGAAGCTGTGGTTCAGTAGCATGGGAAACTACACTAAAGGACACTTCCTCTAGTCTGCATCTCTGATGCAATTTTGTTTTATGGCTCTGTCTGTCGTCAGTGTATGTGCTCAGTCCCACTTTTGAGAAGAGCGTGTTAGGTGAGAGGTAACCAGAAGTGAAGAGCGAGTGGAGAATATTGTTTCGAGGTCTCTGTTAATGCAGAAGCACTATTCATCAGGTTCCTTTGTCGGAGCTGATGACCAGCTGGTCTCACATCCTACTCCCCCCTTCCATTCCCCATCGGAGATGGATTAACAGGAGCCCCCCCCCCCCCCCGAGAGGAGGAAGTGATCCTGGGTGCCTCAGAAGTGAGCATGGTAGGTAGGTGCACTCAGCCCCACTGATCCCCAGTCCCTTAGGGAGGGAAGAGCGCTTCATCTCTGACCACAGAACAGCCAGGCAGGCTGAGCGAGGGTGTCCGGTGGAAAACCATAGAATTATGTTTCTAGGTAGGGAAAAACAGCCAACCAGGGAGACTGTCGTAGAGCTAAGAGCCTTGCAAGCCCTAGGGAGGTACTGCTGCTGGATCAGCAGCCATTCTGTGTGACACACACACGCAAGACTACAGAGAAGGTCATGTCTTGCTTTCTGGTAAACACAGATGACGCCTGATGGTGATGGTCATTGCTCCTATCAGGGTAGTGTCAACCATAAACAGGCTCTTTTGTGTTTCTGAGGTGAGTCTCGCAGCTCTCCCCCTTGCACTCTGCACGCAGCCACCAGCCTCAAAGGTAAACAATGAGCAGAGGCAGCAGAATAATTGAAGCTGCAGTGGTGGGAGGTGGCTCAGATTGTCTGTGTGCAAGGCTGGTGTGCCACACGGCCAATAATTAAGAGGCAGGGACCGGGTGACATGGAGTCATGGCGGCCTCGTAAATGTCACACCATTCTCTCAAGCTCTCTTTCTCTTGCGTTTTGGTATTTAAAGTCTGTCTGGAGCCTCACTGGTCAAGTGCGCTGACCTGCCGATCTTAGAAGGCTGAGAGTCATGTCTTGACAGGATGCTTTCTGACAAAATGCCTCCATCTGCCTGCCTGCCTGCCTTAGGCTTGCAATGTTATAGATTCAATACCAGTCACTGGCATGGTTTTGCTCCACGATTAGACAAACCAAGACATTTAACATACAGTAGACGTATGTGCATTTATTTATTTATTATTTGTTGTAAAAACACGAACACTGAATATTTTCATATTCAATATTTTTTATCCCAACCTAAGAGGTGGTAGAACTCTCTTTGGTATCACCCATCTGATCCTATTTAAAGCCTCAAAAGCAATTCACCTGCTGCTCATGAGCCTCTGAGGTGGAGGTGTTCAAATACTGCCCTGACATTTCTTTGGCTGTTTTGGGACCTTTGATCTCCACCGGCGCTCTGGTTCTGCTGCTGCGTTGCCACGTGACAGTTCCTTAGAGGGCCCTCCATCAGACTACTGATCACCCCCAACCCGCCAGGCAGCGTATTGACCAGGATGGCACCACGAGTACTGACTACAAACAAATGCAAATGCTGACCTTAAAGACTGCCTGCTTCATACACTCATCCAAAGTCTCTGTCTCGCGGAAACCCAACACCACCTCTCCTCTTGTTAGGTGGTGTTCTGTGGCGCTGGATTCTCTGGGTTCCATTTGACTGTACTACCAGCATTCGTGTTCTCGATCTGCACTCTCCTACTTAGTATTTTCAAAACTTTATAGAACCGATGCATCCACTCCATATACAGTGATCTCAGTGTGCTGTAAGCCCCTTCTCCCTGTCAGTCTATGGACTGTTCTCATCACCAGTTCATTAGCCTGGGTAGTTATCCTCCAGTGGCCAACAGTAGAACACTGTGTCTCTACAGTGCAGTGAGCCCAGCGGATACTGAACTCTTTTGCCCAGACTCAGTCCCAGTGTCTTGTTTCCCCTGGGGGGGGGCTTTGTCTGTTGGTCAGTTAGTGTGGAGGTTCTGGGCCCGGCCCGCTGATGTGTTGACGTCTGAGTTTTTCTTGTTGATTCCTTTTTGTTGGGAGTGCCTCGGGCGAGCAGGAAGTGTGAATGAATAATCGAGTGAGCAGTGGAATGCGTTGTTTTTGTTTTGGGGGAGGCGCTCGCTGCTGTGAGTACATCACGCATTCAGGCTGTAGAGACACTGGGCCTTGTTGTGAGCAGAGGGACACACAGGCTCAGAACCCAGCATAGTATGACACACTGACTCATGATAGCTTAGTTTCATCCTGTCTGTTTTTCTTACTCTTTTCTTGGTATCACTCCATCGCGTTTACCTATGTGCTTTCACTCACTCACTGTGACTCGTAGGGCTTCTGATAAGTCTGGGTGGGCCTTGGTGGAGATAAAACTTAACGTTTTAAGTTGGTGGTGACAGCAGTGTTTAGTATGTAGAGGACTCTGTTTACACTACTCAAGTACTCTTTACTCTACTTGCTGTGCCTCCCCAGTTATCTCATTGTCTTTTAAATATTTTATTTTTTGCAGTTCAGATTGTCAGATAGGCACTTGCATAATCCCAGTCTCTCTTCTGTAGAGGCTGTTGTCTGAATTTAAAGGGACGTAGGCCTAGATTAAATAGCGGTCCCCACCAACATTAAAGCAGTAACCGGGTATTTTTGAGTGACAACTAGAACGCACAATGGCAAACTGAGCTGGTAACAACGTGTGTATGTGTCATATAGATTACATGCCGCCATGAATAACAAGTGTCAACTAATGAGATGGGCACACTGGAGCGCACCCATACTTCTAGTGTGTTTGGCTACAGCATTGACAAAAGGAGCCATTGAGTCCCACCAGCGTCTCTTCCCCCGCCCCCAAGCACATCTTTTCATCCTTCAACATAGCAAGAACACTCCAATTGTCTGCTCAATTTTGCACCAAAAGTGTGTTGCTCGGCGCAGTTAACCCTTTGTATATGGTCTGTGTCCCACCATGACACGGTAGTTCCCTCTGGTTCTTAGAAAGTTGTTCGGATAGGGTAGCCAAAGTTATTCTTTAAGTGTTGACAGCTAAGGGCCTATGGCATTGTTTTTTTAGTGTAATGCTGCAGTTATTTGTGTAATGCTGCAGTTATTTGTATGCTTAATGTTATCTAGCATAATACAAAAAGCAACACTTTGTTTAGAAAGGAAAGAGGGATACCTGGTCAGTTGTACAACTGAATGTGTTCAACTGAACTGTCTTCCCGCATTTAGCCCAACCTCTCTGAATGAGGTGTGGGGGCTGCCTTAATCGACATCCATGTCTTCGGCGCCTGGGGAACAGTGGGTTAACTGCCTTGCTCAGGGGCAGACGGATCTTTACCTTGTCAGCTTGGGGAGTCAATGCAGCTAATTTTCGGTTACTGGCCCAACGCTCTAACCACTAGGTTAAGGTAGTGCTTGGAATTGCCATATCGATACGATATGCCGATACGATATGTATTGCAATTTGATACTGTGCTTTTATTGCGACTCAATGATCCAAACACATTGCTCACCATATACAGTTGAGGTCATTAGTTTACACTTAGGTTGGAGTCATTAACTCATTTTTCAACCACTCCACAAATTTCTTAAGAAGCTAGTTTTGGCAAGTCTATTAGGATATCTACTTTGTGCATGACACAAGTAATTCTTCCAACAATTGGTTAGACACATTTCACGATCACAATTCCAGTGGGTCAGAAGTTTACATACATTAAGTTTGACTGCCTTTTAAACAGCCTGAAAAATTCCAGAAAATTGCGCCATGGCTTTAGAAGCTTCTGATAGGCTAATTGACATAATTTGAGTCAATTTGCGGTGTACCTGTGGATGTATTTCGAGGCCTACCTTCAAACTCCGTGCCTCTGCTTGACGACATGGGGAAATCAGCCAAGACCTCAGGGGGAAAAAATTGTAGACCTCCACATGTCTGGTTCATCCTTGGGAGCAATTTCCAAATGTCTGAAGGTACCACGTTCATCTGTAAAAACAATAGTACGCAAGTATAAAGACTGGGGATCACACAACTGTCATACTGCTCAGGAAGGAGATGCATTCTGTCTCCTAGAGATGAATGTTCTTTGGTGCGAAAAGTGCAAATCAATCCCAGAACGGCAGCAAAAGGACCTTGTGAAGATGCTGTAGGAAACGGGTACAAAAGTATCTATATCCACAGTAAAATGAGTCCTATATCAACAACCTGAAAGGCCTCTCAGCAAGGAAGAAGCCACTGCTCCAAAACAGCCATATAAAAGCCAGACTACGGTTAGCAACTGCACATGGGGACAAAGATAATACTTTTTGGAGAAATATCCTCTGGTCTGATGAAACTAAAATAGAACTGTTTGGCCATAATGACCATTCTTATGTTTGGAGGAAAAAGGGGGAGGCTTACAAGCCAAAGACCACCATCCCAACCGTGAAGCACGGGGGTGGCAGAATCATGCTGTGGGGTTGCTTTGCTGCAGGAGGGACTGGTGCACTTCACAACAGATTGCATCATGAGGAAGTAAAATTGCGGACATATTCAGGCAACCTGTCAAGACCTCAGTCAGGAAGTTAAAGCTTGGTTGCAAATAGGTCTTCCAAATGGACAATGACCCCAAGCATACTTCCAAAGTTGTGGCACAATGTCTTAAGGACAACTAAGTCAAGGCATTGGATTGGCCATAAGCCTTGACATCAATCCTATAGAACATTTGTGGGAAGAACTGAAAAAGCGTGTGCGAGCAAGGAGGCCTACAAACCTGTCTCAGTTACACCAGCTCTGTCAGGGGAATGGGCCAAAATTCACCCAACTTATTTTGAGAAGCTTGTGGAAGGCTATCCAAACATTTGACCCAAGTAAAACAATTTAAAGGCCATGCTACCAAATACTAATTGAGTGTATGTAAACTTCTGACCCACTGGGAATGTGATGAAAGAAATAAAAGCTGAAATTAATCGCTCTACTATTATTCTGACATTTCACATTCTTAAAATAAAGTGGTGATCCTAACTGACCTAAGACAGGGAATTTTTACTAGGATTAAATGTAAGGAATTGTGAAACTGGATTTAATTGTATTTGGCTAAGGTGTATGTAAACTTCCGACTTCAACTGTGTCTGCCGCAGAGGGACGAGCGCCATGAGAACCGGTTTTGATCAAGATAGGCTTGGGCGGTACACCGTATTTGGAAATAGCCACGGGATGGTTTTTCAATATACCATCAATACCGTTTATATAGTTCGTTTTTTAATTTTTAAATGTGTATATTAGTAACTACTTTTTAAGTAAATACCTGCAGTGAACTTGTGCAATACGATAAAGATTGTATTCTTAATTTCACCTGTCACAATTTTGCATCATGAAGCTTTGTTTGTTTGCAAGCACACACTGTTGTGCAGCCAGGTGATCTAGTTACAGTATGAAATTCATAATAAAATGTTTGCCAGCTCGATATCTTATAACTAAGTTAACTGTGTAAAATGTGCTTATTCACTGCAGTTGTGCATTTGGTTTGATACTTTAGTAGCTAGTTGACTGTGGTTAGCACCTTCCAAAATAATGTTTTGCTTGCTGACAGCAGAGCATCCCCTCCTGAATCAAGACCCTTGCTGTCAAATTTATTTTGTGTCCAGCAAATTGAGTAGCATGTTTGTTACTTGTACAACTTCATGAGCTGGGATGTCTGTCCTGCCAATACTTTATAGGTCAGACTATAAATTGTTCCCGCCGCGCTCGTCAGCATTTAGTTAGCATTCTCTATGGGATTTTAGATGTACCTGTTAGCATTGCTAACCTACAGATTGCAATGACACCCCTTGTGTTCAGTGCAGCTATTACTGAATATCTTGGTATGGCACAAGGTCGATATGAAGGTATGACATTCTGGATACCGCCCAAGCCTAGTCATGGAAATAAAAGTGCTGAAAACAAAGATGGAGAACAAGCTCTGAAAGAGTTTTCGTTCAGGTACAACCAACTAGCGCAATAATAATATAGCGTCATGGCAAAACGATATGCTCTTCGATAGGGTTTTCTCCAACAACAAGAACAGTTAACTATTGTTTTCTCCCTCTTCTCTGTTTGGGAGGTAGCTTATGCCAGACTTGTGAGTGACCAATTTGAATGTATCTTTCTGAATGTGTGTACTGTGAATAATTAACTCACCGTGGGCCTCTGAGTGCCCTAGCACGTGATGCAAGCGAGGGGAAAGGAAGGCATGACTGGCGCCTCGGCCATCCCCCAACCACACTGATCCTCGCTAGTTGAAATTCCTGGCTGAAGAGGCCACACACAGAGACGCTACGTGCACACACAAACTTAGTAGTTAAACTGCTACTAAGACACGCACCACACACTCAGGTTTACATAGATGCAATGACACATGGACAAACACAGAAAAGGCACACAATCTCACACACATGTTCTGAAAATGTTAATCCGAGGCACATTGTACTTCAACTAATCAAACTTGACTTTAATGGCGGCAGTATTAAAATGAACGTGCTCCAATTCTCTTATTTAAGCCGTCCTCTATACCCCAGCGGGTTTCACACAACCTGAGCCGGGGTAAGGAGCTGGAAGAATGTAGGAGACATTTAGACAGAGCAGTTCAAAGAGCTGCATGGTTTAAAAAGCCCTGTTTAGGTAATGAGATGGTTTTACAGAGAGCCCTGGTCTTATTCAAGTAATCCTGTCCAACATGAAAGACTGCTTAGCCTACACATTATGCTTTTGAAATGATGCAGTAAGGCTGTCAATACTCCAGATATACAGCATGGTGTTTGAATAACATGGACGTTGTTTTACCTGAAATGCATTTTTTTTGCAGATTTTGCTAGTTTATTGTAACGAGGATATTTTCTCATTTCAGAAAAGCACTCGTACATTTGATCTTGTTGCAGGTGTGTGGGAATAATGAGACTATCTGTTTGTAGATTAAATGTTTTCACCACCTAATCTGTGTTTAGAAACCGGTGTATTGTTTGTCCAGACTGCTTCTCTCTCCCTCCAATCTTCCTTGTGAACTCCAGCTGTCAGCCACTGCCCCGGTCCCACCCTGTCACTCCTGGACAGGACAGCTGCTGGAAGCCCCTGACATGGAGCTCTGGCAGCCACTGCCCCGGTCCCACCCTGTCACTCCTGGACAGGACAGCTGCTGGAAGCCCCTGACATGGAGCTCTGGCAGCCACTGCCCCGGTCCCACCCTGTCACTCCTGGACAGGACAGCTGCTGGAAGCCCCTGACATGGAGCTCTGGCAGCCACTGCCCCGGTCCCACCCTGTCACTCCTGGACAGGACAGCTGCTGGAAGCCCCTGACATGGAGCTCTGGCAGCCACTGCCCTGGTCCCACCCTGTCACTCCTGGACAGGACAGCTGCTGGAAGCCCCTGACATGGAGCTCTGGCAGCCACTGCAGTAAAGTGCATTAGTTAACCTACCCTACTGAGGCAACACTCACCCTTCTCGCTGTCACCACCTCCCGGCAACACTCACCCTTGCAATGCTTGGCTGACAATGATGATAAAGTATGTGCACCCCTGGGGTGTTTTCAGGCACGCAGACTTTGACGCTCTCTTGTTCCTCATTCTTCTCTCCACTTCCCGCTACAGGTTGAAGTTTCCCCTAGGTACAGATCTAGGATCAGCTTCCCATCCCCCAGTCTTTAACCATTGGGGGGAGGGAATGCAAAATTTAACCAAGATCAGCTCCTAGGGGCAACTTCCCCCTATTTCCCATTTCTCTATCAGACGCAGTACCTGTTTTGCATGCTATTTTGTCATTAGTGTCACAAAAAAAGACCTATCCTTGAGTTGAAGTTGTATATCCTCGTTACAATAAACACTGTAAAGTCCATGGAGAATAAGAGCACCTCCTCCCAGCTGCCCACTGCACTGAGGCTAGGAAACACTGTTGCCACCGATAAATCCACGATAATCGAGAATTTTAATAAGCATTTCTCTACGGCTGGTCATGCTTTCTTCCTGGCTACCCCGACCAACAGCTCCGCACCCCCCGCAGCTACTTGCCCAAGCCTCCCCAGCTTCTCCTTCACCCAAATCCGGATAGCAGATGTTCTGAAAGAGCTGCAAGACCTGGACAAATCAGCTGGGATAGACCATCTGGACCCACCATTGTTGCAACCCCCAATCTGTTCAACCTCTTTCGTATCGTCTGAGATTCCGAAAGATTGGAAAGCTGCTACAGTCATTCCCCTCTTCAAAGGGGGTGACGCTCTAGACACAAACTGTTACAGACCCATATCCTGTCTTCGAAAGCGAAGTTAACAAACAGACCATTTCGAATCCTTTCATACCTTCTCCGCTGTGCAATCCATTTTCTGAACTGGTCACGGGTGCACCTCAGCCACGCTCAAGGTACTAAACGATATCATAACCGCCATCGATAAAAGACAGTACTGTGCTGCCGTCTTCATCGACCTGGCCAAGGCTTTCGACTCTGTCAATCATCGTATTCTTATTGGCGGACTCAACATCCCTTGATTTCTCAAATGACTGCCTAGCCTGGTTCACCAGTTACTTCTCAAATAGTGTCCAGTGTGTCATATCAGAGGGCCTGTTATCCAGATCTCTGGCAGTTTCGATGGGGGTATCGCAGGGTACAATTCTCGGGCTGACTCTTTTCTCTGTATATATCAATGATGTCCCTCTTGCTGCGGGTGATTCCTTGATCCACCTCTACGCAGACGACACCATTCTGTATACATCTGGCCCTTCTTTGGACACTGTTAACAAACCTCCAAACGTGCTTCAATGCCATACAACACTCCTTCCGTGACCTCCAATTGCGCTTAAACGCTAGTAAATCTAAATGCATGCTCTTCAACCGATCGCTGCCCGGCCGACTAGCATCACTACTCTGGACGGTTCTGAGGTAGAATATGTGGACAACTACAACTACCTAGGTGTCTGGTTAGACTGTAAACCCTCCTTCCAGACTCACATTAAACATCTCCAATCAAAAATTAAATCTAGAATCGGCTTCCTATTTGGCAACAAAACCTCCTTTACTCACACTGCTAAGATGCCCTTGTAAAACTGACTCCTACCGATCCTCGACTTTGGCAATGTCATTTACAAAATAGCCTCCAACACTAATCAGCAAACTGGATGCAGTCTATCACAGTGCCATCTGTTTTGTCACCAAAGCCCCGCCCCATATATCAACCACCACTGCGAACTGTATGGCTGGCCCTCGCTACATATTCGTTGTCAGACCCACTGACTCCAGGTCATCAAAAGTATTCTCTAGATAAAGCACCGTCCTATCTCAGCTCACTGGTCACCATAACAACACTCACCCTTCGCACATGCTCCAGCAGGTATCTCACTGGTCATCCCCAAAGCCAACACCTCTTTGGCCGCCTTGCCTTCCAGTTCTCTGCTGCCAATGATGGGAACGAATTTCAAAATCACTAACGGTAAGCTATTCAGATAGCTGATGCTTAAAGATCACAGCAGCTGTACACAGCCAATCTGTAAAAAGCCCATCCAACTACCTACCTCATCCCCATATATTTTTTTATTGTCATTTTTTGCTCTTTTGCACACAGTATTTCAGCTTGCACATCTCACTCCCGTGTTAATTTGTTCAATTGTAATTACTTTGCTACTATTTTCCTATTTACTGTACCTCCTTTCTCCATTTGCATACACTGTATATAGATTTTTGTACATTAGTTTATACCATGTGGAACTCTTTTTTTGTCACGCTGCTTTGCTTTATCTTGGCCAGGTCGCAGTTGTAAATGAGAACTTGTTCTCAACTGGCCTACCTGGTTAAATAAATAAATAAATATTTTTAATCTGCATACAAGCATTTTGCTACACACTCCAAAGACGCGTATGTGACAAATCAAATTTGATTTAGATTTATTCTCCTGAAGGCAGCTCCATAAAGCAGGTGTTTCAGCCTAGCTCAGTGCTTTCTGTGGTGGAAGGGCAACCAGGGAATATACAGAGCAATCTTCTCTAGTTGCGCTGTGATTGGCTCAGTGTTCTGTTTCATGGGGACACTACGTCACCGCAGAATCTACATGGTGAGCTAGGCAATTCAAGGCACATTGGGTGCTGCCATAAGTGCCTGTCCAAAAGGCTCAAGGTCATTGGCCACAAATGTTGACATCAAATCACGTATCTACCTTAGCTTTGATTGGACTGATCATGTCAACATCATACTTTCACAATCTTAGCTAACAAGCTAGCTAGACATCAGACATCATGAATCACCTTCACAATCTACTGGCAAATCCTTTTCAGGCCTTGTCATATGAAGAGAAATGATAGGCTAAACATATCGGTGGTCATTGGACATAAGAATTACAAGTCGGAAATTGCAAATTCAGCAATGAGTGGTTTGGAAAGTATCAGTGGCCACAAAGCATTCACTGTTTTGCTTGCTATTCGGTGGAGATTGAGGGTTTGTGTGTGTGGTCTGGGTTTAAGGATTTAATACATCTGCCTGAAAGGGTCTCTTTTCCAAGCTTAAAATTATAAACCTACACCTGCAACACCATGGGCCAGAAAAGGTTGAATAAATTGGCCATACTGTCAATCCAGCATGACTTCTGCTGCGTTCACAAGTGAAAACTGGGAAATCTGACTTCAGTGCGGTCAAGACAAGTGGGAATTCTTAAATGAGCTTGGACTGGGAAAATACATTTTGAATGGTCATGCAACTGGGAATTCCAAGTCGGGAACTCTGGCCTCTTTCTAGAGCGCCAACCTGAAGATCAACCATTCGACCCCGCGCCTTTTATTTCTTTCGTTCCTAGTTGGCTGGAAAGCACCATAAATCCAGAGAATGCCCGACTTTGATGGCAACGTTTGCCCACAAGAAGGAGCATCGTGCCACGTTCAAGTGAGCACAACAACGATCTTGTATACTGCTGCTTAAATGTGATATGTATACTGTAGCTAAGAAAGTAATACTACGTGTATGTTGTGTAGTAAGTTGTTAGTAGCCCATGTGTCTCACCCTAAGAATTTGGTCCCTCTCCCCTCAGAACTTAGTCCACTGTTCTGACTTGGTGGTGCTAATGTAGCCTATTGCTTGTTTTAGAGATGTTATCATTGAATATTTTAAGAGCTTTCATTGTCTGCTTATATACCCTTGTTATCTATCCTGCGGTTCTGACTTGGTGTACAGGGAGAATACTCTAAGAATGAACCATTTTCTGAATTCTGTCGCTGTCCGTTTCAAAAGTGCTGAGCAAATAGTTATATTGACTACTCGCTCATTAATGTCTTAATCAAAATTACGGCTTGCATCTTATCCGCTCATGGACGGCTTATGCAATAGTTTGTACATCTCAATTGTTATTTCTTTATATAGGTCTGTCTCGTTAGTACAGTGGTTCTTAACCTGGGTTAACCTGGGTTCGATGAGTCAGTCTCAGGGGTTCGGCGGAGGTCAAGACACACATCCGATTCATATGATTCGTGATGACACGCCCCGCTTGGCCATCATTGGCTGCAGGTGATCACGCTACATCGCTTGGCCTATCTGTGCTGCAGGGAATTTGGTGTGCTCAGTAGTCGACTTGTGACTGTCGTGATGGTACGTCTTGTGATTTCTTTCTTAATATTTTAATCCCTTCATACTTACTATGTCGAGCAAAAAAAGAAAATGGTCGGACGAATATGTACAATATGGATTCACATGTATAACGGAACGTGATGGGAGTCAGTGTCCTAACTGCATGCACCGGCAAAACTAAGAGAACACTTCCTTAAGCTGCATGGAGATGGAAAATACAAGAACACAACGCTCGCTGAATTCAAGGTGAAGAGAGCCAGATTCGATGAAAAGGCTACTCTGCCTGTTCTCGGCTTTGTACTCATCAACAAACTGATCCTCACAGCATCGTACGAAGTTGCTTACCTGATCGCAAAGCAGGGCAAACCACACACCATTAGTGAAACACTCATAAAACCAGCTGTGTTGACGATGGCGAATATCATGCTGGGAAAAGAGGCTGAAGTTAAGTTATCCCAAATTCCTCTTACAAATGACATTATCAGCGACAGAATAGAGGACATAAGCAAAGACATCTTGGCTCAAGTAGTTGCAGATCTGATTTCAAGCACGGCAAAATTCGATGAGACCACAGATTCCAATCTAAGCCAGCTTGCTGTATTCGTGCGCTATGTGAAAGACGACGTAATAAAGGAAGATTTTTATTTTGTAAGCCTCTTACAACAACAACTAAGGCAGCCGATGTGAAGAAACTTGTGGATGACTTCTTCAAAGACAACAATCTTTCGTGGAATATGGTTTCTGCAGTTTGTTCGGACGGAGCTCCAGTCATGCTGGGAAGAAAGTCTGGTTTTGGTGCGCTAGTGAAAGCCGATGCATCATTGTTACGCATTGTATTCTGCACAGGCATGCGTTGGCAACAAAAACCTTGCGTCCAAAACTGGCAGAAGTATTAAAAATTGTAGTGGAATGCGTGAACTATGTGCGAACTAGTGCTCTGCGGCATCGCATCTTCAGTGAGCTGTGTAAAGAAATTGGCTCTAAATTCGAGGTACTTTTGTATCATTCTAACGTTCGGTGGTTATCTCGGGGACTGCGTGTGGAATTAGCCCTGTTTTTGCAAGAGCACCAACATTGTCATGCAGATTGCTTCAAAAATTCTGAGTTCATTCTCATTTTAGCGTACATGGCGGATATCTGCGCAGCTCTCAATCATCTCAATCAAAAGATGCAGGGCGGTGGAGTCAACATCATCGAAGCGGAGGAAAACCTGAAGGCTTTTCAAAAAAAGCTACCGTTATAGAAACGACGAACAGAGAACAATAACTTCGCAAACTTTCCCCTGCTGGATGACTGTGTAAGTAAGATCGAAGATGTACCTGGAATCGGAGACATTTCTGTACTCACGGAACTGAAGCAAGCAATTGCCACGCACTTAGATGAGCTTGCAAAGTCTCTCGACGGATGCTTCCCTACAAGAGAGTCATATCCAGCATGGGTGAGACAGCCGTTCATGTTTAGTGTTGAGACAGATGTCAATGATGAATACCTCGATGAAATCATTGAAATTCAGCAGAGCCAGGTTCAACAGCAACTTTTCAGAACAACGCTTTCAACGTTTTGGTGTCAACAAATGGTAACGTACCGTTATTGCTAAGAAAGCTCTGGAGATTTTCATACCGTTTGTTACAACATATCTTTGAGAGCAATCCTTTTTGAGGATGCTGGACATAAAAATGAAGAAAAGGAACAAAAGGAACAGACTTTGTTGTGAAAAAGACATGAGTGGCACTTGCCAAGGTGAAGCCGCGCATTTCTGAACTGGTCTCTGAAAGGCAACAGCAGAAGTCACACTGATTTGCAGTAAATATTCATTATTATGTTTTTGTTTTTGTGTGAAAATCATGTTTTGATGATTTTGTTCTTTGAACACAGTGATGTTGATGAACCGTGCACCAGTCAAATATATACCTATGTTTTGAATTTGAAAAAATAATTTTATTTTTCCAATTAAGAAGGGTTCGGTGAATGCACATATGAAACTGGTGGGGTTCAGTACCTCCAAGGTTAAGAACCACTGCGTTAGTAGCTTATTCCTCATTTTAAGCAATGTTGGAATGATTTCATTGTTTTGCTTACGTTGTCTATTATAATTAGCTTGTGCTTTTCTTTACGAGGAGGGGATACTATATGTTGGATCTGTAACGATGTTTTCCAATGACTGTCTTCCCATTCAAATATTTTAAAGTAATATACCAAAGTAATTCCAGTTGTTATTGTGAAGGTTGTTTTGTTTGCGCAATGCGCTCTGTGTAGTTATATCGTCTGTAAAAGTGGATACCAGTGATGGTATTTTCCTTCCCTTTTAAACCACGTAGGCATAATACAATGTTGTGATTTGGCTTTGCTGGCATGTATTAAAATCTGGTTGCGTTTACCCCACCAAGATTTACATGCTAAAATCACCACTGGGCAGTATCAGAGGTATTCTGCAGGAGCCATGCAGACAGGGTGGCGTGGCAGATGGGGAGGTGGGCACGGTGGCGTGGCAGAGTAGTGTGTCACAGCTGAATTACTGGGGCGTTGGAACTTGAGAGGTCAAGGACGTGTGTCTGCATCCCTACCTGGAGGCTACGGCATGACTTCATTAGACTAAACACACACCAGGGTTAGTCTCAATTGAATTGAGAGCCTCATTCCAATTCATTTCTTGAATTTAAATTATAGTAAATGGGATACAGAATTGTAATTACAGGAAATACAATTGAATTCAATGACATTCAAATGTCTCTTCTATTCTATAATCGAATTTTAAAAATATGTAAACGCGACATGCAAAGTGTTGGTCCCATGAGCAGAAATAAAAGATCACAGAAATTGTCCAAACACACAAAGCTTATTTTTCTCAAATGTTGTGCACAAATTTGTTTTCTCCGACTGGGGGAAAACATTTTAGAACGGTCATCTGACCTGAAGATCACTGACGCCATGATTTGACCTCGTATTTTTCAGAGTTCCCAGTTGTCCTGAAATCACCACAACATGCCGCTGCTGCTCTTGCGCTGTCTGGCAGATTGCTGAGTGTGATAAATAAGCTGCATAACAAATATACAGTACACCCGCCAATTTAATTCTACAAAATTATGCAAATTAACCTATGGAACGGTAAGTATGAACAGTTAAATGTATTTCCAGCGACTGCTATTTCTATCAATGAATAGGCAAAACAGGTTTGTAGAATTGATTAAGAACTTAAATACACATTTACATAAGTATTCAGACCCTTTACTCGGTACACTGAAGCACCTTTGGCAGCAATTACAGCCTTGAGTCTTCTTGGGTATGAAGCTACAATCTTGGCACACCTGTATTTGGGGAGTTTCTCCCATTTTTCTCTGCAGATCCTCTCAAGCTCTGTCAGGTTGGATGTGGAGTTGCTAAACAGCTATTTTCAGGTTTCTTCAGAGATGTTAGATCGGGTTCAAGTCTGGCCTCTGCCTGGGCCACTCCAGGACATTCAGAGACTTGTCCCGAAGCCACAACTGCATTGTCTTGGCTGTGTGCTTAGGGTCGTTGTCTGGTTGGAAGGTGAACCTTCGCCCCAGTCTGAGGTCCTGAGCACTCTGGAGCAGGTTTCTTCAAGGATCTCTCTGTACTTTGCTCTGTTCATCTTTCCCTCTCCTGACTATTCTCCCAGTCCCTTCTGCTGAAAAACATCCCCACAGCATGACGCTGCCACTACCATGCTTCACCGTAGGGATGGTGCCAGGTTTCCTCCAGAAGTGACGCATAGCTTTTAGGCCATAGAGTTCAATCTTGCTTTCTTCAGACCAGAGAATCTTGTTTCTCATGATTTGAGTCTTTTGGTGCCTTTTGGCAAACCAAGCGGGCTGTCATATGCCTTTTCCTGAGGAGTGCCTTCCATCTGGTCACTCTACTAGGAAGGCCTGATTGGTGGAATGCTGCAGAAATGTTTGTCCTTCTGGAAGGTTCTCCCATCTCCACAGAGGAGCTCTGTCAGATTGACCGCACGATTGCGGATTTCTGCCCCGATTGCTCAGTTTGGCCGGGTGGCCAGCTCTAGGAAGAGTCTTGGTGGTTCCAAACTTCTTTCACTTAAGAATGGAGGCCACTGTGTTCTTGGGGACCTTCAATGGTGCAGACATTTTTCGGTGTCGTTCCTCTACGCAATCCTGTTTAGAAGTTCTACAGACAATTCCTTTGACCTCATGGCTTGGTTTTTGCTCTGACGCACTGTCAACTGCCGGACCTAATAGAGACAGGTGTGTTTGCCTTTCCAAATCATGTCCAATCAATTAAATTTACCACAAGTGGACTCCAATCATCCTTGATGTTTCTACAAATTCATCACTGGAGATAGGATGCACCTGAGCTCAATTTCGAATCTTATAGCAAAGTGTCTGAATACTTATGTAAATAGTTTGTTTTATTTTTTTATTAACATTTTCTCAACTTATTTTTACCTGTCATTGTGTGTAGCTTAACAATGATTTTTATTTAATCCAATTTTAGAAATGGGCTGTAACGTGACAATGTGGGTAAAGGGAAAGGTTCTGAATACTTTCTGAATGCTCTGTATAATTGTGTATTCTAAGCACTAAGGTTAAGAGTATATGAACCTTTATTTCCAGAGGAAAGTGATGCAGCTTAATGTTTGACCTGTCAGATTCAATGAAACTTGTGAGTTTGAATGTCTTTTGAATTCTACTTCTGGTCACTCAAATTCTACATCCTGGGGTTTGTTCAACTCAAATTTCAACTCATGAGTTGAATGGGAGTCAATTTCAAAATTGAGCCAAACCCTGACCCACACACAGACACACTGGAGTGGGATGACGTAAGCCTTTCCTGGCAGTGATCTGCTCCAGAGGGGTGTGGAGCCACTACTCCTGTAATTATATCGTCTTCATAATAGCAATTAATGGGATTTCACTTCATCCTTAGTTGAACCACCACTGTGCTGTCAAGTGTTACTACCTTTACTCAATGGTGTTACATTGTTTCATAGACCTGTTTTTGCTCTGGCCTCACCCATCTATGAAGGGGTCAATTCACAATCACATACAGTGCATTTGGAAAGTAGACAGCCTTAGTCTAAAAGTGATTTAAATTGTTTTTTTGTTTCCATCAATCTACACACTACCCTATAATGACAAAGCAAAAACCGGTTTCAAGAAAAAAAACTATCAATTGAATTTGCCACAGGTGGACTCCAATCAATTTGTAGAAACATCTGAAGGATGATCAATGGAAACAATGCTCCTGACCTAAATGTAGAGTCTCATAGCAAAAGATCTGAATACTGAAAAATGTTGTTTAATCCCCAAAAATGTCTAAACCCATTTACTTTTTCATTATGAGGTATTGTGTGTAGATATAGGAATTGTATATATTTTTCAATACATTTTAGAGTAAAGCTGTAACTTAACAATGGGGAAAAAGTTGAGGGGTCTGAATACTTTCCGAATGCACTGTAAGTATGCAAATAAGGGTCATTGCGGTCAAAGCTTTACCGCCAGATCATAGCATATGTGCATAGACTATCTAGTAATGGGTTCCACTTTCATACAGGCAGCTGCATGTTATCTTATGCCTTAGATAAGCTTGGTCATACTGGAGGAAAGAGTCATCCATCCATACTCAGTCATACCCTCAGTTTAAGATATAGTCCATCAGACCCCCAGTTTAAGCCATAGTCTGTCAGATCTCAGTCCAATCATGGATGTTGCTGGCTGCATCTCTTCCTTCACTCCAATCCAAACGCTGGTCTCCAGGGAGATGTTACATTAATGGGGACCTTCCTGGGGATTCAGTGAGCTGGGAGTTCTGTTTACCCAGTATATCTAGAAATCGCCAACCCTTCCCACAGTGCTGTTCACTCTCAGCCAGCCATGCAGTGTTGCTGTGTGCGCCGTGGTTTCCTAGTATCAACATTTGAGTCTGGCTCTGAATCATAGAGCTGGATAGAGAAGAAATTGACTACTTTAAAACGGAGATGACCCTCAATGGCACGCTGCCCATGCGGTCACACAAGAGGCCTTTGTCTAGATCAATGGGCTCTAGTCTTTATATGATCTGAACACACCATTCACCCAGGCCTTACCTGCCCCCATCCCATAAGGTTCCCCAACTGGTGGCCTGTCACGGGGGAGGTTATTTGGACCCCACCCCCTATGTTTTCTGATGGAAAACACTAGAAAATCCACACCGTGATTTTAATTTGGGAAATCTGTTCCCAAGTGTTTCCTCGTATAATAGCCATGTGATCATATACAAATGTAAGCAATAAAAGTACAAAAAATAAAAGATCCCAGATATGTTCCATAATCGCTAAACTTATTTCGCTCACATTTTATGCACTAATTTGTTTACATCCCAGTTAGTGAGCATTTTATACTTTAACGTAATCCATCCACCTGACAAGTTTGGCATATCAAGAAACTGATTCAACAGCATGATCATCACACAGGTGCACCTTGTGCTGGGGACAAGGCCCTTTTGTCATGCAACACAATGCCACAGATGCCTCAAGTTTTGACATGCCGACTGAAGGAATGTCCACCGAGCGGTTTTCAGAGTACGTCCGCCCGGCAACCTCATACCATGTGTAACCACGCCAGCCCAGGACCACCTCATGCAGTTTTTCACCAGCGGGATCATCTGAGACCAGCCACCCAGACAGCTTATGAAATAGAAGTATTTCGGTCTTTCATAAAGCCCTTTTGTGGGGGAAACTCATTTTGATTGTCTGAAAGAATCTGTCAATTGGAAAAATGTATTAGGCCCTAATCTACACATTTCACATGACTGGGAAGGTTCACAGCGAAGGATGTCATTCCCAGTCATGTGAAATGCGTAGATTAGGGCCTAATGAATTTTTACAATTGACAGATTTCCTTTTTATATGAACTAAATCAGCAAAATCTTTGAAGTTGTTTCGTTTTATATTTTTAAGTATAGTTGATCCCTGCCATAGGAGCTCCTATGGGATGAGATGCAAGCCCGAGTTTGTACTTGTGCTCAAAGGTGTCTAAATCTGGAGCAGGTTTTTTATGGGGACATGGCAGTGTTTCTGATATCCGTGGACTAGCCTCAATGGCTTATGGGCAGTAGTGGATTTAGTTTGGGGGGCTGCCCATGTCACCCATGAGCGGCATCTTGCCGGGGGCAGCACGGGGCGCCCGCAATAAAAATTGAAATGGTGACATTTGCGCAACCGGTTTTCTAGCGCTTATTTGCAGGTCAATGATATCATGTCAACATGTGGGCCTGTGAGTCAATGAACCTTGTCGGAGTGGGCGCCCTGATTCTAGTTTGTAAGCCAGGTAGGCTACTGCCTTTTGAAGGTCTTCCACTCAGAAGTACGAGATGGGGCGGGGTTCGGTTGACCTCAGGTCTCCCCACTGAATGCCTGAGGTAGGGGGAGCGGGGGAATGTATCAAATAGTGCGCCTCTAACTTTGTACAGTAATGCAATTAGTAAAATCAGTCAATATGAAATGCTACCAAATAATTCACAATTCATTCAGAAAACTGTGTGAAACTATATATTCAGACATATTGTTGCATTTTATTTCTGGTTTGTGCAAAATGGTTTAATTCTAATATAAAACCAGTCTGCACACCACCAAGGTGAATTGGTTGATTCTTGGTTGAGTGTTGCGGGATGGGTAAGGTATTGATGCTCGAGTGCCAAATCAACACAAACCGATAAAAGGTCTAAGCCATCAGTTTAGAGGAAAGAAGAGGAACACGCAAAAGATAAAGGTATGCAGCTACTTAAAGATGTCTATATTATGCTGATATTTTGTATCTTTTGTGATAAATTTAGTGTTTGTGGTGTCTTATGTTTAGTGCGGCAGGTAGCCTAGTGGTTAGAGCGTTGAGCCAGTAACCGAAAGGTTGCTGGATCAAATCCCTGAGCTGACAAGGTAATAAATGAAGTGTAATAATTTTAATCTCTTTTGTATTTATATACTACAATTTGTTTCGATTTGTCTTTTATGGATTTTTTTTATATTTTTTATAAATATAGTTTTAAATGTTATTATTGGTTTGTGTGTTTCCAGAAGGCTGAAGGGGAGTTTCACCCAGGGGGCCGTACAAGCTACAACCGCCACTGCTTATGGGGATGACTTAGAAACGCTCCTGCTTTTTTTTGTTCTACTACAATGGTGGATTTTGTTTCCCTCTTGATCTGAATGTGTGCCTTCCTTGTGTGCATTTTAATTTTTAGGGTGATGCATACCAACATGTCTTTACGCCATGGTAGTAAAGAAAAGCTGCATCCCTTATGTGGGTGAAATGAATTTCAAAAATAAAAGGTGAAGGCTTTTCAGCCCCTGGGTTTGACCCTCCCATGACTCATCAGTCTGTTGCTACGGTGAGAGAGAGAACTCAACCCACAGCAGTTTAATCCAGCTTTGGAGGCACAACTGACAGATGTTAGTAAGCTCTGGTCTGTGCAAAGCAGACCTGTCGATTTTTCAATTCAGCCCCCCCCCCCATGCCAATTCCCAGGCAGTGTTACGACAAATTTGGGAATTTCTAGCTGCGGGTGGCACGCTTTGTTGAGGGCCCTGCTGCTTGTCTGTTCCTGTGTTTAAACCAGTTACTGAAAGGAGGAAGGTTTTGTTTGGAATTCCTAGGAAGCGGGTGTGAACATTTTAAACTTTTAAACGAAGTTGGATCCTTGACATTAAGAAAAATCCATAAACAGAAAACAGCCCCCACATAGTTAGAATCACAGTGCAGTTAACACATCGTTTTCTGTGTAGGCTATAATGGCCTGGGGAAAGTTGTGTAATTTAAATAAAACCAGAGAAGAAGAGGCCAACTTCAGGCTACTGGTGAATTTTCCAGGCATACAAGACATTGCCCAATGCAGATTACCAAGATTTCTGAGCACGGTTCTGCATGCCCCTCTTCCTCACACAGGCCTACCTCCACTTTTTCTTTGCAAGTGTGGTTTCAGTCTTCAGGCGTGCGTGTGTGTGTGTGTGTGTAGAATATCCTAGCCTATTCATGGCACAGACGTTTGCGCGACACGGTTATTTTCGGGCCTGTCTTGTGAGCGCACTGGGTACTCTTTGTTGCTGAGTGTGTTGGTGTTTTTGTCTCACAATATGAAATTACAGAAGGCCACCGGTCGCTTGTATCGATTACCCGTTTCAGATGTAATGGAATGTGGCCCCTTGAATGCCCCTCTGCTGCGGCATGTTTGTCCATTAGGCTACGCTACTGCTTTTTAAGTGCTGACACTCTACCTCTGGAGATATGAACAGGTATTTTACTTGTCTGTAAAGGAATGCTGCTGCTTCTGAAGCGGGACTCTTGTCCTAAAAAAAAGTACTTTAAAGTTAATTAAATTCTGTGACTTACCAAGACATCTAGGAAAAGAGAACTCATCTAGCTACCATACCAGGAAAAAAAACTGTAAAAAAAAAACCACACAAAAAAAAAAACACGGCAGCACATCAATCCGTAACATTTTCAGGGAAACAATACAGAACATTCTATGCCGGAGCAGAGTTCTGCTGTCTGAAAAGGTACAGACTCTTCTGGTCCGGCACTCATTTTAATTGTCTGAAAAGTTATCAATTGTCGCCATTGACATTTTACTGTAGCTGCGTTCTGTCTGTGAAGGGTCACGGTACATATAACTTAATTCCCCGGCCCTAGAGGTCATCCATAGTGCTTTTAGAAAGTATTCACACCCCTAGACTTAATCCACATTTTGTTTCCACATTCAGTTGAGATTGTCACTGGCCTACACACAATAATGTAAAAGTGTAATTATGTTTTTAGAAATTAACAAATGAGTCAAGTATTCAACCGCATAGTTATGGCAGGCCTAAATAAGTTAAGTAAACATGTGGGAAAAGTAACACTTTTTCAACTTCATATAAATCTCCAGCACCACCCCAACATCAACATATGTGAATATTGTGCATTGCTATGTTTTGTAGTAAAAACTATGGCGGAAGATACGCATTTCCAATGATGACATCAGTGTGCATGGGAGGTTTTCCGGTGCTTCGCTAAGGACACCTATTTGTAGATGGGTAAAAATAAGACACAAATATCCCTTTGAGCGTGGTGATGGTATTTAATTACACTTTGGATGGTGTCAATATACCCAGTCACTTCAAAGATACATGCATCCTTCCTAACGCAGTTGCCGGAGAGGAAGGAAATTGCTCAGGGATAATGCACTAAAGCAAAACTGGAAAAAATGTGGCAAAGAAATGAAGTTGTTTTGAATACACAATGTTAGGGGCAAATTCAACAACCCATTACTGAGTACCACTCTTCATATTTTCAAGCATGGTGGTGGCTGCATGATGTTATGGGTATGCTTGTCATCAAGGACAGGGGAGTTCTTTTTTTTTAGGATGGAAACTGCACAGACAATTCTAAACCTATTTCAGACTGTTTTCCAACAGACACTGGGATAGAAATTCACCTTTCAGCAGGACTTGTAACATAAAACACAAGGCCAGATATACACTGGAGTTGACCAAGATGACATTGAATGATCCTGAGTGGCTTAGTTAGTTTTGACGTAAATCGTCATGAAAATCTATGGCGGGGATCATCAACTAGATTCATCCCCAAGCCGATTTATTAAAAATGTATATTGTTTTTTAAAATTGATTTGCTTAAACTTGGGGTGCCAAGTGCGGCAGGTAGCCTAGTGGTTAGAGCATTGGACTAGTAACCGGAAGGTTGCAAGATCGAATCCCCGAGCTGACAAGGTAAAAATCTGTCGTTCTGCCCCTGAACAAGGCAGTTAACAGTGTTCCTAGGCAGTCATTGAAAATAAGAATTTGTTTTCAACTGACTTGCCTACTTAAAAAAAAAATAATAATAATAATAAAAACACCTGCGGGCCACCAGTTGAGGAACCCTGATCTATGGCATGACTTAAATGGCTGTCTAGCTGATCAACAGCCAATAAAAAATGTGCAAATATTATACAATCCAGGTGTGCAGAACATACCCAGAAAGACTCACAGCTGGAATCACTGCCCGAAGGGGATTCTAACGTGTATTGACTCAGGGGTCAGCGTTTAAAAAAATCTCTGTTTTCACTTCGTCATTATGGGGTTGTGAATGGGTGAGGGGAAGAAAGCTATTTAATCCATTTTGAATTTGGGCTCTACTGTGGAATAAGTCAAGGGGTGTGTATGCTTTCCTTAGGCATGTAATAGGAGCATTCTGCATTGTAAAATTGACAAACAAATGTAAATATTTTTTTATCGTTTTAATAGAACCCCCCCCCCCAAAAAAAGCTTTATTTTTTTTAAATATTTTTTTTTTACATTAAGCAAGTTTCTCCATTTGCCACATGCCAACACAAGGGCAGTATCTGTCATGGATACAATGAAAGTAGGCCTACTCTTTGACGGTATGTACTGTTACATTTCAGCTTCCATTTGATGAAAAATCCAGCTCGCGATATAGGTCAAGTATGTTTCTCCGGGGTAGCCAGAAGTGCCATGGCCCTGTTTGAAACAGTCCTGCCTCTGGCTCATCTACTGCTCTGTTCTGCTTTTAACACCACACTGAGATGACTGCACCTGCTCAGCCATCTGAGCCATTTTGACAGGGAATGATGCATCTTTCTCACCATCAGAACAAAGATATGGAATTTGGACAGCCTCACCAGTGACGTCAGTGTCCTAATGCTCCCCGGTTGTGATCGTCTTGTGCTTTTCAGGCATGATAATATGGTAATTTGCAGATTCTTTGCTTTGTCCTCCCACTACAACTTTATGTGCGTGTCAGCAGCGTGGTATCAGTGGGGTTAGGATCGGTGACTCCCCGGTGTAGTCGGGGCGCATTCCTCAATGTATGTCTGGGCTGGTGTGTAACCTGCTGAGTGAGGCTAGCTCAGCAGGCTGTGTATCTGTGAGATGGGAGGCAGGCAAGGAGCCTGGGAATGCGGAGTCTGCCATGAAGCCACTGACGCTCAGGCACATGAGCCTGTGAGGGGGCCGCTGCAACCTGGATAAACAATGAGGCTTTGTGCCCACACACATTTTAGATGCAGATAGATTTGGTCATACCTATCTCGTGCTCACACATCACACACAAGAGACTTTTTATTGATTCTTTATCTCTGAACACGAGCACTGGGAAATCGTCTGTCTCCAAGGTCAGTGAGAATGTGACAAAAGCAGGTGTGTGTGCTTATTGGTTACAGTCATGAGTCGTCACCCCCTCCCCCACATATCGTTGACCTAGTTCTGCTGGATTCTGGGTTGTGTCGATAGTGAGCAGTAGTGTGGGGGAGACTGGTTTGGGGTGAGACATCTTAAAGTGCAATGGTTCAATCTTGGTTTCATCAGACCAGAGAATCTTGTCTGATCTTGTCATGACCTGAGAGTCTTTAGGTGCCTTTTGGCAAACTCCAAGCGGGCAGTCCATGTCCCTTTTACAAAGGAGTGGCTTCCGTTTGACCACTATAGCCATAAAGGACTGATTTAGTGGAATGCTGCAGAGATGGTTGTCCTTCTGGAAGGTTCTCCCATCTCCACAGAGGAGCTCTGTCAGTGACCATCGGGTTCTTGGTCACCTCCCTGACCAATGCACTTCTCCCCTGTTTGGCAGGGCCGACAGCTCTAGTAAGAGTCTTGGTGGTCCCAAACTTCTTCCCTTTATGAATGATTGATTGAGGACACTGTGTTCTTGGGGACCTGCTGCAGAAATGTATTTCGGTACCCTAACCAAGATCTGTGCCTCGACATCAAATCAAAGTTTAATTGTCACCTGCGCCAAATACAACAGGTGTAAACCATACAATGAAATGCTTACTTACAGGCTCTAACCAATGGTGCGGGGGGAAAAAGTTTGTGTAAAGAAATAAAACAACAGTAAAAATACATTTGAAAAAAGACTAGCAAGGCTATATACAGACACCCGTTAGCCAGGCTCTATATAATCCTGTCTCGGAGGTCTACGGACAATTCCTTCAACCTCATGACTTGGTTTTTGCTCTGATGTGAACTGTGGGACATTTTTTTATTTTTTTATAGCCTGGTGTGTGTGCCTTTCCAAATCATGTCCAATCAATTCAATTTACCACAGGTGGACTCCAAGTTGTAAATACATCTCATGTTCAATGGAAACCGGATGCATCGGAGCTCAATTTCAAGTGTCATAGCAAAACGTCTGAATGCTTACGTATATAAAACATTTCTAAAAACCTCTTCGCTTTGTCATTATGGGGTATTGTGTGTAGAGTAGAATCGGGCTGTAACAAAATGTGGAAAAGGTTAAGGGGTCTGATACTTTCTGAAGACCCTGTATATGTTCTCTTCATATAGCTGTCTGTCAGATTCCTCTGGGATGATAAGATACTAAATTACTCCATATATATATATATTTCCCTATGTCAATATCGCAATGTCAATAAAATGTGATTAATTGTGGAGACTTACACACACACACACACACACACACCCTCACTAGTGATGCGTGGGGCAGCTGTTTGTTCGCCCACAATTGCTCATAACCCGACTACACAGTATGTGAAAATCTTGTTCTGCACCTGACCCTAATTCTTAAATATAGAAAATGCGCTTTAGTCAGTTGCCGGAACTGAGTTTCTGACGGGGGTGCAGCATTTTTTATTTAGATGGGCCCATGTCTCTGCTTGTAATTTCCAACATTTTGGTAGGCTATTTGTTAGTCAACTTGTCTAATTACACTGAACAGAAATTAACGCAACATGCAGCAATGTCAAGGATTTTACTGCGTTACAGTTCATATAAGGAAATCAGTCGATTGAAATGAATGTATTTGACCCTAATCTATGGATTTCACATGACTGGGAATCCAGATATGCATCTGGTCACAGATACCTTAAATTAAAAGTAGTGGTGTGAAAGTCGGTCCGTATCTGGTGTGACCACAATTTGTCACATGCAGCGCGACCCCATCTGCGTCGCATAGAGTTGATCAGGATGTTTTATTGTGACCTGTGGAATGTTGCCCCCCCCCCCTTCAAAGGCTGTGTGACGTTTCTGGGTATTGGTGGAAACTGGAACATGCTGTTGTACACGTCGGTCCAGAGCACCTCAAAGGGTGACGTGTCTGGTGGGTATGCAGGCCAATTGTGTACAGATTCTTGCGACATGGGGCTGTTATGCTGAAACATGAATGGCCAGACAATGTGCTTCAGGACCTTGTCAACATATCCCTGCATTCAAATTGCAATCAATAAAATGCAATTGTGTTCGTTGTCCATAGCTTATTCCTGCCCATGCCGTAGCCTTGGGGCACTCTGTTCATACCGTTGATATCAGCAAACCGCTCTCCCACACACCATACAAGCGGTCTGCCATCTGCAGATGAAACGGGGATTCATCCGTGAAGAGCACACTTCTCCAGCGTGCCAGTGGCCATGAAAGATGAGCATTTGCACACTGAATATCGGTCACGACGCCGAACTGTAGTCAGGTCAAGACCCTGGTGAGGACGACGAGCACGCAAGGTGAGCTTCCCTGAGACTGTTACAGGCTTTGGTTTTTCTATTTTATGTTTTGAGGTTGGACTTCAGCACGTAGGGCACACCGTTTGGTGTCACACCTGTGCTGGTTGCCATCTCATTAGTGGGAAGGAATTTCACCTGCTTTGGCCCAGTGCTCCAGTTGTCTTGATAGATATGGAGATGCAACTAAAGATATCGCCATATTTCATTTGTAGAAAAATGGTCCTTTCTGATTTCTCTGTTTTTGTTTGCTTCCTGGCTCATTTTATTTAACCAGGCAAGTCAGTTAAGAACAAATACTTATTTTCAATGACTTCCTTGGAACAGTGGGTTAACTGACTTGTTCAGGGGCAGAACGACAGATTTTTACCTTGTCAGCTCGGGATTTGATCTTGTAACCTTTCTGTTACAAGTCCAACGCTCAAACTACTAGGCTACCTTCCGGCCCAACGTTTGTGGGTTTTTCTTTTGTTTGTTCTTAGTGGGCAAATTTAGTGGGCACTCATGGTGGGTGTCTTTTAGGTCCTAGTTGTTGCTGCTATGCAACTTTCATGAGTGTCTTTTAGAACCCCTCCTAAAACCCCACCTGTTTCGTTTTGGTTGTCAGTGACTCCGTTTGTTCCCCCTTTTGGTTTGAGTGACATTTTGGTTTTCTTGCTGGGAGAATGTAACACTGTTTCTGACTGTTTGTGCAGAAATTCTTTGGTTGTGCAAACCCACAGTTTCATCAATTGCCCGGGTGGCTGGTCTCGGATGATCCCGCAGGTGAAACCGCCGGATGTGGAGGTCCTTGGCTGGTGTGGTTACAGGTGCTCTGTATTTGTGAGGCCGGCTGGACGTACTGCCAAATTCTCTAAAACAACATTGGAGGTGGGTTATGGTAGAGAAATTAACAGTCAATTCTTTAGTAACATCTCTGGTGGACATTCCTGCAGTCAGCATGCCAGTTGCACACTCCCTCAACTTGAGACATGTGTGGCATTGTGTTGTGTGACACAACTGCACATTTTCGTGGCCTTTTATTGTCCCCCAGCACAAGGTGCACCTGTGTAATGATCATGCTGTGTAATCAGCTTCTTGATATGCCAGGTGGATGGATTATCCTGGCAACGGAGAAATGCCCACGAACGTATGTAAACAAATTTGTGCACAACATTTTTAGAGAAATAAGTGTTTTGTGCGTATGGAACAGTTTGGGTCTTCTATTTCAGCTCATGAAACATGGGACCAACCCCTTTTTTTATATTTATAGTTTTAGATCTTTCAGTGTAGATGCATGCAGCTTCTCTTCGGTCATTACTTGTTGCCCTAGAAGACAAAATAAAATAGCCTATGTCATACATCGATAGAATGAATGCTTCAATCTAGTTGACATACGTAAAGTTTCTTTGATCTCACCTTCTCTCGCACAGCAAAGATGTTTAGGGACTGGGGAAAAAATGCAATAACTAAACAGAATGTTCAATATTTCCTGTGCAAAATTTTACAGCAAAGGTGCAAAATGCAGAAATTGATCTGCGATCCTTGAAATAGTTAGGCTAATTTCAGTTTGACAAAACAAGCAATGTACTGCATAATGTACAGAATCATTGTACTATCTCGCTGTGAAATATATTTTCAATAACCAAAGACCTTGCACACCAGCTTCAAAAACAGCTGAAAATACAACAAAGTAAAAGACGCAAGATCGAAACTTAAGAACGAAAAGCATAGAAATAGAGCACGTACAACAGAACTACCTCTTAGACTTTCAATGAGTGACAGATCTAGAACTACGTTTCTATATGAATTTGGTTAGGTCACCGAAAAAGTTACATATTGAAGCTTTAAGAGAATTAGAAGTTGCGATTTCAGTTTTTGCTTGAACGTATATTTTGTTTGAAATACCATCTTTTGCGATGCTGATAAAGATGGCACCTTTACAGACGGTCCCTAATTGCGCCTTCATTCTCTGAAGATGCTAAAAGAAAGAAATTATATTTCCCAACTGCTGTTCCTGAGTAAAACCTTTACGTTTGGTGTATCATTTTACTGCAAGAACTGCTTAATCCTGCAGGAGTTAATAATGTATTGGGCTATATGAGAGGTTATATACCTGCGGTCAGTGTCCAGGTTTCAGTTACTATTCTATTTAACCCGTCTGAACAGTACCGTTCCTTTTGAGTGCCACATTTAAAACCCCCCGTCTTGTGACTGTAGAATGTGCCTCAATCATCACCCATGAAATCTTCTCCAAACATTAGGCTACTGTTCTGGCCCTCTTTATTTTCATCTCTCTATTTTTCAGCTTTTCTCTTGAATTAAACTCTGACATTGTCCAGTTTGCCTCAGGGAATCAACAAACTTTTTCTGCCCAAGTTCCCAAAAGCATTTGGCATGTATTTGTCACGTGTACAGTTTCTGCGTAGGCCTTAGCTTTAGGGCCTAATGCCAGATGATAAAAATGGAGAGAAAAAAAAACCTCTATAGCTCTTGTGTTCTGTCCACTCACTCACTGATCTCCCCCCGTTCATTCTTCGGGTCAGTGTGGAATTGGTTGTTTTGGTAATAAGAAGTTAACATATTGGGTGGTCCGATGCAGGCTAGGTCTATAGGTGGGGCTAATCTGCAACAACCGCAATGTGCTACAGTGTCGTTAATAAACAAGTAAAAAGGATCCCTTTATTGCTCATGTATTATCATGTCTAGCCACCGGTTCTCAAATATGAGCTCATGTCATGTGTATTTGCATATACAGCCAGTGTTGGTGTTTTTGCCACACCCTCTTCTATTTATGGCAACCAGATTTTGGTCAACGTTACAGGAAATCCTCGAGGTGGCAGTTCTCCTCCATGCAGGTTTGAGTGCTCACTCTGTGTCATTTCCCTTTCCAAGACAATGCAGTGCTCAAATATACATTGGTAGTGGATGATTGTATCCCTGAAACAGAGAAAGATTAAAGGAATATGCATTGGAAGTCAAAAGACATCCACTTTGCTGCTGCTCATTTTGAATTTGGCTAAAATGCAAATCTCTGTCCTAGGACTCGTGTTACACAGGTGAAGTCCATCCATTGCGTGTGTGATCATAAAAATATATAATGAATTAGTGTGTGTGTGTGTGCGTGCGTCAGGGTTTCCGTTAGTCGGTAACCCATGACATTTTCTCCAAACATTAGACTACTGTTCTGGCCCTCCCTTCTCTTTATTTTCATTTCTCCATTTTGCAGCTTTTCTCTTATTGAATAAAAAAAAATGGAAAACCGATAAATGAAATTGGTACTGGCCAATTGTCCAGGAGAAAGAAAAGAAAATCCCATTGCGATAATGCTTTTTAGACTATTCGTTGACGGAAATGCATTCGACAGGTCATGCTCATCGGTCTTTGGGTATATTTGCATAATTTCGTTGAATTCAATTGGTGTGTGTGTGTATATTCCATAATGTATCTTATTTATCACAAGCACAAAGCATACAGGTTGAGCCTTCTAGCGGAAAACCTGTCAGACAGCGCTTTTATAAGCCCAATCATTACGGAACAATTCCAAATGCAATTGCGTGTTAAAAAAAAGTTTTGGGATCACGATTTGAATAGAGCTTCTATTTGTATTTCTCAACAGGTTAGTGAAGCCAGCGTCCCATTCGCCATTCTAATACATAGGCAACGGAAGGCAGGCTTTTATCAGCGCGTCACACACCTTTGCAATGAGCTGGAGGCAGTATGCATTTTTGTGAAACGTGTAGCTACTTAATTCTTTGAAACCTGAAAGGTTTAACTAAAATATGAGGCCCGTTTTACCTTTGCTTCGAAGTAGCCTGAGGCAATATCCGACCATATCCGTGAAGGCAATTATATTATAAAAGACTTCCATATGCCATTGGATCCAGTATCCCATTTCTCTCATGTTCTATTGGTTTTTTACTTTTTTTCATTGTCTGGTAGCCAAATGCACATTAGCGAGTAGCTTACTGCCTTGTGCGCATTGCTACGCTAATCATTTTAGTAAAGGCTAGTTATCAACAGGTAAACGTTCTTATCTGTTGCATCAGATTCTTTGCTTTTTAATGTTTTTGTGTGGCCTAGGCGTACTGGTTGTATGAATTTGGGATCTATCTTCCCACAAATGTTTGGGCTATTTTATACATTTGCAAACATTGCAAATATTATACATTTGCAAACATTTCTAAACTCTCTTTTTACTTTGTCATTATGGGGTATTGTGTGTTTGAGGGAAAACATTTAAAAATCAATTTTTAGAAATAATGCCGTACAAAGGCACTGTAATGCTTTATTATAAAAGGTGCATTTTATGGTAAATTATCTTTCCTAAACTTGAAACTCACTGTTTGCCAGTTAGGCTCTACACCAGTTGCAAAGCGGATTAATGTGCTTCATTTTTTAGAAGTTATTTGGCCACTTTAGTGCTGATACCAACCTTATCAAAACATATAGGCCTATGGGCTAGGCGAGGTACTATGTACGATTTAGAAGCTGAGCACAAGCTCATCAATCACAAGTGATGGGCTAATGTTGTCAACCATCAGATTTTTCTTGATTTGATCTGGTCTATACACATACTAGATAATATACAGTACCAGTCAAAAGTTTGGACACTTACTCATTCCAGGGTTTTTCTTTATTTTGACTATTTTCTGCATTCTTGAATAATAGTGAAGTCATCAGAACTATTAAATAACACATATGGAATCGGGTGATTGTGGAGGCCAGATTTTCGATTTGCATTGCTGTCAGAGTGATTTATAGGGACAACTGAGTGCTGTGTGCCAGGCAGTTAGCAAGTTTGGTAGGCTACTAATGACCATCGGAGCTTGGAGAAGCCTCGTTACCGTGACTTAAACGGTCACGTGGAATTTGACAGCGGTCATGACTTTTGACTGCTGGTGTGGTGGTAAAATGGTCACCGTAACAACCCCAAGCACCACATAGAATTGAGGAGCAACAGAAAATACTATTTTATTTTTGCCTCTGAAGACTTGAGCTGCCACATTAAACTGATTTGAAAGCGACACAGGACACAGTTTCAATGGATTGGTATTTAGCCATGTTTCATCTATTTTTGGTCTGTGTCGCGACTGAACGATGGTAGTTGGAACTTGAAAGGATAAACATTGATCACAAAATTCACCGCTGGCACAGCGCTGCCTCTCACCCCAAGCGTTGCCTCAGTGAATGGTTCTTGCTATCCGGGATCCTTGGACTGTTGTACCCCATTTGAAGTTTGAAACTTTACCCTAACCATTTTAAATGTACGGCTTGTGTTTAGTGTAGGGATGTCCCAAGGGTCCCGGATAGCACTAACCCCCAGTGAACAGCGTCAGGTACTCACACAGCTAGCTAGTTGGCTCTTGTCATGGAAATGGGGGTGGCGAAATGGGGATCTACTCAGCACTCACCGTAAAAGCAGGAACAGTTAGTTCACAGTAATTCACTCTTCTCTAGACTGACTGGCGTGGTTACTTTTGGGGATAGTGTCCAGTCTCGCTGTAGCGCCGAGTCAAGACGGGCTGATAGCCATGTAAAGAGCACCATCTTCAGGACAAATAATGAAATATGGCATTGTATGAAGCTAACATACGGAATTGTTTTAATATGGTCATACCGAGGATCATTTAGCTATGATGTACAATTCTATTGGTATTCGCTCTTAGAAAATTGGTGAATAGATTGAACAGATTCATACATGGAAAAGTCAAATTGTGTCTTGAAAATGTCTGTCCTATATCTGAGAGCGATAATAAAAGATCAGGAAAGAAATAAATGTTTTGCCATATTTAACAAACTATTTGGTACTAAACTACTTCCATAAATGTTTAACTGATACTGGGCTGCCTTCATACGGGTCTTCAGAGTTTAAAAAAAAAGCCACATGTACGTGTTTTGTGAGAATCTCCCCTTTCCACAGAGGGGTCATTTTAGTGTGTAGCCCAAACTGTTCGGACACTGTTGACAGATTGGTGGTACCGACTTCAGACGAGCCTCGAGATGCTTGTGGGGGTCGTAGAGCGAAACTGAGTACTCACAAACACGATGGTGATCTTTCTATAAAGTGGTCATATTAGTTTGTAGGCCAAACTGTTTGGACGCTACAGACAATGTCCGCATCCCCTTGGAAATCTAATTGACATAAATTTCCCATCAAAATCCATCTGTTTTCAGCTAGATGCATCTCTTTTGCATGGGCGGCTACTTAATCCACCTCAGATGCGGAAGGCCGCCATTGGTGGATGTGGTGCGTTGAGACGCAGCCTATGGGGGAAAAAAACATCTTTAGCTTAAACGGATCAATATCAAATTTATTTATAAAGCCCTTCTTACATCAGCTGATATCTCAATGTGTTGTACAGAAATCCAGCCTAAAACAGCAAGCAATGCAGGTGTAGAAGCACGGTGGCTAGAAACAACTCCCTAGAAAGGCCAGAACCTAGAGAGGAACCAGGCTATGAGGTGTGGCCAGTCCTCTACTGGCTGTGCCAGCAGATGCATTTTGATGGGGCGTAACTCTAGGGGTTAAACGCTGATCCGTAAACGGCTATCAGGCTGTAGTCCAGTCCTCCCTCCCTACTTTGAATGGTCTCCTTTCTCCTCCTGCACTGGGACGGTTTTACTAACCAAAGCACTGATTTAGTCTCTGAGTCCCAAATAGCACCTCTTTTTTTATAGTGCACTTCCTGAGTCCTATAGGCTCTGTTTAAAAGTGGTGCACTAAATAGGGAATAGGGTGCCATTTGTGATGCAACCTCTGGAGGAGTATCAGGCTGGATTACTTGGTTATTTTTAACCATCTGAAAAGCGCTTTAGAGCTCTGAGCACTGTCTCTGCCAGAGATGCTTTGGTGTATAAATCCACCGTTTGTTTTCTGAGTCAGGCTTTAGTCAAGGCTTCATTTTTTTAAAATCTAGAATTTGTCAAATTATTTTGCAGCGTTTAAACTTCATCACACATCTAAACTGTGTGACTGAGTTAGGCCTGTAAACAATACCAAACCTTAGCTCAGTGGTTCCCAAACCTTTTCGGGTTCTGTATCACCAACTGAATTTGGCTCTGCCCGGAGTACCCCTTAAGTACCCTCTCATGCATTTTACCAGTTGGCCTATGGCCTCATGGGTCTTCTCATGTACCCACTGTGGATAGGCCAAGTTCAAGTTTTCATAACAATCGGAAATCAGTATTTTAGGCCACCGATTTGGCCTATTATTATTTTTTACACCTTTATTTAACTAGGCAAGTCAGTTAACACATTCTTATTTTTAATGACGTCCTAGGAACGGTGGGTTAACTGCCTCATTCGGTGGCAGAACGACACATTTTTACCTTGTCAGCTCGGGCGATTCATTCTTGCAACCTTAGTTAACTAGTCCAACGCTCTAACCACCTGATTACATTGCACTCCACGAGGAGACTGCCTGTTACGCGAATGCAGTAAGCCACGGTAAGTTGCTAGCTAGCATTAAACGTATCTTAGAAAAATCAATCAATCATAATCACTAGTTAACTAAACATGTTTGATGATATTACTAGTTTATCTAGCATGTCCTGCGTTGCTTATAATCGATGTGGTGCGTATTGTTGCTCCAATGTGTACCTAACCATAAACATCAATGCCTTTCTTAAAATCAATACACAGAAGTATATATTTTTAAACCAGCATATTTGGCTAGCAGGTTAGCGGGTAATATTAACCAGGTGAAATGGTCACTTCTCTTGCGTTCATTGCACGCAGAGTCAGTGTATATGCAACAGTGTGGGCCGCCTAATTTGTCTGAATTTTACATAGTTATGACATTGAAGGTTGTACAATTTAACAGGTATATTTAGACTTATGGATGTCACCCGTTAGATAAAATACAGAACGGTTCCGTATTTCACTGAAAGAATAAACATCTTGTTTTCAAGATATTTTCCAGATTCGACCATATTAATGACCAAAGGCTCGTATTTCTGTGTGTTATTATTTTATAACTAAGTCTATGATTTGTTAGAGCAGTCTGAGTGGTGGTAGGCCGCAGCAGGCTCGTAAGCATTCATTCAAACAGCACTTTCGTGCGTTTTGCCAGCAGCTCTAAGCTGTGCTTCAAGCATTGCGCTATTTATGACTTCAAGCCTATCAACTCCTGAGATTAGGCTGGTGTAACCGATGTGAAATGGCTAGCTAGTTAGTGGGGTGGGCACTAATAGCGGTTCAAGCGTCACTCGCTCGGAGACTTGGAGTGGTTGTTCCCCTTGCTCTGCTTCGAGGGTGGCTGTTGTCGATGTGTTCCTGGTTCGAGCCCAGGTAGGAGCGAGGAGAGTGACTGAAGCTATACTGTTACACTGGCAATAGTAAAGTGCCTATAAGAACATCCAATAGTCAAAGGTTAATGAAATACAAATGGTATAGAGAGAAATAGTCCTATAATTGCTATAACTACAACCTAAAACTTCTTACCTGGGAATATTGAAGACTCATGTTAAAAGGAACCACCAGCTTTCATATGTTCTCATGTTCTGAGCAAGGAACTTAAATGTTAGCTTTCTTACATGGCACATATTGCACTTTTACTTTCTTCTCCAACACTTTGTTTCTGCGTTATTTAAATCAAAATGTTTCATTATTTAAGTGAGGCTAAATTGATTTTATTGATGTATTATATTAAGTTAAAATAAGTGTTCATTCAGTATTGATGTAATTGTCATTATTACAAATAAAGTTTAAAAATCGGCCGATTTTAATAGGTATCGGCTTTTTTGGGTCCTCCAATAATCGGTATCAGCCTTGAAAAATCATAATCGGTCGACCTCTACTAAAGGCTAGTCCTGACTCTGTCCTTTTACTTTCTTCTCCATGACTATGACATCACAGGCAGGCCTCCCAGGCTTTGTGACGACTTCATCGGCTTTAGTCTTGATCACATGACGGGTCAAAGGGGCCCAGAGGATATATAAACTCGGGCCGACATGTCAGGCACGCTGCTCAGTTTCCATCACAGCGGAAGGTCTCCCTCTTTCTCTACCGCATATAGTGCTGAGCAAGAGGCTGGAATGGGACAGGATACTAAACATGTTTGTTCTGTACCGGGGTAATAATCTGCATGCATTTACAGCGTCAAATACCTACCTTAATGTGAACTTCTCATGGTTAGCAATTCTACGTACACTGCAAGTTCACTCTCTCCTGTTCTGTGATATGCTTGTGCCTCCCATTTAGCAAATTGGGAGTTGTTTTTATTTTTAAAGACCTTGTGGTATTTTATCTGTCTAAACGCTGTGAGATAAGACTTGAGGAAACCTCCAGCCACTGATGTAGTGTACTGTGAGGTTGACTGGTTTTTAGATGTAGTTAGAAGCTGTGTGTGTTTGTGGAAGGAGACGTGTGGTTGCTGTGACGTCACTGTGTGATAAGGGCCTACATGGCACCCAATTTTTTTTTTTATATATAAAAAAAATATCCCCCCCCTTTTAGTGCACTACTGCTGACTAGGGTCCATAGAGCTCTGGTCAAAAGTGGGGCAGGGAATTGCCATTGTACAAAAACATTCTTATCAATGTGTCAAGTAATTATCCTTCTGTTTTCTCATGATTTGGTTGAGTCTAATTGTGTTGCCGTCTTGGGGCTCTGTTTGCGTTTGTGAACAGAGCCCCAGGACCAGCTTGCTTAGGGGACTCTTCTCCAGGTTCATCTCTCTAGGTGATGGTTTTAATATGGAAGGTTTGAGAATTGCTTCCTTTTAGGTTGTTGAATTTAACAGCCCTTTCTGGATTTGGATAATTAGCGGTTATCTGCCTAATTCTGCTCTGCATGCATTATTTGGTGTTTTGTGTTGTACACTGAGGATATTTTTGCAGAATTCTACATGCAGAGTCTCAATTTGGTGTTTGTCCCATTTAGTGTATTATTGGTTGGTGATCAGACCACAGACCTCACAACCATAAAGGGCAATGGGTTCTGTAACTGATTCAAATATTTTTAGCCAGATCCTAATTAGTATGTCAAATTTTACAGCTTTCACAGCTTTGAAGTTACCTGTGGCGCTGATCTTTTGGCCGGGGTATGTATAGTTTTTTGTGTGTGCTCTAGGGCAGTGGTGTCTAGATGGAATTTGTATTTGTGGTTTCTGGCGATTGGACTGTTTTTGGAACACCATTATTTTTGTCTTACTGAGATTTACTGTCAGGGTCCAGGTCTGGCTGAATCTGCAGAAGGTCTGGGTGCTGCTGTAGGCCCTTCTTGGTTGGCGACGGAAGCACCAGATCATCAGCAAACATTTAGGCATTTGACTTGAGATTCTAGTAGGGTGAGGCCGGGTGCTGCGGACTGTTCTCTTGCCCTCGCCAGTATGTTGAGATGTATGCATGTTGGAGAGGGTGGGGCTTAAGCTGCATCCTTGTCTCATCCCACGGCCCTGTGGAAAGAAATGTGTTTTTTTGCCACATACCGCCTGCTCCATCTGTTTGCTCGCTCCCGTCCCACCAGCACCTCCACAGCTGCAGCAATAGAACGCCAACCCCTCCCTTGTGCAGCAGTTCTCCGTTTCAAAAAAATACTTTGTATTTTGAATATCTGGATATCCGACAAAAATTCATGGTAGTATTTCAATAGTGAAATTACTTCAAGCCCCTACCTGTAGTCCAAAATAATATTGCGATATTTAACAGAAGTGCACTATATAGTGCAGGGTTATTCCGCTCTTACCCTACAAGGTCTGGAGCCTACTGATTTTCTGTTCTAGCTGATATTTAATTGCACCCACCTGGTGCCCCTGGGTCTAAATCAGTCCCTGATTAGAAGGGAATAATGAAAAAACACAGTGGAACTGCCTGCGAGGTCCAGAGTTGAGTTTGAGGGGGCCTAGGTGATAGGGTGCCAACTGGGACTCCAAGGTAATAAAGGCAGAGTGAGTACACTCAGGCCTCAGCGATGTGGTGTAATGGAGCGACTCACTGGGTTTGGCCGTGGAGGGGAGGGGGTTCTGTGACTGGGATGCAGCACCCCATGTTTTCTCCACCCGTTCCCGCTCAGCCTGGTTGATTGACGGTCTTTCTGTAAGGAGTCCGTCTACTCTCCCCACCATAAGCATTTTTAACCATACTTGTCGTTTACTTAGTAGCTGGCAGTTACTACTATACCACTACCACTATAGGGCAGGCTACGTGAATTATTGTAGCAATTGGTTCCTTAACTGCCTTAGACATCCTGGGTTGACCTACACAGACATTTTAAACAAGATTGCATATGAAAAGGGAAGTTTTAGACATTTGGTTTACATTATTCAGTAATATTCACAGACTAGCTGCTAGCAAAGGGGGGGAAGAGTTGCTCTTAGGCTTTATGATGCGCGGCTAACCTGATTTAGGTTTGGTTCACAAAACTGTCATATACTCGTCTTTGAGTCTCTAGACCAGGCAGTATACTATTACTGTACTCTGAGGGTAATGTGAAGCATTTCCTCTCTGTGCTGTACTCTTAAGGCTGCGTCCTATTCCCTATATAGTGCACAACTTTTGATCAGCGCGTTATTGGGTCCTGTTCAAAAGTAGTGCACTAGTAGGAAATGGGGTGCCATTAAAGACGCAGCCTGAGTGTTGTTCCTCCAGTCTGAACCTGGTTCCTGAATAGCAGTGCGCTCTTCCTGAGGAGCCCGAGACCAGAGCGTCTTGTTTCCTCGCACAGCCACTCCTAACATCCGTGCGTGTCAGACAAACGGGACCTGGAGGCAGCTCCACCGCATAGGCCTGCCCAGCGCTCCTCCACTCCTGACTCATCACTAAAGGGGAAAGATGGACGGCACGTTAGTGCGGCAATCTCCAGAGTGTGTGTTGGGAGCCTGTTAAGTGTGTGTGCTTACACAGGATATGTATTTATTTCTGTACAAAGCATATTAGTGTGTGTCTGCGGTAGTGTATAAACTATTGTCAGTGGAATGTGGCTGTGTGAGTGCCTGCGCTTATCGGCCTTTTGTATAAATAGCATTCTGTGTGTGTGTAACCTGATCCTCTGGGTAGAGAGGGGAACACAGTGAGACATGGGGTTCTGTCAGCTGGGGTCTGTTGGCAGCAGTACAGGAGAGGACACTGCCCTGCAAAGCCTGGTTGTTTTATTAAAGATCAACACACATGCGTACGGAGAGGGACAAAACATGCCGTTCCATTCTGAGGGCCTGTGGCCTGCATGAGGCCTAGCAGGGGAAACCTAGGAGGCATCCCATATGGTACGCTATTCCCTATATAGTGCACTACTTTTGACCAGAGCCCTGTGGACCCTGCTCCAAAATAGTGCACTGAATAGTGTGCCGCTTGGGAAACACGTTAGGCTACAGCAGCCGGGATTGGCTGGTCCGAGCTCTGAGCTGATCACCATAGCATCTCCGGCTCAGCGGGCGAGTAACACAATAGGCTCATCATAGAGCCCCTTTTGAAAACAACACCATCTGACCAGCGGTGATGACCCCCGACCAAAAATCAAGGCCCATCTCATTGCTTTAGATCATTGTGTCCAAATCAATCACTAATATACCGTGTCCCAAATGGCGCGTGATGCCATAGTCAAATGTAGTGCTCTTAAAAAGGAGCTATTGCCATTTGGGGATGCCACAAAGGCTAGTTCATGTAGTCTTTTTATGCTGTATCAGGAGAGGGCAGAGACCAGGGTCCTTTTCACTAGGAACAGACGAACAAAAACCGAAGTGGACAACCTGAACGTGTCCAATAAGAAACGCTTGTTTTCGTTTAGGTTGCTAAACTTTTTGCTACGGTGTGTGTTAATGAATAGGGCTCAGCACCTATCCAGTGTGATGGCTCCCTAGAATAGCACAGCACAGTGAGCATTACAGTCAGGTTTGCTCTGTCAGCTTTGCCCAGGCCAGTCCAATGACCTTAACACTGCCCACCCTCAGCCTAGATATCCACTGTAGTTTGGGCTGAAATATGCTTCAGTTTAGCTGACCTGTCATGTTCGGTCTTAAACCATGCATCTAAACAGAACATCTATACAGAACAATCTGAAGTTTACCGGCACGGGTTGAAACAGGGGTGTTCCCCTTTTCTCTGCTATCTGTAGTGTCTGTCCCCTGCACTCACAAAGTGCTGCTGACTGCTGTACTCTTCTCTGGGTTGTGTTGATTTGTGACTGGGTGACTTAGCAAGGTGACTTACGGGACAGGTGCTAGCCAGAGGGCAGTCACAGCCTGTCAGGCCACCCTAACCACACCCAAGCAGGCAGCTCTGTGTGGCCCAGCTAGCTAACCACTGCAGGTGAACTGGAAGTGTTTAGGAGGAGTTAGGAGTTGTGTGTGGACCACTGACTACTTACATATGCTGTACTGGAAGCCACGCACAGTACACACCAACACAAACTGTACACACAATTGTGTGCCGAGTAGAGGGGCATGATGTGTGACATGGCTAATGATTATATATGTTCTTTTTAAAGTAAATGCATATAACCAGTTTGTTTATGGACCCATGCGCACAGTAGATTGTGTGTGAGATATAGAGATGTTTCCACCTGCACTCTTTAGTGACACACAGGGGTGTGTGGGAGATTGGGGTTTTGAGGAAGTGGAACGGTTAGGTTAATAGAGGTGAGGTCACTAGCATGCCAGACTGAACCACTCAACACTGTCAACAGGCGAGGGCTTTCGCCCTGGGCTGAACCGTTAAGCACAGACTAAGAGGGGTAAGCACCTCCACGGAGCACAGGCGTGTCACTGGGGCACGCGTCCATAAAGCATCTCGGGATGTGTTGTGGTCAGTCAGGGTTAGTGTTGAAAACTCACGAGAAAGGCATCTCGACGTGCATGTGACATTAATAACTTGAAACTTGTAAAACAATGGCGTTCCCACAGGAGTCATTTATCTTCTCTTCCTCATTAATAATCCACCATTTCTCTTTCTCCCTCTCTGCTCTCTCCCCACTTCCCCCTTCCTTCTCCTGTCTATCCCTCTCCTTTTGAGTCATTCCTGTTTTTTGTCTTCATTGCTGTCTTTCAAGTCCACCCCCCCAGCCCTCCATTTCCAGACCATTCTTTCCCCCCTCTCTGAATAATGGCGGAAACCCCCATCTTAGCCAGTGGGAGGGGAGACGAGTCGACCGACCTGTGACGGACAGCTTTGTATGGGGCTGGCCGCTCGGCCGCTCACCCTTTGTTCCCATGCCAAGTAAAATGGAGGGAAAGGAGAGCGAGGTGGAGGGGTGGTGGGATGGGTAGGGGCTTCATTCATGTGTTGAGCTGGGGCTTTTGGTTTTCAGTCCCTGTGGTGCGAGAGGGGAGGGGCACACGACGACCCTGTTGTAACAGCACAACAGTGGAACTATTTAACTCACCGGTACTCCACCGGCACGCTACAGGCAGGGCTTGGAAATAACTATTTTATTATACACGGCGGGGAGATGGGGTGGGGGCCACAAAAAAAACTGAACTCATGAGGGCCTGCAGTGGCTTGTTGGTCTGCGTACCCACGTACATCTTAGCGGCCTCCCTGATGAGAGCGAAATAGGTTTTAAAGTTAATTTCATGCAATTCTACACATTTTGCCATAGGGTGGAGGCAAATGTTTGCAGTTTTTAATATATTAACTGATTATCTATGGGCCCCACCCCGGTTGGTAATTCAACCATGCTTTACTAACTTACCAATCTAAAAAAAATGTAGCTGACATGGGCTAATTGAGTAACTGCACAACCAAATTTTGAAATTGTACCTTGTGTATTCTATTATTCTAACTCAACTATAAGTTGAGGCCCCAACTGAGTTTCAAAAATAAGTTGTGAAATTGGTCCGTGGGCCTAAAAAAGGGAGGCCTATGCCCATCCCTGATATAGGGTGTCCAATCAAAATGCTTCTTTTGACCAATGGGTAAAAAGTCAATTGTGTAGCTGGTCCCAACCTCCTATCTCTATCATAATCTGTTCAAAAGTCTTCACCTGTGTAGGATGGCCAAAATTAGGGTGACAGTCCAATGGAGGCCAAAGGAAAAAGTGGTCAAAAATGAGGACAATAGCTTTGTCAGCTAGGTTGGATGCTGTACAAGAATTAAGGCGAACTGACAGACTCACCGTTGAACTCCTCTTTCTTCTTAAGTCTGATTTTGAGACGTAATATTTTTACATTTAATTCAGCTCGTGTCATGCTAATTTAGCTTTTTACGACCCGAGGAAACCACGTTGCAGATGACCACCGACGTGAAATCCTCAAGTCGCTGTGAGAAAGCAGCACCGCTCCGTCAAGAGTTTGGTGCTTATTATCGGATGTATTAGGTTACAAAATCCTACTTTTTGGATATAATGCTAATGAATGTGTTGGAGGAAGAAGCCACTGAACGATTCAGAACATGAAGAATCATATTTGTCTTAATTTCCTCACAAGTGTGTGTGTTCACCCACTCTGGGCAGAGTTGGGTAGACATTAGGGGTGTTAACTGTACACGAACGGGGACCTCTGTTTTGGTCCGCACTGTGAACCCGAATGAATCCATAAAAAAGTAAAAGCACTAGGCCTATAGCCTATCCTGAGTTGTATGCCCATTGCCTCATGTAAATCTGAGCTGAAAAACATTGTAGGCTATTCCGTTAAAACTACTACTGCTTGATGTTGTCGGCCAGTCACAAGTCATCAACGCGGCACTACAGTCATCGAGCCTACGTGTGTGGCAAAGCAAGATTATCTAATTAATGGGAGATGGAATTAAAATATTGGAATTAAAAGTTCAATGAAAAGGATATGTTACAACGACCAAGAGCCAACAGCTACTTAATAATCTGAATGGAGGTGGTGTAACTGTAGGATAAGAAAGCGCATGCCGCCGCCTCAATTAGCCTAGTTACCTTAGCTTAGCTAGCCAACTAGCTTCTCTCGGTTTGATGCCGTCAAGACGGGTACTATATAATCGCATTAAATAACCTAGCTAGGATGAACTAGAAGTTAGTATACTAGCGCGAGTTGGCTTGGTATGGTTGGTTGCTGTCTCTCCCTGCTCCCTGTGTGACTCGCTCACAGTACACACAACGCATGGCCCCTCCTACGCCTGCTAGAGCGTCTCTCGCTTTATCAGCTCTGGTTAATAAAGTAGCTTACAAATGAACTTTTCTGCTGCTTCCCTCACAAATATTTGGACCTGTGAAGACCTCTACAACACAACCATCCCTGTCACAATAGACAAAGCCAAGAATGTTGTGAATGCTGTCATAGAAGCTGGACTTAGGCAACTAATAGGGTGCTTTTAAAAAAATAAATTTGCATCTTTTGCCAAAAACTGTTGACATTTCTTCTTCCCTCAAAACCGCAACAAGTATCGAACCGTAGGTTTGGTGAACCTTTACACCCCTACTGGACACCCTATATTATGGATTACATTAATCAACTTTAATTGAAGTCAAACGCATGATTGAGAGATTGGACAGTAGAGCTGGGACACAAGATCTGCGTTCCAAATGGTATCCTTTTCCCTTTGTAGTGCAACACTTTTTAAACTTAGTTCACTATGTAGGGATTTGGATATGGCATTTGGGATGCACACATGCTTTCACATGCCAGTATCAGAAGGAACCTCAACCGGTTTGTTTCTCTACTCTGTCTCTTTCCCCAGTTATCACCATTCTAGTAGTACTGGAAGGAAACCAGCAGTACAGTAGTGTTTATACTGCAACAGACTGCACTGGTGCTATGTATAGAATAATATGAGTGTTGTCATGACATGAGGCCTCCTATTCAAGTGACTGGCCAAGTTACTCCCTCAACCAAATCCTTCCAGAGCTTCTCTTCTCTCCAGCCGGGGTCCTGAAAGAAGAGGCCATCACAAAAGCATTTGTTCCCCATGACTCTCTCTCTCTCTCTCTCTCTCTCTCTCTCTCTCTCTCTCTCTCTCTCTGTCTCTCTCTGTCTCTCTCTGTCTCTCTCTGTCTCTCTCTGTCTCTCTCTCTCTCTCTCTCTGTCTCTGTCTCTGTCTCTGTCTCTGTCTCTGTCTCTCTCTCTGTCTCTCTCTGTCTCTCTCTGTCTCTCTCTCTGTCTCTCTGTCTCCAGTCCCCTTCCCCCCTTTTCAGCCCCTCACCCCCAGCTGTGTGTGTAGAGCTAGGATGTGATTAGTAAGAGTGGTGGAGTAGTGTTTGGCACTGGATTAACTAGGAGACGGAGGAGAATGACTACAATAGACCACACCGCCCAGTGTGGCTTCCACTCATATCAAATTGTATTTGTCACATGCGCCGAATACAACAGGTTTTACCGTGAAATACTTACTTACAAGCCCTTAACAAACATTGCAGTTCAATAAATAGTTCACATTTACTAAATGAACTAAAGTTGTAAAAAAATATTTCAAAAAATATAATAGTAACACAAGAAAATTACATAATAACGAGGCTATATACAGGGGATACCACAGCCGGGGCAATGTGTGAGGGTACAGGTTAGTCGGTAATTTAAAACGTGACTATGCATAGATGATAAACAGTGTGCAGCAGCAGTGTGAAAGCAAAGGGGGTGATCAATGTAGATACTCTGGTTGGCAATTTGATGAATTGTTCAGCAGTCGTATGGCTTGGGGGTCGAAGTTGTTAAGGAGCCTTTTGGTCCTGGTCTTGGTGCTCCGGTACCGTGCTGTAGCAGAGAGAACAGTCTATGACTTTGGTGACTAGAGTCTAGAACAATTGTTTTGGGACTTCCTCTGACACCGCCTAGTATATAGGTCCTGGATGTTAGGTATCTTGGTACCAGTGATGTACTGGGCGGTATGCACCACCCTCTGTAGTGCCTTACGGTCAGATGCCGAGCAGTTGCCATACCAGGCAGTGACGCAACCAGTCAGGATGCTCTCGATGGTGCAGCTGTAGAACTTTTTGAGAATCTGATGACCCATGCCAAATCTTTTCAGTCTTCTGAGGGGGGATAGGTGTTGTCATGCCCTCTTCACAACTGTCTTGGTGTGTTTGGATCATGATAGTTTAGTGATGTGGACCTCAAGGAACTTGAAACTCTCGACCTGCTCCACTTCAGCCCCGTCAACATTAATTGGCGCCTGTTCGGTCCTCCTTTTCCTATAGACCATGATCAGTTCCTTTTGTCTTGATCACGTTGAGGGAGAGGTTGTTGTCCTGGCACCACACTGCCTGTTCTCTGACCACCTCCCGGTAAGCGGTCTCGTCTTTGTCGGTGATCAGGCCTACCACCGTTGTCGTCGGCAAACTTAATGATGGTGTTTGAGTCGTACTTGGCCACACAGTCATGGGTGAACAGGAAGTACAGGAGGGACTAGGCACGCACCTCTGAGGGGCCCCGGTATTGAGGATCAGCGTGGCAGATGTGTTGAGGCCTACCCGTACCACTCCCTGATGAAAAGAGGTTGAGAAACGGAGGGGAGAATTAAGAGGGGGGGGGTTGAGAGGGATAATATCAATGCTATGTAATTCCACTTCCTCCTTCCTCCCCGTAGCCTGCTTGGAATTGTGTGTACAGTAGTCCCATTGATCAGATGGTTGAGCGCTTGGTTAATTCAGGCCAGAAAGGCTATCTCAGCCCATGTTGAAGAAACTCTGATTGAACTGTGCCCCACTGATTTGGTCAGTGTTTCTGCCAAAGAGATTAACCTATCAATCTCTGTTTTTTCCACTCAAAATTATGTTGATTGCTTGTCTGGGCTCAACAGTGACTTAGGGTTTCTCCAGATTCATAACTTTAGGGCAACAACAGGATACTACAGAACAGCAGCCCTGTCTGTGTTTTTCATTAGCCTTTTGCACAGTGTGTGTGTGTGTGTGTGTGTGTGTGTGTGTGTGTGTGTGTGTGTGTGTGTGTGTGTGTGTGTGTGTGTAGTTTGATTGGTTTGATTGGAGAGCAGCTTGAGGCTAAATGAAGTCACTTGACTAGAACACTGAAGCCTCTGTCTGTCCCATGGAGCTTCAGCTCAGCAACGCACCTTTACTCAACACACATACCCCTCTTACTGTATGTCCCTGTCCCCCTCTCTTCCCTCTGTTAGTTTTGGTTCACTTTCGGTCAGGGCTGTGTAAGGCAAAGTCTGGGGTATACCCCTTGTGTCTGGGGTGTATTCACTAGGAAGCAAACGGACCGCAACGGGGAGGGTCTACCTGAATTTGTCCAATAAGAAACTCCTGTTGCAAAACATTTCTACGGTGAGCACTAATGAATACATTCCATGTGGGGGCTTTCTTCTTGTGGGGGCTTTCTTCTTATGGGCTCCCAAGTAACCTCACCGCCAACTTGTGCTTGGAAATGACCGTGATCATCAACACACTGCCATTATATATGTGTGTGTGTGTACACGCACGTCCGCTGCACTGTAGGTTATGGGCCTTGCGGTCTCAGGACACACACAAACACACACGCGCTCATTTCTCCCCGTGGATTTACTCCTTTATTCCAGCACACACAAACACCACTAAAACCAACCATGAACCGACGCTCGTACACACAAACACCACTAAAACCAACCATGAACCGACGCTCGTACACACAAACACCACTAAAACCAACCATGAACTGACGCTCGTACACACAAACACCACTAAAACCAACCATGAACCAACGCTCGTACACACAAACACCACTAAAACCAACCATGAACCGACGCTCGTACACACAAACACCACTAAAACCAACCATGAACCGACGCTCGTACACACAAACACCACTAAAACCAACCATGAACCGACGCTCGTACACACAAACACCACTAAAACCAACCATGAACCGACGCTCGTACACACAAACACCACTAAAACCAACCATGAACCGACGCTCGTACACACAAACACCACTAAAACCAACCATGAACCGACGCTCGTACACACAAACACCACTAAAACCAACCATGAACCGACGCTCGTACACACAAACACCACTAAAACCAACCATGAACTAACCTAACCGCCCTTAATAAGCCTCTGTAAACCGTACAAGCTGTGTGTATACTGGCAGGTGAATAATTGCTCACGCAGCTCGGAAAGTTATGTCAATCTCAAGTTCAAATGAAATCTGCTGTTTTATGGCTGCCTTCAAGGAATAACACCATCTGAGAAAAAGGAGACTCTCTCTCACTCTCACACCTTAACCCTGAGAGGGGTGTAGATAAGCCAAGACAGGCTGCAGCTGTGTTTTTGGGGAGTTGCAGATGGGACCCTCCAAGAGCCCAGTGCTACCTGTCACTACTCACACACACACACTGCTCCTGTGGGGTGCTCTCGTATACATCATCCAAGCAATTCTCTGTCATCGGCCTCATGGGTGGCCAGGTCTCACTGCCTGACTCCACAATGTGTTGAAGTCAGGCTACAACCTGCAGTAATCTAGTAACATGGTTGGCATGGTACAGTCAGTGGCATTTCAACATGTCTCATCATTCACCCAATGTTTGAGAGCTTTTTCATTGGACTAACGTTGAGACTAATCTAGGCCTGCCTAGGGCTGTTGTGGGGACCGTATTACCGCCACACCGACGGTCACTAGTTATGAAGGTACTCAAATTCCACATGACTGTTTGTTTACGCTAATTAGGCTGCTCTGATACTGCTGATGGTCATTAGTATCCTACCAAACTTGCTAACTGCCTTTTATTGTCCCTCTAATCACTCTGACATCAATGCAAATGTGATTGAAAATCTAATCAAACACTTCATGAGAGCCCATGAGCTCATGTTGCGCTACATTTCTATAGGCTATGCAATTGTGTGAGAAAACCGAGTGATGGCCTTTACTAAAAAGAGGATCCCATCAGCTTTCTATAGGCTAGGCCTATTTATATTTAATTTATTTCTCAACTTTATTAATATTAAGCACATTGCTTATATTTACCACGGGTGTATAGCCTACCTGGCTGACGTGACAATAAACCACGGGGAAAAGCGTCCTCCATTCGCTATTGAAGTGCATAGATGACATATTTTATCACTTGTGAATGATGGCCAGCATAAGAAACGATGCCTTTTTTTGGGAACTTGTTCGAATCATAGTCTCACACCTCATGTAGCCTAGCCTGTAGGCCTATATGTTTTAATAAGGTTTGTATCACACCTCATGTAGCCTAGCCTGTAGGCCTATATGTTTTAATAAGGTTTGTATCACACCTCATGTAGCCTAGCCTGTAGGCCTATATGTTTTAATAAGGTTTGTATCACACCTCATGTAGCCTAGCCTGTAGGCCTATATGTTTTAATAAGGTTTATATCACAACTAAAGTGGCCAAATAACTTCTACAAATGAGCACATTTTAATCCGCTTTTCAAGAGTTGTAGGAGCCTACAAGTTAAGGCAGACATCGGGAACGCAACTGCGCGCGTCCTTATCCAGTTCCTGAGGTGCATGTTGAAGATCTTGGCAGAACAGTCCACATTTTGTCAGCCAAAAAGATGATTAGGCCTAACAAACAGCAAAAGCTCTAGCCTATATCAATATACTGATGTTTGTCTTTACTTGTAGCCTGTGAGAAAGTTTCCAATCATGTGACTGAGCCATGCGAGACATTTCGAATTGTGCAGCACACCAGGGTGAAAGGGCACAATGCAGCACACCAGGGTGAAAGGGCACAATGCAGCACACCAGGGTGAAAGGGCACAATGCAGCACTCCAGGGTGAAGGACACAATGCAGCACTCCAGGCCGCAAAAGGCATGGATTTTTTTAAGGGTGCATTACTGCCACAAAGAGAATGCCGGCGAGAAATTCAAGGCATTATCAAGTGCTTGTCAAATTGTGAATGAGAGACTGATGAACTCTTTACAGGCTGCGCAAAGAAACTAAGCAGAGCTCATGCCTTTCCAAGCAACTTTTTTTCAAATCATCATTAGTCTCATCATGCAGTCTTGTATTAAAAATCAAAACATATAGCCCAACGTTTGTACAACCACTGAAGTTACATTAATAACTCTAGCAGTACCTATTTATTAGTTAACCGCTCAACACAGAATAGCTGCGTATGCACACTCCCTCAAGTTGTTGTTTTGGAGAAAAAATATATTTTTCATTCTCCGACTTGACTCGGGAATGGGTGTTTTATGTAGAAGCGCCAGAGAGGAGACTGTATGCCCGTGATGCGGCTGTGTTGGCTGGCCACTCTGCAGCGGGCTGAATGGCCGCCTTTGTCAGTGGGGCATAATCGTCCGTTCTCAGAACTGATTGCATTACCGCAGGCCAGCCTGCCCCTCACTGACTGGGTTCTGGAGAGACTTTCTGTGTCCCAAATAGCACCTTAGTTCCTTTTTGTAGTGCACTACTTTTGACCAAGGCCCATAGGAATAGGGTCCATTTGGACCGTAGACTCCGAGAGGGGAAGGGGAGGGAGGTATGGAACGTATCAAGAAGCTTTAATCTACATCGGTATGGTCTTGCATGGAGGAGTCTTTCCCCTCAACTGTTTTGGTGTCTCCTGTTGTCCTGACTTATGTGGTTGATATGGGAACCGATGAACAAATGTGTCTGTCTCTGTGTCCATGAACTGAGTTGACTCCTGTTGAATGTCTGTCTGTTGGCAGAATACGAAGGGGGGGGGTGCGTGCTCTCCCATGGCTCTAGAGTAAACTGTTATGCTAGGGGCGGGTGACTGCTCTCTCTGGGCCTATCTTCCATCTGGGCCCGAGCTGCAGTTCACATGGTCCCCCAGCTCTTATTTCCTCTTCCGGTCACCTGATGCCTTTCACCTGCCAGAGCCACTGTACGCCGCCCACAACGGCTCTCCCTGCCAGCTGCCAGACCTGGCCCTGCGACACACACACACGCATGCACACACACTCCATCACGTGCACACACTCCTTGGTGAGAGAGTGCAGCTCACCACCCGGTATCAACCAAATACAATATTTTTATTTTACCTTTATTTTACTAGGCAGTTAAGAACAAATTCTTATTTTCAATGACTGCCTAGGAACAGTGGGTTAACTGCCTGTTCAGGGGCAGAACGCCAGATTTTGTACCTTGTCAGCTCGGGGATTTGAACTTACAACCTTTCGGTTACTAGTCCAATGCTCTAACCACTAGGCTACCCTGCCGCCCCATATATTCTAACTAAGAGAACAAGAAGTATTCTTCCCTCTAGCAGTTTAATTGTAGAGCTGTTTTCTAGCATGTCATATTGTTAGCATCCCAAATGGCACCCTATTCCCTACATAGTGGACTACTTTCGACCAGAGCCCTATGAAGTAGTCCAATATGTAGGGAATAGCATGCCATTTGAGATGCAGATAGTGTGTATCTACTCCATTGTTGCCTGTCGGCCAGAAACTCAACAATACGAAGCACAAAGGGAGCCCTCGATTCACTCAATCTATATGCCTAAGAACGTTTATGCAACTTCCCCTAGAGACAGGAGTTTTGCAGTGGAATTGTGAAACACCTTGATTGGTGGGAACCAGTTAGCAATTTCTAAGATTTTCACGTTAATCATGTCAAACACACAAACCGATGCCTTTCACTCAAGGAAATCCAATATGTCACATTAAGTTGAGTGTATCAAAGTCGATTTTTAGTTCAGGCTCCATGTCTCCTGATGACTTGGAATGGTATTCTGATTCAGAATCATGGATGTCTTGAGTTCCTTCACATTGTTTGATTGCTATGATGCCCTCATTGCCCTGGCAGACACTGGCCCTCTGTGGCTGCAGACTCACGGGGATGATTGAGTATTTAATGGCTGCATAGTTTGGGACCTGTTCCCTATGTCTGCCTGCCAGGCCGTGTAGCAGAGGACACACCGCCTGCCCGCCCAGCCACCCGGTTCTGCCTGCCTGCTGGAGGAATGTTCTGAATGCCGTCCCCTACCCTTTCAACAACCAGCCTCTTGTGAAAATACTTGGCAACGCAGCCCGGGCCTGAGCAGAGCTCTCCTATCCAAAGCCACTGTTATTTGTCCGCCATTTGCCATAGTGACGCGAGGAGGGGTTTAGGGACATGCCGATGGAATCGGTTCAAAGAAAGCTGTAGGCTAGGCCCGTTCTGGTAAAAATACAAGGACTTGTGTCGTGGTATGTTTCTGATCATGTGTTTGCAACCTGCGGTTTGACAGTCTACAGAGTGTGGTTTGAGGGATTGATGGAGTGGAGAGAATTGAGCTGGGAGAAATGCTGATAAATTGTGCACTGCATCAAAAGTTCCACAATCTAACTTCTGGTGAACAGCATGATATACAGTCGATTGAGCTCAACCCTCTGCATTTAGGTGCCCCTTGCCAACTCCTTGATTGCATTGACAAATGTTGAGTTGACTGTTTGGGTTTAGCATACCTGCTGCAGTTTTTGAGTGTCTTTAACCCAGTGGGAGTTTAGATATGTTAGCGACTTGAATGCTTCGATGGAAAGGGGTCATCGTCTGACCCGGGTCCTTTTCCAAAAAGGAAACGTTGATGGCATTTTTCAATGCGTCGGTGCTCTTATTTAACAAAATAAATGACGTGTTTCAAAACACGATCTTCTTGTTGTCCTAACCCAGTAATTCCCTGTGTCTGTTCAGCCTTTCTTTAGACTTCTGAACCTGAGGAAGCTGGGCCTGAGTGACAATGAGATCCAGAGGCTCCCTCCTGAGGTGGCCAACTTCATGCAGCTGGTGGAGCTCGACATCTCCAGAAACGGTTAGGACACACACACACACACTTTGTCGGTGGCCCCCTCTGTTGGGGTCAAAACCAGGTTCAATACCAGCATATTGCAACCATGCATGCAAATTACCACAATGAACAGACAATTATTTTAACGACCAACTAATAAATAACAAATGCTGCTTTGGCAAGCATGCTGCAAACACCACTTTCAGAGAACCAGCAAGAAAGTAAGACCTCGAGCTAAAACCTGCATTCATGGGCAGACGAGCTTCACAAAATACGAGCAAGCAGGCAATCGCCTTATAGACCAATAGAAATGTATTCTGTGGCAGACAGTACAGTACCAACAAGCTGAAAACAACACCTTCAACTCACCCATGGCCCAACTCACTCCTGGCCAGGCCTGGTAGTCAAACACGGACACAGAAGGGCATGTAAGGAAAAGTGATCTGGGATCTAAACCCTACATGTACCCCCTAGAAACCAATGCCAGGCGCTCAAGTCAATCCCGCCCTCGATCGTACATGTCAAACCGATCTCAAATGTTTCCTGCTTTATTTAGTCCTAGTAGTCGCTGCCCTCTGTGTCCTTGCTGTAAATATCACATAGTGGGGAGTGTTTATATGAGACATCTGTCCTGCTGCCACAGACCGACTGCATCAGGGGCTGCCAGCCGAGCCAAGAGCTGTGGGTGATGTGGCCTAGCAACTTAGTCCATCTGTGCTCAGCTACTGCTGCCTTGGTTCTATTGCCCAGGAGAGTAACACACTAAACAGTCTCCATGTGTCGGACCAGGCTCCTAAACCTAGCATGGATTTCATATCTTGTGTAGGTTAGGGCCAAGTTCTGGCAGTATACATACATCTAAGGTTCAGATACAGACCAGCCTTAATGTAGTCCCCCAAAGAGAGAGAGAGAGTGTGTGTGTGCGCACGTCAAGCGATTTTAAATGGTACCTATCAGGCTGATGACATTGACACTGACTCTTACTTGAATGTCTCATGTACAGTAAGAACAATATGTTAATTATCATAGTCTTGTCAATGAGAACAGGTGAAGGGGTTTCCCTTTTCTCTTCATCCTCTTTTCTGCCCCATCCATCCCTGTTCTTTGTCCCCCTCTCCCCTCATCACCAGCCCATCTGCTAGTGATTACAAGGGAGGGGAACCTGAAATGGTGGTCTAAGTAGAATGTGACCCCGCTGTCTGTCTATGGTGCTGAGTGTGCCCCCCCCACCCACTCGCTCTCTCCGCAGACATTCCTGAGATCCCCGAGAGCATTAAGTTCTGCAAGGCGTTGGAGATTGCAGACTTCAGTGGAAACCCCCTCTCCAGGTTAGTGGATCAGTCCAGGGCCACCTCTCTCTCTCGTTTTCCTGTTTCCTTTGAGGACATGTCTGGGCCATACTAAGTTATCATTTGAGATACGTGGGGGAGTGTACTTCACTAGTTCATTGTCATACTTGTGCCATATTGTGATTATTTCCGTAATGGCCTTGAAGATAAACAACTCCAAACAATGAAATGGACAAAGAAATATTTTAACAAGTTGCTATATATTTATATCTCAAGTTGTCGCCCAGATGTGTCAAAGGCTCAGAGAAGGTCCTTTTTCAGTACTAGATTATGTACATGAGCGAAACGGTACATGAGCAAAACGCCTGGAGGAGAACGAGGCTTTGTGAGGCAACAGTACGCTGTTCGCTGACCCAGAAACTAGCATGGTATTATAGAAGTGGAATGCTCGACAAGGCAAACCCTCTCTCTGCTGCAGCTTCCTCCTATAGAATAGGAAAAGAACTGTTGGCAGCAGTGGTGATGGTGAGTGCTTTGTCAGATGGATCTGGCCACATAATGTGTGGCCGTCCCAAATGGCACCCTATTCCCTATATAGTGCACTATAGGCCCTGGTCAAAAATAGTGCGCAGTAAAGGGAATAATGTGCCATTTGGGACACACACATAGGCAGGGGAGGAAGCTATTCCAACTGCTTCAAGGGCTGATGTTGAAGGGCCATTGAGAAACTACCTACTTTCTCTCGTGTTCTCGTCTCACTCCCTCCCTCCCTAACCCCGCTCGCTCGACCCCTCCCTCCCTAACCCCGCTCGCTCGACCCCTCCCTCCCTAACCCCGCTCGCTCGACCCCTCCCTCCCTAACCCCGCTCGCTCGACCCCTCCCTCCCCCTAACCCCGCTCGACCCCTCCCTCCCTACCCCTCCCCCTCCCTCCCTAACCCCGCTCGCTCGACCCCTCCCTCCCTAACCCCGCTCGCTCGACCCCTCCCTCCCTAACCCCGCTCGACCCCTCCCTCCCTAACCCCTCCCCCCTCCCTAACCCCGCTCGCTCGACCCCTCCCTCCCTAACCCCGCTCGCTCGACCCCTCCCTCCCTAACCCCGCTCGCTCGACCCCTCCCTCCCCGCTCGCTCGACCCCTCCCTCCCTAACCCCGCTCGCTCGACCCCTCCCTCCCTAACCCCGCTCGCTCGACCCCCCTCCCTCCCCCCTCCCTCCCTAACCCCGCTAACCCCGCTCGCCCCTCCCTCCCTAACCCCGACCCCTCCCTCCCTAACCCCGCTCCCTCCCTAACCCCGCTCGCTCTCCCCTCCCTCCCTAACCCCGCTCCCCCCGCTCGCTCCCCCTCCCTAACCCCGCTCGCTCGACCCCTCCCCCTCCCTAACCCCGCTCCCTAACCCCGCTCGCTCGACCCCTCCCTCCCTAACCCCCTCCCCCTCCCTCCCTAACCCCGCCCCTCCTCGACCCCTCCCTCCCTAACCCCGCTCGCTCGACCCCTCCCTAACCCCGCTAACCCCCCTCCTCGAACCCCCTCCTCCCTCCCTAACCCCGCTCGCTCGACCCCTCCCTCCCTAACCCCGCTCGCTCGACCCCTCCCTCCCTAACCCCGCTCGCTCGACCCCTCCCTCCCTACCCCTCCCCCCTCCCTAACCCCGCTCGCTCGACCCCTCCCTCCCTAACCCCGCTCGCTCGACCCCCTCCCTCCCCGCTAACCCCTCCCTCCCTAACCCCGCGCTCGACCCCTCCCTCCCTAACCCCGCTCGCTCGACCCCTCCCTCCCTAACCCCGCTCGCCCCTCCCTCCCTCCCTACCCCTCCCCCCTCCCCCTAACCCCGCTCGCTCGACCCCTCCCTCCCTAACCCCGCTCGCTCGACCCCTCCCTCCCTAACCCCGCTCGCTCGACCCCTCCCTCCCTAACCCCGCTCGCTCGACCCCTCCCTCCCTAACCCCGCTCGCTCGACCCCTCCCTCCCTAACCCCGCCTCTCCCTCCCTAACCCCGCTCGACCCCTCCCTCCCTAACCCCGCTCGCTCGACCCCTCCCTCCCTAACCCCGCTCGCTCGACCCCTCCCTCCCTAACCCCTCGCTCGCTCGACCCCTCCCTCCCTAACCCCTCGCTCGCTCCCTCCCTAACCCCTCGCTCGCTCCCCCTCCCTCCCTAACCCCTCTCGCTCCCTCCCTCGACCCCCCTCCTCCCTAACCCCTCGCTCGCTCGACCCCTCCCTCCCTAACCCCTCGCTCGCCCTAACCCCTCGCTCGCCCCTCCCTCCCCCTAACCCCGCTCCCCTCCCTCCCTAACCCCTCGCTCGACCCCTCCCTCCCTAACCCCTCGCTCGCTCGACCCCTCCCTCCCTAACCCCGCTCGCCCCTCGCTCCCTCCCCTCGCTCCCCCCCTCGCTCCCCCTCGACCCCTCGCTCCCTCGACCCCTCGCTCCCTCGCTCCCTCGCTCCCTCGCTCCCTCGCTCCTCGCCCCTCCTCGCCCCTCTCCCTAACCCGCTCCGACCCCTCTCTCGACCCCTCGCCCCTCGCTCGCTCGACCCCTCGCTCCCTAACCTCGCCCTCTCGCTCCCCCCCTCGCTCGCTCGGCCCCTCGCTCGCTCGGCCCCTCGCTCGCTCGGCCCCTCGCTCCCCCTCGGCCCTCGACCCCTCCTCGGCCCCTCGCTCCGACCCTCGCTCGCTCGACCCCTCGCTCCTCGGCCCCTCGACCGCTCCTCGGCCCCTCGACCGCTCCCTCGCTCCCTCGGCCCCTCCTCCTCGGCCCCTCGCTCCCTCGGCCCCTCGACCGCTCCCTCGGCCCTCCCTCGGCCCCTCGCTCCTCGGCCCCTCGGCCGCTCCCTCGGCCCCTCGGCCGCCCCTCGGCCCCTCGGCCGCTCCCTCGGCCCCTCGGCCCCTCCCTCCTCGGCCCCTCCCTCCGCTCCCTCGGCCCCTCGCTCGACCGCTCCTCGGCCCCTCGACCGCTCCTCGGCCCCTCCCTCGACCGCTCCTCGGCCCCGACCGCTCCCTCGGCCCCTCGACCGCTCCCTCGGCCCTCGACCGCTCCTCGGCCCCTCGACCGCTCGCTCGGCCCCTCGACCGCTCGCTCGGCCCCTCGACCCCCTCGCCGCTCGCTCGGCCCCTCGCTCGCCCCTCGCTCGACCCCTCGGCCCCTCGCTCGACCCGCTCGCTCGCTCGCTCGCTCGCTCGCTCGACCCCTCGCTCGACCCCTCGCTCGCCCCTCGCTCGACCCCTCCTCCTCGACCCCTCGCTCGACCCCTCGACCCCTCGCTCGACCCCTCCCTCGACCCCTCCCCCCTCGACCCCTCGCTCCCTCGACCCCCCTCGCTCGACCCCTCGCTCGACCCCTCGCTCGACCCCTCCCTCCCTCGCTCGCTCGACCCCTCGCTCGACCCCTCCCTCGCTCGCTCGCTCGACCTCGCCCCGCTCGCTCGACCCCTCCCTCGCCCCGCTCGCTCGACCCCTCCCGCCCCGGGCACGCACGTTCGCTCGATCCCTGCCTCTCGCGCTCACTCCTTCTCCCTTTCCATCTGTTTTCCTGTCTTTTGTCCTCTCATCACTAGGTTGCCTGATGGTTTCACTCAGCTGCGAGGGCTCGCCCACCTGGCCCTCAACGACGTGTCACTGCAGACACTGCCCAATGACATAGGAAAGTAAGTACACACACCAACGAAATATGCAGACCAACCACCTTGCATGAATGGGTATTTGAACTCCGACACGGGTTTCCTTCTTGCTCTAAACATTTGAACTCCTCGCTCTGTAAAATGACAGACATTGGTACAGGCCTAATTACATGACACAGTGGGCTCTCAGACAGACGGACTGACTGCTCTGAGTGACCAGATGGATGAGGCCCATCGCCATGCCAAGTTAACCAGGACCAGCAGACACCCCATCTGACTAACCTCTCCTCCTCCCTCTCTCCTGCAGCCTGGCCAACCTGGTGACGCTGGAGCTCAGGGAGAACCTGCTCAAGTCCCTGCCCACGTAAGTGCCCTCTTTAGCCTGGCATAGTTCCCAGCCTCACTTCATGCTAGCAAAGGTGGTTGTTTCCTAAAAAGGAGTCCTTGATGATATGACTAGTGATTTGAAGCACAATGGAGTCCTCAATCATCACTAGTGTATCTGTTCACTAGTTAACCGCAGCAGTAGCTCCCTTCTCTTTCGATGCAGTTGTTGTCATAGGGACAGACTGGCTGAATGACAAGCTTGTCGTGACTGTGAGAGATTGGGGCGTGGCGGTTAGTGATTTAGCCAATCTGGTTCTGACTGTAACAGTCCAGACGTCGTCTTGTGTTTCTGTATAGATTATAAATCTGTTCTAAAACTGAGTGTGTTTCAACAAGACTGTGTCTATGCAGTAGTCCCCATTTACTTCAGGGTTTCTATGATCGATTGTTCCTCTTATCCAGGTCGCTCTCTTTTCTGGTGAAACTGGAACAGCTGGACCTGGGCAGCAATGAACTGGAAGTGTTGGTAAGAACAAGCTCCAAATGACACCCTATTCCATATATATATATATATTTCCCATGCTCAAACAAACAGGACTCAAGGGTACAACTACGGATGTGTCCCAAATGGCACCCTATTCTCTTCATAGTGCATGAGGGCCCATAGCGCGAGATATATATATATCTCGCGCTATGGGCCCTCATGCACTATGAAGAGAATAGGGTGCCATTTGGGACACATCCGTAGTTGTACCCTTGAGTCCTGTTTGTTTGAGCATGGGAACGCCTGCCTGGCTAGCCTTCTCATTGGGACAGGGTAAACAGTGCCTGTTGAGCTGACAAGGGCGTAGGCTGAGCAAACAACCTGACGTCATGCTACCCGCCTGACAACCCTGCCTGTCATACTGTACACTGCTCAGCCTTGACAGGGATGCGAAGTCATTTAATGTAATGTATCACTCAAATACAGTCTGGGGTCATTTTTACAGGTTTTGTGTTCTCTGGGATTGATTCCCAATGCCTTCTTTTGGAGCTCAAAGTGAATTGCCCTGCAGGGATATAGAATGATTTTTTTTCTTCTCAAATTGAAGTTGAACAGGACCCATCTTGTTTTGGATAGCAACATGCTTTGATCTGTTTGGTGTATGGGCATAGCCAACAGGAACAGTGTGTGGGTGTGCATATATAGTTAGTTTTTTCAGTTGAATCTTGCCCCCTTCCGCAGCCATTTGGGGACCCCAGAGTGGAATGGGAGTATTTTGGGGCGTATGATGTGTGGTTATGTAGCCACCCCCACCTCTTCTCTTCCCAAATGATGCATATTTAAGTGGATCCTTGTGTTTGTTCCCACTCGCTTTAGCATGCATTGGCTCAGAACACCTGATCGCCTGGCCTCGTGTCACAAAGCAGAGCAACGATGACATATGTCATGCCCTCTGTTTACCTTCTCTCTTTCCCCTCTCTCTTTCCCCTCTCTCTAACAGCCAGACACACTTGGTGCTCTCCCTAAGCTACGGGAGCTGTGGTTGGACCGTAACCAGCTCTCCTCATTGCCACCAGTGAGTATGGTCCTGGCTCATCTATGCCCATCTTATTCGCTTAGACTCAGAACGTTGCTCAGTATGATACCCATCGCGTACATTTGAGTGAGTGTTCACACTAAAAACTACAGGTGTGTGTGTGTGTGTGTGTGTGTGTGTAGGAGCTGGGGAACCTGCGGAGGCTGGTGTGTCTAGACATGTCAGAGAACCGCCTGGAGGAGTTGCCCTCGGAGCTGAGCGGCCTGCTGGCCCTCACTGACCTGCTGCTCACACAAAACCTTCTGGAGGTGGTCCCTGACAGCATTGGTGAGAGGGATTGCAAGGAGGGAGGGAGAAAAGATGAACAGATGACACTGTCCCTTTTGTACAGTGCCTTATTCACCTCAACTGGTTTACACAGTAGCTTCATTGTCAAACATAACTTTTTTTTTTTAAGTACTTTTCCAAGGTGTCTGCTTTTTTACCAATAAGTAGACCCATGGATGTTATCGTTGCCTGAATGCAATTGAAGGTAAATGCACTTGACTCGTGAAGAACCACACTGCCCCCTATTGGGGAAATAGTACTAGTTAACTGACATGAAAGCTTCATGTTCATTATGAACCAGACAGACAATAACTGACTTCAAAGGGGTCCTGAACTTGTCCAATAAACACGTTTTCATTTTCCGTTACAAAACGTTTTGCTGCGATGAATACGACCTGGCTGACTCTGTTTCTCCAGGCTCTCTGAAGCAGCTGTCCATCTTGAAAGTGGACCAGAACCGACTGACCCACCTGAGCGACTCCATAGGGGAGTGTGAGAACCTGACGGAACTTGTGCTGACCGAGAATCTTTTACAGGTACAGAACCACTGCGTTTATAACCAAGTTTCTTTTGGTTCAGAACAAATGTACAGTTCATTGCCTTTTAACAACCCCCTTGAGATGCGTTCTTTTTAATATTCATGAAATGTGTAAATGTTTAATTCCGTAGACTCTGCCTCGCTCGCTGGGCAAGCTGAAGAAGCTGACCAATCTGAATGCGGACCGCAACCGTCTGGGCGGCGTACCCGATGAGCTGGGCGGCTGCGCCAGCCTCAACGTGCTCTCCCTCAGGGACAACCGTGTGGCCAAGCTGCCTGCCCAGCTGGCCGACGCCACCGAGCTCCACGTGCTAGACGTGGCAGGGAACAGGTAACCCCGCTACTCAGCGGCGTTGGTGCTAGCGTCGCCGCCCCTTCGCTTGACCTTTTTTCTCATCAAGCCTTACAGCTGAATAGTAATGTAAAATATGCCGTTTAGCAGACGCCGTTTCCAAAGCGAGTTACAGCAGGGCGTGCGTACATTTTCATACGAGTGGCCCCAGCGGGAACTGAACCCACGGTCCTGACGTTGCCAGCGCAATATTCTACCACCTGAGCCACACCGGATGTATTCTTAGAAATCAGAACAGTACTTTCCATATGTTGTTGTTGACTGTGTTGCGTGGGTGTGCCCAGGTTACAGAACCTCCCGTTTGCCCTGGCCAACCTCAACCTGAAGGCCATGTGGCTGGCAGAGAACCAGTCCCAGCCCATGCTCAAGTTCCAGACGGAGGATGAGGAGAGCACCGGGGAGAAGGTGCTCACCTGCTACCTGCTACCCCAGCAGCCTTCCTCTAGCCTGGGTGAGTTAGCCTTACACCACCGTCATCTTCATCATGACCTTCTTTCCTCCTCTCTCACTTGCCTCTGTTCTCAGCTTTGTCCCTAGGATTTTCACTATTTACAGACTTTCTTTACCTCTCTTTACTCTCTCTCTGCATATCCTCCTTCCTTCACTCCCTCTCACATAAGGGCTGCACGGTAGGCGTTTCACCTGCTACGCTGGAAGCGTGTGCAGAGCGCAAAAGCCACTTGATCAATTGTTCTCGGGTGTGAGCCGTGCGTCGAGATCTTGAAAATAAAAACCCAGTCCGGGACCCGTGCCGCTTACGCCAAGGTCTTATTGAGGTGAATAGGAGCGTCTGGTGCTTGGTCACAGTTACAGCCAGTAACGCCCGTTAACTCCATAACGATGACCGTTTGTGTCCAGTGACGATGCTCATCTGTCCTGCTGTCATCTATTGGAAGCGTAGCCTGTGTTTATAACCCAGAGTCCTCCTCGCTTTCCTGTCGCGCTCAACCCAGATTTAGTTACCATCACTTCTCCTAACATCCATTCATCCCATGTACCATCAAAACATTTTTTTTAATCTTGTTCGTTGTTGGAATGCCCATCTTGATTTGTAACCCAGTCCCTCTTTGATCCGGTCTCTCCCTACAGAGAACCTGCTCCAGAACAGTGTGGACGACAGCTGGACAGACAGCAACCTGAACCGCGTGTCTGTCATCCAGTTCCAGGAGGAGACCACCAAGCAGGAGGCGGAGGATGACGAGGCGGCCGCGGAGCGCAGGGTAAGACAAATCAAAATACAGCGGTCTTTGTCACATGCTTACCTATTGGGCCCTTCCCAACAATGCAGAGAGACAAATTGACACTAGTAGTACATGATGCACAATGAGTAACGAGAGAATTAATACACTGTTTCTAAATCCATTTTGTCGGTTATTTTGGCACTTTATTTGGATAGTTATGAAATGAGAGGGGGATACAGGCAGGTGGGAGAAACCGTGGGGAATGGTAGACGTGTGGATTGAACCCCGGTCGCTGATAACGGGCTTTGTTCACGTGACTCCTGCACTGTGCGAGCCAACACGTTCTACAGTGAAGCACTCGATGGCTGGCTCTCAACTTCGCTTCCTTGTCCATTCCTTTCCCACTGTGACCTCTGATCTGACAGGGCATCAGGTGAAAGTAACATGACGGAGAGGGCGTCCAGTCACACAATCGGTCGTTGTTTCGGCAGCGTCACAAGTCCTTGGGCCTTGATTTACTGTTTGCCTGAGGAGGACTGTCTGTAATTGACGGACTGTCAGTCTGGGGAGTTTACTGGTGCGTGTGTGCAGGGTCTCCAGCGGCGGGCGACACCACACCACAGTGAGCTGAAGGTGATGAAGAAAGGGATTGAGGAGAGGAGGAACGAGGCCTACACTTCCAGAGCGGATGGAGAGACTGAGTCCCCTGGTGCTGAGGTACAACACGTCACCGACACGCCACAGGACATCCTACATGGCACCGTACTTGAGGTCCATGAGCACAAATATAAATTAAAGGCTGCGTCCTAAATGTCACCCTATTGACCATTTTATAGTGCACTTCTTTTGACCAGAGTCCATTTGGGACACGCAGGTACACAAAGTAATGTCCCAAGTAATAAGTGGGTTCTTTCTGTGTCATTGTGTAACGTTCTGACAGCATCAGAGTGTTACCTGTTGGTCACCAATCCAGGATTCTGTTTTTCCCATTCCGCCCGTGTGATTGGTGGTTGCAGGAGAAGCGGCTGAGCGATCTGTCCAATCAGAGCCACGACTCTGCGGCGTCCAACAGTACGGCCTCGGCCAACTCCCACGAAGAGAGGCGGGGCCTGATGACCACAGACCTGGTGGGTGGGCGTGGGCCCCAGGAGGTGGAGGTGCTAGATGAGATGGAGGTGGAGTACGTCGAGGTGAGTTTCACTACTATGACATCCAGGAAAAACTATGTACCCTGGTTTATACACTTTCTCCTGGTCAGGTCAATTAATGAATCATGCATAACAGTAACTTGAGAGATGTCCTCGTCTTGAATACAATCCCTTCCCTCCTGCTCTTTCTCCCTTCACTCACACCATCCCCTCTCCCACCAGCCCACGGTGCACTTTGCAGAGGAGCCCATGTACCGGGGTGGGGACGAGAATGGTGACGACGATGAGGAGGGCGAGGATGGCGTCCCACACAGCTACGAAGAGGAACAACAGAGGCCCCAGTTCCCTACGGAGAAGCAGCGTCTGATCAGGAAGGACACGCCGCACTACAAGAAGCACTTCAAGATCACCAAGCTGCCAAAACCCGAGGCGGTGGCCGCGTTACTGCAGGGCTTCAGCCCCGACGCTCACCTGGCCCAACACCCAGCCTCGCACCACACTGCCCCCGAGGAGGAGGAGGAGGAGGAGGAAGAAGAAGAGGATGAGGAGGAAGGGGAGGAGTGTATGGTAACTCCACAGCGCCACAACAGGATAGAAGAGCCAGAGCTGGAGGATAGGAGTCTGCTTCATGCCAACTCCTCCCTGCAGCCGGTCAAGGTAACCTGGGCTCGTGGTGGGCTGGGGTGGGGGGGGGACACATGTTTACAATATGAACATAGTCTATAATGACTAGTTGTAGAAAACTGAAACATACATACTATCATATCATGCAGCTATCGTGTTCAGAGCTTCATGTTTTTTTTTCTGATAACTTGACTAGAGTAACAGGGGTCAGCCGGTCACGCGACACTCCACGCCCTAACCATGTATCCCCATTTCAAATTAGCCAGGACAACCACGGGACTAGTTTTTCCTTTTGCGTTTTGCCCCGTGAAGCTGACAGTTGAATGAAGCTCTTGCACACCTTCTCTCTTCACGCTGACGTGTTCCTGGCCTGCAGCTCGCCTCTATGCACCCCCCTAGACACGCAAGTGCATAGAAGCTCCCCGTCGATCTGTCACCATGCAACCTGCATTCGGTCTGGACTGCTGGCACTGGATCGGATATAGGAGATCACATTGCATGCCGTGTTGCTGTGCATAGGAAAAACAAACCAATGGATACGGGGATGTTTGCCGGGAGATGTCTAATGGCTTTTGCACGAGTGCTTTTACGTTGCTCTCTCTGTCCCACACAAGCAGGTTCTGTCCTTACGTTCACAGACGGCGGCAGCCGCTATTCGGTAACTTGGTAAAAGACATAACTAACGAGTGGACTTTCTCATTAACAGCATTTGATAAACGTTTGTAAATGTCGTCAGACACACCGACCGTTTTTTTACGAACGGACAACCAGCTCGCACCAAATCAGGTGGCAGTTGTTTAAACGCTTCGGACTTTAGTCAAAGGCTACCAAATGTCTCCTCAGTCCCTGGTCAAAAGTAGTACACTATACTATATAGGGAATAGGGTGCCATTTTGGACAAACACATATTATTTTATCCACACACTACCCGGACTGCTCAGAGTGGAGCTCCCTCTTGTGGCTCCTCTGAGCATCTCAAGGACTACTTATCAATAATACCCATCAAGTCTGCTTAGTAAAAAGTGAAGATGATGAATCCCCAACCCCGTCAGCTGTGCACTGGCCTCCTGCTGGCCTCCTGCTGGCCTCCTTCACCATGCCTCTGTCTGCCCACCTCAGTACTATGCTTCTCTCCGTATCATTTGCTGTCTGCTGTTGTGTTTTTTAATTGGTTAATGAACTTTCCCTTACCTGCTTTCCTACATTTGTGTGTTAGTGCGAGTGTGTGGATGTGGCCCTCGAAGTGTATGACTCTGGGGAAGACAATTAGTGTATTCAAATGGATTATTAATCGTAATCACCACTAGCGCTGCTAACTAATGTGCATTGAATGATGGAGGTGTGTATGTCTGTGTGTGGTGCCTGATTGCCTACCGACCATCCAGAATTTCTCTTGGCCGAGGTGGAAATGTTGAGACCCAGACAAACCGCGTTTTGCTAAATGTACACCTACAGCATGGATCAATCTCTCACCAAGTTGCTGCAGATTTGACATTGAAGGGAACCACGCCAATGGCTTTTCACAATTTATTTTGTGCGAGGCTGTCACCTTTTTTAGCTCTGCGAACACAATCACTTGGAGTACATGCAAAGCCTCTTCTTTGACATGTTTGTATATAATGATCTGATTCCTGTTTTTGTTTTTTAATAGTACTTGTCAATCATGTTTGTAATCGATCTGAAAAACGACTGCTGCACAGTAGAAGTGTATGCATGAAATGACTTTAAAGGGGAACAGGGTTTCCTGTGGTGTCTGTCTATAGGCTGGAGGGAACTTTGAGCTGGGAGCCACTGCTTTCTTTCCCCCGCTTCTCTTTCTGAACACAAGCTGCCCTCCCCGTGTGGCCTGTAACTCACCTCATCCTGGGTCTCGAGTTTCCACCCCTGCCTGCTTCCGCTTCTGGTGGCTGGGGAGTGAGTGATGTGTGTGACCGATGTTGCCACTGTTCAAATGACCTCAACTGGCGATGAAATTGGCCATATCAAATGTAGTCCCGAGTTCAACCACTACACGATAGTGGATATGACCTTTTTTGGGGTTTATCCCTGTGGCTGAGTGTGTGTGTGTGTGTTTGTGTGTGTTACTGTTCTTTGACGTGTTTGTATGCGTGTGTGTGCGTTCTGTTTTTGATTTATCCGATTTTGTTTTGGTTGGAGTATGCTTGTGTGCATATTTAGTTATTTTGGCCTCACTAATCCGCATGCCTCTCGCTGGTTCCTGTCCTAACAGGGGGTGTCATTTGATCAAGTCAATAATCTGCTGATTGAGCCTGCTCGAATTGAGGAGGAAGAGGTCTGTACTTACTCTCTCTCACTCCATCCATCCACTCCTCCCACTCTCTCTCTCTCGTTCCCCCACTCACTCACCCACCCATTCACCCACCCGCTGGCTCTCAGAGGGGAACTGAAAAACAGCCCACAAAAATCCATGATTAATCCAAGCCAATCGCCAGGGAAATGCTCACCACAACTCTCCTTTGGACCACCAGCGTGATAGAACTCGAAGCGGACTAACAGAACTTGAAGGGGACCAAAATGGACAGAGGGTTTTAGGATTCAAATGTTATCTGTAACTATAAGGTTATACGAGTGTGGGTAGGTTCTATCTGGGGCAAATCTGTGGTTACCATTCAATGACGTCCTTACCCCATTTTCGGGTTCTACCACGCTGTGGCTCGCCTCCCTCTTCTTCTTCTCCTCTTCTTCATCCCCGTGTTCAGGCTGAGAGGCCCTGGAGTGAATGGGCTGCTTGTGCTGCTGTCTGTGATGGAGGAGGTCCGTCTTCTTTCAGGTTTTAGTTTCTCACCAGGCACTAGCAGGAACCTGGCCCACACAGATGGAACTTCTAACCAGGACAAGTGTGTCTTCTAGAAGATATCTAAAATAGTTTCCTACCTCTTTGTGAGTACATGTGCATCATGAAATAACAGTTGAATGGTATGCCAAAACCATCCGTTTCCACGGGTACCACACCGTCCACCTATCAACGTATGACAAAGAAGCACTCCGGGGCTATGTCTCAAATGGCACCCTATTCCCTACACCGTGCACTACTTTTGACGTCAAAAGTAGGACACTATGTAGGGAATGGGATGCCATTTGGGACTCCGCCTGGCTCTGTACGGTGGTTTCAGTCCAGAGTGTAAGCACTTTGCTCAATGATCTGCTCTGATGAATAGCTCAAGAACCACCGAGCAGCTTATCAGTTCTGTTCAGAGCTTAACATTCAATAGAGACACCAAGGATATGTGAAACACCTGACACAGTAAATACGGTGGTATTTGGTTAAATGTCCGTTGTTTGGGATGGATATTTTTATTTCTATATTATGTTAATCTTCATTTTGAAATGATAGGATGTTGCCATTTGAGTGGTAGCATTACAGGTAACTGCCAAAATGAAGGAAACATCGACATCCTGGGTGCATTTCCATTCAGGATTAAACCCAGTGTTTTACCCAAAAGGTTCAGACTTTTCTATTTCCGTCTATGCGGGCTGGCATCTCTGGGCCATGACTCCAGCAGACCTGCCCTCACTTGTGGTCAAATCCCAACTGGTTCTTTTCAGCTGATATTCCCGGAACAATGGCTGAATGTGAACTTTAACACCTTCTCACAAAGCAACGGTCTTGATTATGCCGAGGTTCTTGATTCTGCTCTTCACAAGTCCTCACTGTCAGCCCTAGCTATGGAAACAACTGTTTCCCCCAGTATAACGGAAGTGTAACATTGTTAGTCAAAGTGTCTCAGTAGGGCGTTGGACCACCACGAGCCAGAACAGCTTCAATGCACCTTGGCATAGATTCTGGAACTCTATTGGAGGGATGCGACACCATTCTTCCACCAGAAATTCCATCATTTTGGTGATTTTGTTGATGGTGGTATGTACCTCCGTAATGGCATAAAAGTATTTTTGATCATTCATTTGGTTAAAATGACCTTCAAAGATGTAACAGTGTTCATAATGGAGTGATTGTGTGGCTCTGATATATGGAGGAATCCTTGGTGAGTGACTGCACTTCTGGTGAGGATGCCTGTGGATTGGTTGGCATGTGCGTCATGTGCCCGTGTTTGCATTTTGCGACGGCGACAACGAGTTTGTGAGAGAACGGAGCCTTGTCGTCGTTTGACGACCCAACGGAATCACCCTCCGCTACCCCCACCCCCCACCAACGCAGCACTTTCACTCAACTCTTTCTTTCCTCTCTCGCTCCCACTTATCTTTCAACCCCCCCCCCCCCCCCCCCACACTCTGCATGGCTTGCGCAGACAGCATTCACACACCCAGTTCAGACCCATACATGTTATGATTCGTAGTGTCTCGTGTGTACCCCCCCTCTCCCCGTTGTGACTGTTCCATGACATAGTATTGTGTTACATACAGCCCCCTCCTCAAATACACACCTCCGTGCTAGTGTCTGAAACTGTTTTTGTGTCCAGAGGAATATGTTTGTCCAGTTGTTTCACTGTGTGTCTTTGGGCTAATGTCAATGCATTGTGATATGATGGGTAATTAGTTTTGTACTACTTGTTTTAATGATACTGCTTTCTTCCTGTTTCAACGGCAAAATGGAAGCCTTTTGATAAGTCAATGTAGCTACTCTGCAATGTGAGATGCAAGGCAACACGCTCTTGTCTATTCCCCCTCTTTCAACATACACTTGAGTTGAGTTTAGCCCCGAGACCAGAGTAGCCCCTGTCTTGTCTTGTCTGTGTCAGTGCCGCAGTCCTCCCTCTTGTCCCAGCCTATCTATCTGACGATAGGGCTGTTGTATGGGGGCGTCTCCACTCATTGCGCTGACCCCTTCTCTTCCATTTCCAGCACAACCTGACCATTCTACGGCAAACTGGGGGTCTGGGCATCAGCATAGCCGGTGGAAAGGGATCCACACCCTACAAGGGGGATGATGAGGTGAGGGCCGAGGACAGCTGTGGACACTCCTAAATGTACAGATGGGCTGCGTTCCATATTCCCCATTTACTGCTCTACAGGGCCCGGTTCAAAAGTAGTGCACTTACATGGGGAACAGGGTACTATTTGGGAAGCTTTCCTATTCTGCGGACCTATTGGGCCTTGTGACTGTGTACGAGAGTCTGTCTGTCTGTCCCTCCAGGGCATCTTCATCTCCAGGGTGTCTGAGGACGGACCTGCAGCCCGGGCTGGGGTCAAAGTGGGAGACAAACTTCTCGAGGTAAAGTCTGCACGCACGATAAGATGTTGCATTCATGGTCTACATGAACAGGCCTTTTGACTGTAGAGAGAGAGCCATGTGGACCATGGTCTCCGCTCCCTCCCTCTCAGGTGAACGGCGTGGCCCTCCAGGGTGCTGAGCACCACACGGCGGTGGAAGCCCTGCGCAGCTCGGGCACCGCCGTCTCCATGAGCGTCATCCGGGAGCACATGGTGGAGCCGGAGAACGCCATCACCACCACGCCGCTGAGGCCCGAGGACGACTACTTCCCCCGGGAGAGACGGGCCAGCGGGCTGCCCTTCTGCATGGAGGCCAGCTCTCCCGCAGGCCCCCGACACAGGCGGTCTACCTGCCTGGTCCGCAACGACAAGGGCCTGGGCTTCAGCATCGCCGGGGGCAAGGGTTCCACAGCCTACCGCACGGGGGACTTGGTGAGAGAGACACTCGTACTTAGTGTACAAGAGACACAGAGTCACACACGTACCTGCTGAATGTACAGCAGACACAGTGAGACATGCCGTAGAGTTTCCATATCTAGGTCGTGTGGTGGAGGAATATTGGGCGTCGTTTCATCCCTGATGAATATTTAATCCCTTCGTGGTGAAACACGGTGTGTGGTGTGTGTGTGGTGTCAGGTTGTCCCACATCACAAGCTAACGGCACCCTCTAACTGCAGTAGCTACAGCATTAGAAGGAGAAGTCTAGTCAGGAGTGGTAGGTTTCCTACCTATTTCTGTTTAATGCCCCGTCATAGCCTTCAACCCCTCCAAGGTTTCCATCATTCTGACAGCCACTTTTCCACTCCAGACGTTTTACAGCCATCGCCAAGGAGACAGATATGAATAGCGAGCCTTGACACCTGATAGGTCCTGTGTAACTGGGATGTGGTTATTTTATTTGGGGGCCACCGCATTGGCCACATTCAAGGCTACATGTCCTGTGCGTTACGGCTCTCAAACAGACCCCCACAGCCCAGGGAGACGCCACGGACAGGAACTGAGACGCACGTTCACCGCTGGAGTCTGTAAGTTATGTTGTGCCTTTTCTGGAAGGGATCAAGATGGTCTCTGAGGCGGGCTAGGAGTAGGCCTGCTCTTTGTCTGCACGTGTACATGTTTATTATCTAATCATAGTCACTTCACCCCCACCTACATGTACAAATGACCTCAACTAGCCTGTACCCCCGCACACTGACTCAGTGCCCCCTGTATATAGCCTCGTTATTCTTATTGTGTTACTTTTTTATTATGACTTTAGTCTACATGGTAAATATTTGTCTTAACTCTTCTTGAACTGCGCTGTTTGGTTAAGGGCTTGTAAAGTAAGCATTTGGCGGTTAACTCTACCCTTGTTGTGTTCGGCGCATGTGACAAAGTTTGATTTGCTCGTTTGTAAGTCCAACGAGGAGTTTGGTCATCCTTGCAGCTCGTGGAACTCTCTTCTTCAGGCAAAGGGACTGGAGGTCTCCGTGTCACCGCGAGGCGGCGACTCTGTTGTTCAGCCACCTCTGAACTTTGTTTTACTGCATTAGGATAGAATTATTACCATTTTTGTTGAGTGCGATCTCTCAATGTTTTGTATACCTTTTCAGCTAAATATTGGATTTGTTTGCGTAGTTGTTGGTAGTGGAGTGTAATAAGAAAGGCATGATGGTGTTCTTGTGCTCACAACCACCACAGAAATACTTCTGAACAAGCCCAAGCCAACTATTGAGAGCAGCATTAGACTAGTGACCGTGAATATAGGCGTGCAAGGCTATATTTTGTCCTGGCTGTGTGAAGTAGTCATTACGGGACGTCCCCTGCTGACCCTGTGGTAACCGCCATCCCAGAATAGACTGACTGGCAGTGATGGAGCTAGCAGGGCATTGTTGTGCCAGTCTCACCCCCTACCCTCCCTGGGTGACCAGGTACACAGCTAGCAGACACGTCACTGTAGGTTAAAACCGAACGGCGTCGCATTATGATCTGTCTCCTGTCCGTCTCTTCAGGGGATCTACATCTCCCGAATCGCAGAGGGAGGGGCGGCCCACCGAGACAGCACACTCCGCGTCGGGGACAGGGTCATCACTGTGAGTACTGCTTCACTCCTGTTTTTAGCCCCAAATGGAATCCTATTCCCTGTGTCGTGCACTATTTCTGACCAGGGAATAGAGCCATTTGGGACCTCACCAATGCTTTTCTCTCCTCTCTCTCTCGCCCCCATCCTCCTGTCTTCATTTAAATTCTTTGGTTTTTCATGCCAATGTTTCAGTTGAACTGTTAACATACACATTTTAGTCATTTAGCAAGCACTGTTTTCCAGAGTGACTTACTGCATAGTGAGTCCATTCAACTATGTTGAAATGAAGGCTGCCTGTTCTTTTTGAAACTGTGACCGATGGTTTTGATCAGCTACTGCCGTAGTGAAAGACAACTCTTTCCCACCCCTATTATTCCATTTGGTTCACTTTTAGTGAAGGGATAATGCAACACTTACTGCAGCAAAGTATTCCGCTTTACACTGTTATGATCCCCAAGTCTAGTCCTGTCTCAAGATGAATTGGACTAACTTGGGTTCGGTCCGTGTCAACTTCCTGCAAAACACCACCAAGCAAGCACACACACGTTCGACAACCAAGCGCGCGCTCACCGGTTGCTCCTTCCAAAACAAACACCACTACAATGACAACTAACACTCATCCCACTTGAGAGAATTGGGACTCTGCTTGTCCTGTGCCGCTGCTGCCAGCCCATCTAGGCTGTGTCCCAAATAGTGCTCTATTCCCTGTGGGCTCTGGTCAAAAGCAGTGAGCTATATAGGGAACCATTTGGGATGCAGCGGCTGGACTAACGTGACCTCAGCTGATATGTATGTGATTGACAGCTGAAGCCAAGGTTCCTGCTGCATGCTGCTTCACTGTGTGCCCCTTTTCTTTGGCATCGTAGTGGTGTTCTCATTCTGTAGCACGGTCTTGCCAGAGTTGCATGTACCCTCATGCCCATACCTATGACCGTGGTCCATTGGCTACAAAGATAGGGCCTTGATATGATTTTGTGCAGGCTCCTCCAGCTTTTCTATAGTTTTTTTCCTGAACCAATCTCGATTCATTCAATCTGAGCATTTGTTAACCTCAGTCACGTTCGTGTGCGGTGTGGTGGCCTCGTCTCCTATCTGTCTACTCCTGTCTCGTTCTCTGAATCATAACCATTCCTCTTTCTCTCTCCCAATTCCTCTTCACCCTCCTCCTATTTGAGGGGAGGATCATAAAATGGCTCTATGAATGATTCTGTTTCTACCTACTCTCTGCTTCTTGTACTCTTTCTTTCTCTCCCCCCTCTATTTCTCGTGCTCTCGCCACCTCTCTTGCTCTCTTTCTCGTGCTCTCGCCACCTCTCTCGCTCTCTTTCTCCACCTCTCGCCACCTCTCTCGCTCTCTTTCTCCACCTCTCGCCACCTCTCTCGCTCTCTTTCTCCACCTCTCGCCACCTCTCTCGCTCTCTTTCTCCACCTCTCGCCACCTCTCTCGCTCTCTTTCTCCACCTCTCTCGCTCTCTTTCTCCATCTCTCTCTTTCTCTTTCTCCACCTCTCTCGCTCTCTCTGCATGGCCACTAATGCACAATGCGTCTCCTTGCCTGTTGGGTGTGGTGGTGGTGGTGGTGGGGGGGACTCTCTGGGACGTGGTAACAGCATGTATTGCCATAGCGGCAGCCACATTAAGCATATCAGCCAATGGTAAGAGCCGGTACTGTATGGTCAGCGCTGGCTTCTGTTTGTCACTTGGACCAATCAGCCACTTTTTCTTCAGTCACTCAGGACCTTGTTTATGTAAGTTCACAGACTGCAATCCATCCTCAAATTCCCCCTGCAAAGTAATAGGATAGTTGACCATTTCTGCAGCTTAAGACCAAGTTTTGGAGCAGTACTGAGATGGAGCTGTATCACTCGGCCCTGTAGAGAACTATTAACGACGCTGCGTGCCGTTGCTGACTCAATCAGCCCATTTGGCAGTTATCATATGATGTTGCCCTATGTGTTTTTCAGTGAGCAAGGCAACTGGATAGAATGGACATAAGTCTGGTTGGCCAAAGACTTAAATATAGTATATTGCGTTGACAGGACTTTTAGGACTACTTTTTTAGACTTTTTGAGATTTGGAATATTGGCGAAAGGGTTTCTCCTACTGTAGCTCCCAGGAGAAGCTCCTCTCTGCTAGCTTTCCCTCTGCTCCTCCCTCTCTCTCTCTCCTCTGCTCCTCCCTCTCTCTCTTCTGCTCCTCCCTCTCTCTCTTCTGCTCCTCCCTCTCTCTCTTCTGCTCCTCCCTCTCTGTCCTCTGCTCCCCCCTCTCTGTCCTCTGCTCCCCCCTCTCTGTCCTCTGCTCCCCCCTCTCTGTCCTCTGCTCCCCCTCTCTGTCCTCTGCTCCCCCCTCTCTATCCTCTGCTCCTCCCTCTGTCCTCTGCTCCTCCCTCTGTCCTCTGCTCCTCCCTCTCTGTCCTCTGCTCCTCCCTCTCTGTCCTCCGCTGTATGGGTGTTGGCTCCTGGTGTCTTCAGTTCTCACACACACACATGCCCTCAAACACTCAGGCTTTCTTTGGTACGGAACATCTCAATGTACTATATTGAGCGATGATTTGCAGCTTTATGGCAATGTGATGTTCGTCTACTCCGTAATGACATGAGTCTGAACACATAGCTGTCCGCCCTCACCGAGCCTCCAGTCCTGAGTGTCACACACTGTGGTTGGTCAGTCAGCCTACTGATTCCCGCCCTCATTGGTTGTGCCGTTGGATTCAGATCAATGGTGTAGACATGACAGAGGCCAGGCATGACCAGGCAGTAGCGCTGCTTACCGGCACCTCCCCCACCATCGCCCTCCTGGTGGAGCGCGACCAGGCCGAGCCGGGCACCGCAGGGGGCTCCCCGGGCCTGTCCCGCGCCCGCGCCCACTCCCCCCCGCCCCCAGAGCCCTCCGACTCGCCCGATCAGGAGGAGGGCAACGACGACTCGCCCCACGGGACCCACCTGAGCCGGCCGCTGCAGGACGAGTACCCCATCGAGGTAAGACTGGGGGAGAGAGGGAAGATGGTACAGTGTGGTGAGGGTGGTGGTTAGTTACCACGAAGGACCTTCAGATTTATTCCAGTTTTAATGCCTTCTCATTTGGCCTTTATCTCAACTGCTCTCCAGCTCCAGAGACGATGGCGCACGGTACGAAGACTTAGTCCTAATCTAAGTTAAATACAGTATGCTAGGATGTTTTAGTTTGGCCCAGTGAAATGCTGTATTATTCACTGAGTGAATAATACCAAGAAGTGGAGTCTGTTCCATTGACTAAGAGCTTAGGCCTGTGTCTTGTCTCATTTACAAGTAGATATGGTAGTTCCATAGATGGTTTGTGGTCTTGTCAAATAGGGGGGTCTCTGTGTAAGGTTTTGAGTTGAAATGTGTATTTGGTATTTGTCTGCTCTGATGTTTTGCTCCAGATGCTGTATTTCTGGTGCCTCTGTCCTAGTCAAAGTCCCTGAAATAAAAATTTATAGACAACACTGTTTACGTTAGTCGCTTCACTTCGTCTTCTGACAGGAAGTGATGTTGGTGAAGGCGGGCGGCCCTCTGGGACTGAGCATCGTGGGTGGCAGCGACCATGCCAGTCATCCGTTCGGCGTCAGCGAGCCTGGTGTCTTCATCTCGAAGGTGGCTCGCTCGCTCTTCTCTCATATATTTTCCCTGCTCCCATGTTTCCTGGTTTGTGTATCTCACCCTCTGTCTGCCTGTGCTAGGTGATCCCACATGGCTTGGCGTGTCAGAGTGGGCTGCGGGTCGGGGACAGGATACTGGAGGTGAACACCATCGACCTGCGCCATGCCACCCACCAGGAGGCTGTTAAAGCCCTGCTCTCTAACAAACAGGAGATCCGCATGCTGGTGCGCAGGGACCCCTCACCGCCGGGGATGCAGGTGACGTCTCGTAAACGCACATGTACACGGAAATAGGCCTACGCGCGCACACACACACACACACACACACACACTTCTGTCCCTTTCTCCACACACACACACACACACACAGTCCCATATCCTGATCTCTGTGTCCCTATACAGGAGATAGTGATCCAGAAGCAGACTGGAGAGAAGCTGGGCATCAGCATACGTGGCGGTGCCAAAGGCCACGCTGGCAACCCTTTCGACGCCACCGATGAGGGCATCTTCATATCCAAGGTACCTTTAGGCATTACGTCTTGTCTTTCTCACCGGGTCAACCACTACCCCAATATAGATGGTTTTCCCAACCCCCCCACCCCTGCATTGCCCGCTGTAGGTGAGCTCCAGTGGTGCAGCGGCCAGAGACGGCCGTCTGCTGGTGGGCATGCGGATCCTGGAGGTGAGCAACCACAGCCTGCTGGGCATGACCCACACGGAGGCCGTGCGCGTGCTCCGCGCCGTGGGAGACACCCTGTTCATGCTGGTGTGTGACGGCTTCGACCCAGGCAACGCTGCCGCCATAGAGGTAAGGGAAACTGACCTCCATTCCGGGTTGTTAATGACCCTTGGTTGCAGAGTCGGATTCAAAATGGACGCTGTGTTTATTGTGCGTCTTCACAGGCGTCGCCGGGCATCATTGCCAACCCGTTTGCAGCGGGCATCGTGCGTAAGAACAGCATGGAGAGCATCTCCTCTATAGACCGAGACCTGAGTCCCGAGGAGATGGACATCCTACAGAAGGTGAGAATAATATGACGCAGAAAGCAGGTGTGAGGTTCTGCTCTCAGGCTACAATGGATGGTGGTCGGTGCACAAGCCATGACCAGGTAAAACCAAGGAGGCAGAGATGCAAAAATATACTACATTTAAATCCACGCTCCAGAGAATAACACGAGGTGCCAGTGCAAAGTGATTAACAAAATAGGGAGCGTATGTTTCCTCAAACGCATAACAGATTGGATGCCCGTTAATATGAAACAGTTTGACCTAAAAATGTATTTCCTAGGAGGTGGAGATGGCGCGAGAGACGTCCCAGTGGGAGAGAGAAGAGGTGGTGAGTGAGACTACGTAGCCAAGTCCCCCCTCGCATGCTTTTTCTGCTACTGTGGCAAATAAACGGAGCACTTTTCTAATGTGTGTGGGTTCTATCCTTTCTCTCCTTTTATCTTCTTTCTTACCCCCACTCCCTTTCTCCTTACCCCCACAATGTGTCTGGGTCGTCGTCCGTACACCATCTCCACTCATCCCACCTTCACTCATTTCACCCTCATTCTCTATAATTACACGTGTGTGTGTGTGTGTGTGTGTGGCTGGGTGTCCTCCTCCTCTACACCTCCCCCCTTTTCTCGATGAAGGAGCGTATGCGCTTGGAGCGTGAGGAGGCTACTCGCCTGCTAGAAGAGGAGACCGAGGTGAGACTGATATCCCCTGGGCCTCAGAGTCCTCAGTTCAACCAACCATCTCCCTACCAGAGAGGGGACATCTCCAGTCCGGAAGAATTTACTATAATATTCGGATTGGAATGTTCTGGAAACGTTTGCTTCAATACATATTTATGTAATGACGAAGTAGCTTTGGTCAGTTACTGAGTGACACATGAGAGTAGTGTGACAGGAAGTGTTGGTCGTCGTCGTCCCCCCCCCCCCCCCTAGTAAGTCTGACACTCAACCTCCTGTTTCCTCAGAACCTGGGCACTGGACCTCTGAATCTGGACTACCGGACGCTGGCTGCACTGCCCACCACCACTCTGCAGAAGGTCAACAGGGTAAGTTGAAGTTAACAATTTAAGGATTTTACTTGAAAGGTAACGCAACCCCCATTTTGTTGATTACGGGGAAATGACGAGGTAACTCTTATATAGCCTGTGATTCCTGACTAAGGCTGTGAAATGCCTGGGTTGAAATGCCTGGACTTGTTTGCTGACTATCTTGGAAATGGCCCCATTGCGACCAGAATAGACCTCCCTGTGGAATCTGCCCTGTTTATCTTCCCAGGAAACTCTGTGACCAGAGGCCAAGCAGGTGCCTCTGGAGGCCAGGGGGAGAATGTTGAAACTGCCCCCCCCCCCCACCTCTCCATGTTCACAACTTTGACTCCTGCGTTTCTCGCCAACGTCTTGGGCGTCCTGTCTAGCGTACGCCAGGCCCAAAGAATCGACAGCGTCTACAATGCAACCTAACCATTCTGTTGAATTCTGTGGCGTGATGATGAGGAACTGCATCCCAAAACGGGATCCATTTGTATTGTTAATGGAGACCGTTGCACTGCAGGTTGTGCTAATGGTGCGTCCACCTTGGCATAAAGACATCGCCTAAAGAAGAAGAAAAAGCCAGAGGCGAATGGAAGAGCGAGTACACAAAGAAAAACTAAAGGCTGCACAGGAATGTACATCATCTGCTGGGATGGAGGGAAATTATGCTGCCAAAATGGTTGGTAGCTGGTACAGTAAAAAGCACTGGAGTCTCTGGGTTGATTTGGGGGAGGGGGACAGCTGCCCCCAACACCACCCAGACTCTGCTCGGGGTTATTTTAAACCTGGCTGAGATTGGAGTCGGAGGGGTGCGGACAAAAGAGGGAGGGAGAGTGTCCCAACGTGGGTTCTCGGTCATTCAGTCAGTGTCCCTGGAAGAGTTTGGTCTGAGTGAAGCTCCGACACCCCTGGTCCCTCCAGCCCACAGTGAGTATAGGGACAGTGCCAGACAGACTGCGGGTCGACTGTGCTCTACTTTGTGTCTTTCTCTCTTTGTCATCCTGTCTTTCTCATGCGTTTCCTTCCTTGGTCTATTCCTTCGTACATTGAGATGCTCTCTGTACCGTCTTTCCGTCAGTTCTGTGTTCCAGCTCCATGTGTGAACGGCAGCCATTTTGCTAACGATGTGAATGACTTAAGGATTTATGAGCTGACAAGGTGCTGACTTTGGCCGTCTCAGGCCGGTCACTGTTTTAGAGTCTGCATAGATAAATGAATAGGCAAGGCTATAGTTTGACAAAATTGCTCTCTTTTTTTCCCCCCTTGCTTAGTTTATTGTAGGGATGTGGTTATTGTATTTCGAGCTATTTGAGTTAGATATTTATCTTCTCTTTATGCCATATTTTACTAAGCCATGGGGCTTTTCTGCGAACGCTAAAAATATATACATATGTGTGTGTTCTGCAGCTGTTCTTCAGAAGATTATTAGTGCTTCGTGGCATTAAAATGATGCGGTAAACAGGATTGTCTCGTAATTAACCTTACTTGGCTCCAGCCTTTCCCAGGGCGGCAGGGTAACGTTAGTTGGCATGTTGGTGTCTCCCCCCCCCCCCCAGCTGTCTTCTGAGCCTGCGCCAAAAGGGTACGTGTTCACATTCCACCCCAGCGGGTGACCCCACTGACCTCCAATACTATAGGCGGCATTTTTACCGGCATGTCCGCCAAGACAATGTGTCACAATTCAAGACTGCGTGTATTCTTAGTGACGCCATTTGGATTGTCACGACATGTCAAGGCCATTGTCGTGGAATGCACGTGACTATCTCGTTCTGAAGTAACTAAGCCTCGCCCGACTTTAAGCCATATGGCATATTTTGCACATTACATTTTGAGTTGATCGAAACCTGTGTTGGCTGTGGAACACACTCTGTGACGCCACGTTCTGGTTAAAGAAGATTTGTTTACTCAAAGGACCTTAATCCACAGTTGTGTGCGGTTTTGTATCTAGTTACTCATGAAACCCGGCATCGTGGTCTGCTTCTGTAATGAGCTCTGTTGTCCTGTATGTGGAGTGTATTGAGGCCTGATTCATAATGTAAGGAGTAAACTGGAGCCTATGTGTATTCTGTCCAACTGTACGGATGGCGTTTTGGTTTATTGAAGACGGTGGCAGGGAAGGCTGCTCCAGTGTTAATGTGAGCGTAACTAGAAGGCTAGATAACCCTTTATCTTCTGGTATAACGGGAATCAAGAAACTCCTCCTTCTCCCCAGATGAAATTAACTGTCACATGGGCTGTGCTCCTCCCTTATACACTGAAAGCCCTTCTGCATTAGAGATGTTTTGCGCACGACCTGGATGGTAGGCATTTGAGATGTGTGTAGGGCTGAACATTATTCCAGATATTCCGTTTGGAAAATTCCCAAAATCAGAAGGGAATAAGCAGGAAATCCGGGTTTTCCGGAATACCTGGGGACTTTTGGCAAAGTTACTGAAATTTTGCAGCTGTAGTTTGGACGCTGACTAGGCTGTGGATGTGTCGTAAGGCCTGTTTTCTGAGGATGGCGGTAGCACTATGTGCTGGTCACACATGGGTTTTGTGTTTGGCTCTATCTGGCCTGCCAGAGTGTCAAGTGGGTCGAACTCTGAGATTAGCTGCGTGTCTATTTTAGCATTTTACACAACACTGCTCCCCATATCTGTTATCCCATCTGTCTCCACCTCCTTTTCCTCCAGTCTTTATCTCATTTCTTAACATGTGGAGATCAGTCTCCATCTCTTATCTAGCTTGGACTTTACCTTCTGTTCTGTATTTCCACCTTCTCTGTATTTCCCTCACGTCTTTATTTATTGGTCTCTTTCTCTTCCTCAGTTCCCTCTTTCCCTCCCCCTTTCTGTGTTTTATCTGTATCCTTCTCTGTTCTGATTTCTATTTTCCTATGCCTTTATCCCTCTCGCTCTCTCTCTCTCTCTCTCTCTCTCTCTCTCTCCCTGGCTCCTCCTCAGTTCACTCCCTCTGTCTGTGTGACTGCCTTCATGGAGGCCCCCCTGCAGACCCAATGTTCTGCCCCCTTAGAGCCCCTGGGCTTTGGCCTGGTGCAGCCCTCCACCTCCCTCTACCACGTGGACCCCCATGCTCTGCCTCAGTCCTGCCCCACTATGATCACAGAGGCCGAGCACCTCTACATGTCCCAGCACTCTCCCAGTCCCGCCATCACCTCCTTCAATCAAGAAGCAGCTAGACAGGAAGCCCCGCCTACCGGTGAAGATGAAGAGGAGGAGATTCTGGTGGACTCCCAGCCAATTAACTTCAGCGAGAACCCCTTCCTGGTGGCCAATCGCAAGGGAAAGGGCCGCCCCCCCTCGGAGTGTATCCTATCAGGGCCTCCCATGGGCTACGGGAGCGGCGGCAAGTTGCAGCCCTGGTTGTTCAGCAAGGCAAGCGGCCGGCCTGCCTGCGTGTGTGGGTTCTAGCCAGCATGGTGTGTGGCACAGTGTAGGAGTAGCTCTTCCCTTTGTCTCTGCGCACCAATAGAAATGTTTCAGATAAGAGTTTGAGAGAAGTGTTTTTGAGTTTTCCATTGTAACTTAACCATTAGGGTAATAAACTGATCCGACTTATTTTCATGGCGTTTCTCCCTGTAGTCAAGGATACACGCGCGCTATTGTATGACCTCATTGCTAATCACCAACCATCCAAGATGACTTGAACGACCGAGATGTGTAAAGTCACCTGTTTTGATGGATGTCTCCTTCACTAACCCATTGAAAATAACCATGAGCAATTGAGCATGTGACTGTTGGAATTGAGATGGAGAAATGTCCTGCTATGAATGAGTGTGGGAGTGCAGAGCGCAGCAGGGTCTCTGCAGTGACAACGTTCCCACTAGAAGTCCTGGACTGGTAGGAATGTCCACTCAACAGCTGCGAGGAGGAACTCGAGCCTCAATCCTAAACATCTCAAGTATGAGTTTGAAAGGAACAGTAACCATGGTACAGTAGAGACACATGCTAAAGTGCATGGTGCCCAGCGGTAGCTACTTGTTGACCGATATGAGAAGTGTATGTGCTCAAGGACATGTCTGCTAGTATTTGCTGCACCAATAGGGTTGCAACAATCTGGTGGCAGGAAAGTAAAATGGGTAAAAGCTGGGACAGCTGCTAAATCTCTCTCTGTCTCTCGCTGTGTGGTGTCTAGGCACCCTCCACTGAGCACCCCAGGACAGACAGTCCCATTAGAGATGCCCCCTACTCACCTAGCACGCAACCGGTAAGTCCACCCCACCCTCAACAAATCCGCTCATTGACACCTCTGCTTTCATAGCACCTATTTATGTTTTCCCATAAGTCACTTCAGAGAACAGGGTAGATAGCATTGTGGTACCCTACCTGCTGGTTCACCCTCTTCCTCCCTCCTTCCCTCCCTAGCCCAGTGCTCATTCCTCCACCAGTTCCCTGTGTGCAGGCAGGGAGACCCGCTTCGTAAGTGGTCTGCTCTGGCCTGGCTTTGTCCGCTCCGCTTCCATAGACTACCACCAGTAGAGTCTGATCCTTTTGCCATTGTGTCAGCTGTTTTTAATGAGCTGTACTACAGCAGAGCTATACTACATGTGTGACTGCTGAGCTTGCCATAGCCACGTATTACTGATGCTTTCTCTGCTTCATGCAGTATTCGACTGGTTGAAACCCCAAATGGTGCCCTATTGCCTTTTTTTGATAGTGCACTGCTTTTTACTAGGGCCCATAGGGAATAGGGTGCAGTTTGGGATGCGCACTGGTGCAGTTTGGGATGCGCACTCTGTTTTTAGAGACTCAGATTCTCTCCCTGTTCAGGACCCTACCTGAAACCTGTGCCTTTTTCATTCTAGCTTGGCTGGAATGTGTAAGGAACCCTGAGCTTTGCAGTGAAAACGATGTTGAAATATGTTTACCAAGTATTGGAATGTGTTCTGAGCTACTGCAGGTTGTTCAGTTTCAGAACAGATGTGTTCCAGAATTCAGAGCTAGAGTTAATTTTACATCGTCAGGGTAGTAGTGGCGAAAGCGCTTCCATTCTGCATGCATGTTTGTGTGAGAACCATGTTCTTCGCCATGCCTGCATCTTGAAAGCGCCAGGGTGAAATATCCTCTCGGTAAAGATCTAGGATCAGTTTCCCCTTCCCCAATCCTAACCTGAACCATTAGTGGACAAAATGGCAAACGATCAAACGACCACGATCAGCATCTAAGGGCAACTTCATCCTATGTTGAAATGCTAGCATCGGGGTGTGTGACTTGTCATGTAAGCCATCGTGTCGGCTCCATGCATTCTGCTGTGTTTTCTTTCAGGCAAGCATTCATTTCCCCCCCACTCCACTGCCTACCAAGAATAACTCGCCATTGAGTCCCTATGAGGTATTGACCTTCGATCTAGCACGTATGGGGGGGGGGCAAGATCTGTGCTCTCATTGACTTTCATTGACAGTAAGCATTTCTAGTCCTTTCGCTATATTGAAGTTGTTAACATTTTTGTTGTGGTTTTCCCTTCCAGACGAGGCCGGGTTCCATCCAGCCACTCTCTCGTGGTGGCGGGCGACCAAGCACCTCGCCAGGCACTCCGGACGGGCACAGCAGAGACGGGCACAGCAGTCCCAACCCCTTCCAGCATGGCCCCTCCCCCATCAACTCCCAGACCTCTGTAAGACCCCTCACCACCACGTAGGGGGTGAGGGTGAGACCCCCCCACACCCCTGTTCTGCCGTCTCAAAAACCGGTGCCTCACTGACTCACGGCAGTGTCACGAATGCTAATTGCCCAAAAAAATGTCAACATGATTTCATACCATTTCGGAAGCTACTTACCAAAGAGTTTGAACTGGGTCCCTGTCCCTGCATTCATTCGCACACAGGAACTCACAGTAATAGCGCTGTTGTTGAAGACGAGCTCTGTGAAAGTGGACCTGCATTCTCAGCATAACTCGCTGCGACTGTAGCCAGAGCCAACCAATTGCACACAGGGGAGTTCTGGAATGTTTGTTTCAATCCATGTGGTGATTGAGCTTACCCCACGGCATCAACCCTCAGCTTTTAGTCAGCTATGGGTTGAATCTCAACCATCTCCCAGTTTCCTGTGTATAAGGTTAATATCGCTGCCGAGTTGTGCATATTACCTGAGTGCCATAGCTTCAACAAGGCAGGCACATCCTCATCCGCCCAGCCCTACTGTCTGTCTCGAAACATCCCCCTCATGTCATGGTCTGTCTCCCACCTACCTGTTCTTCCACTTTCTTCTTCAGCTTGGCTGTTTTATCTCATAGTCCCTCTCCTTGTCTTGTTCTGTCTTCTCCTCCTTCCCTATGGCTCCTCCCACTTCATGGACCTCCCTCTCTTGCCTCCTGACCCCCCCCCCCCCAGCTGCAGCCTCGTGCCCCCTCCCCTGACACAATCGATGAGTTCTCCCTGAACCCCAAGCAGGCATACAAGGCGTTTGCCGCCGTGCCTCACTCGCTGGCCATGCTGGAACCGCCACTGCAGGTAGGCAGGTTGCCCCACCCATGCACCCCCTGGGTCCCAACAAGCATGCTGTGGTGATCGTCTTCACCGTTTGGTTGTGTGTGTCCCCCACCCCCAGTTTGGGCCTGTAACTGTGGTCCGTACTGTGTTGAAATGTACACAGCGGCAGCTCTGTCGTCCCGGTGCTGCTGTTCACAATTCACCCTCTGAAAACAATCTTTCCGTCATCAGCCACCTGTAGCTCCTGTGCTGAGAAGCCCCATCCATTTTGAATCCCATCTCAACCATCCTCATCACCTTGTCTGCTTTGTGTCCATAGAAATAGAATCTATGATTCTATTTCTACGTTTGTGCCTCTTCACTGTGTGATGACTGCGTTCCAATGGCTGCTTCCCTCTTACACACTCTCTTCTGTGTCCACCAACAGGACCTGTATGGCCAGAGGAACAACATCCACTCCAACCTGCCTTCTCCTTCTCTAGAGGTGAGCCTTGGTACCAAATTACAATACATGTTGTAGGTACAGCGTTAATGACCAGTGTGTTTTTGTGATGTCGATTGAGTTCGAATGGCAACACAGGTCGGAATGTGTTCCAAGAAGTGCAGATAAAAACCTGTATTAAAGTGACATTGGCGGTTAGTTATGTCCCGTTGGGCTGACACTCCGGTCACGTGACGACTTCTGTGGCTCTTTCAGCCCGAGCTGAACAATGAGGTGTTTGAGGATGAGGTAGAGGGGGACGGAGGACTAGGTGGAGGTCTGGCAGCCCAAGTCTCTCCCCGACCCTCCCTCTCCTCTGACCGTCGGGACTATATGAGTCTGGCAGCAGTGCCACGCCTCTCCCAGAGCCTCAATGGACATGGTCGTAAAGGTACCCCCCCCCCCCGCCCGCCGTGCGTACCCGTAATCGGGCTCAGATCAAGCTGCGGTCCCCTTCGCTTTGGTGGTGATGGCAGTGTCTATATCACTGTTCCTTACATAGAGATGGGGTGCCGGTGCTACATTTAGTGTCAGAGGTAGGATCCTGTCAATCGATCATCCTTCTCAGAATGAATCGTAGCTAGTGGTGTTGGGTTGTGATTCAACTGCCTAATTGATCTTTTTCCCACCTACTGCTTGACAATCAATGAATACTGTGCTGAATATACTGTAAAAACTTCATCTTCAAAACGGATTATTCTCAGTTCAAAATGGTGGTGTATTGCAAATCTGCATGTTTGGAAATAATTGCTGTGGTAATAATTGCTGTGGGATCTTGCATGTGTTCACATTTAGCACTTGGTTCTGCACGTCAAACCCTAAATGATGTCGTCTTTGGTCCCCGTGGCCACTCCAGAGGGCGGTGTGGGTGATGTTTGAGGACTGTTGCTCTGCCTCCATCCTAACCCTCCTATCCCCTACAGACTCCATCTCCTGGGGGCAGAGACAGCCCAGAGCAGCGCTCCTTCAGGGACAGACAGAAGTACTTTGAGATCGACATGAAGCAGCAGACGCCCGACAGCAAGCCCAAAGGCCGCGTGTCCCTGGTGGGACCAGATGACCTGAAGAAGATGAGGGAGGAGGAAGGTTTGTCAGCCAGCCAAATAATACCCTTCACCCACTTCTAGGGGCGGCAGGTAGCCTAGTGGGTAGAGCATTGGGGCAGTAACCGGAAGGTTGCTAGATCGAATCCCCGAGCTGACAAGGTAAAAATCTGTCGCTCTGCCCCTGAACAAGGCAGTTGTCCTAAGCCGCCATTGTAAATAAGAATTTGTTCTTAACTGACTTGCCTAGTAAAATAAAGGTTAAATTGACAATTTAAAAATATATATAATAATTATAGGGTTTCACGTGTCCAGAAATCCTGTATTGGAGGATACTTAATTAGTCGCTTATTCCTTCATGATTCTGGGAATTTTAGATTTTTTTAGAGGCGGGGGGGTTTGGAAAACCTGGGAATTTGGGGAAAGTTGCTCTAACTCATTTTGGTCAGATGGACCAGTGTTTCCCCAACACCAGTCACATCACACATTTATGTTGCCCCTGATAAATCTACCTGTTTCAACTCCAGGGCTTGTTGATAAGTTGAATCAGGTGTGATTGTTCATGGCTACAGCAAACAATGTGTAAGTGGGAAACACTGAGACTTTGATGAATCTCATCCTAATGTAACTCATTCTGCACCACCACCAAACCAGAGAGGAGATTCGAGCAGCGGGCGCGGGAGTACCTGATGGATGACGATGAGGAGGAGGAGGACGACCTGGTGACGCAGATGGGAGTGTTGAAGGCCACGGGGAAGGTGTTGCTGGACGGGGTGGAGTACAAGGTGGAGCCTGTGGCCACGCCCCCCAGGCACTACAACACGCCCCCCAGCTACAGCGCCACGCCCCCTAGCTACTGTGGCAGCTCAGGGTACAGCCTATTCTCTTGTTAGGAAATTAACTTTAAATCAAGATGAATTGATTGCTCATTATAATTTTCAGATGTTTGTTTGGAGTAATGGGAGATTATATTGTGGAGTTTTATTTTAAATTCAGCGTATTAATCTTCCTTTATTTATGGTTGTGCCAATAGGCCTTCGTCAGTTGATGGTAAAGGAGACTCCCAGAGGAATTCCTTAGAGGAGAGCTTCAGGTTGGATCAGCAGCGGCCCAACTCCATGACTGGGTAAAGACAACCTAACACTTCCTGGTTTTAAGCCATATCCTTGCGTGTGTTGATTATCAGCATCATAGTCTCTGCAGTGGGACGCATCTCCTGAACTTGTGTGACACTACCGAGTCTCCTGAAGTGTGTGTGTGTGTGTGTGTGTGAGTGAGAGCAGTGTGTTTTGACATTGTGTGTTCCACCCCCTCCTCCAGTCTGATCCCAGTGTACCCTGGAGAGTCGGGGGCTCCCATCCGGACGGCCAAGGCAGAGCGGAGGCAACAGGAGCGGCTGAGGATGCAGAGTCCAGAGCTGGCCCCGGTCGGAGACAAGGACCTGTCCCCTGCCGAGAAACGGGCTCTGGAGGCCGAGAAGAGAGCCATGTGGAGGGCAGCAAGGTACACACACACACGCACACACACACGCACGCTTACACAATCACACACTCACAAAAGGACATTTTGAATATGTGTGAACAAAAAGGACATAGAATATATTGATTTAAGTACTGAGCCAAGTAGAAAACAGCAGGGGCCAATATTCCTATTTTCCTTCCCAAGCTCTTTTTCTGTGTTTCTACTGTCTTTGCTTTTGTCAGATGTTTCTTCTCATCTTTTCCTCATGGAATTGTCAGAGATTCTATCTACTTCTGATCTCCTCCCTCTCACTGTTTTCATCTCTGCTAGACTGGTCTCATTGGTTTTCCCCTGACACTCTCTCTCCTATTCGTTTCAATGTTTTATCTCCCATCTCTCCTGGTCTCATTGGTTTTCCCCTGACACTCTTCTCCTAATGTTTTATCTCCCATCTCTGCTAGACTGGTCTCATTGGTTTTCCCCTGACACTCTCTCTCCTATTCGTTTCAATGTTTTATCTCCCATCTCTGCTAGACTGGTCTCATTGGTTTTCCCCTGACACTCTCTCTCCTATTCGTTTCAATGTTTTATCTCCCATCTCTGCTTTTTTTTCTTCTCTCTGTGTCCCCTATCCGCCCGTCCCTCTGTGCGTATTCCTGTCCTCCTCCCCCTCTTCCCCCCACTCCTCGTTGCGGGAGCAGGCCCTATGGCCTAGAGGAGGATGTTAGGCAGTATGAGCAGGACCTGGCTAAGAGGCTCTACCAGTCGCGAGTGAGGGCGTCTCAGGGCACCGTGCCGCCCCCTCAGCCCCAAAACGCTGCCGCTTCCTCCGCTGCCTCCCAGCTCAGGTCTGCTCACCTCACCCACTGGCCCAGGCCCACACACCCATGTGGGGGTTGTGCTGCTGTGGGGTGCCATGGTTTGGGGGGGGGGGGGGGGGGGGGGTTGTTGAGTTTTAGGGGTCCAAGCAAGTGTACTCAATACGACTGTGCCTCTAACTGTGCTTTTCACCGACTGCTTTTGACGTCACTGCTTCTGCACGTCCTGGCTGGCTGGCTGCGTCCATTCGCTCAGTCGCTAGCTTTGTCTCTTACTTTGTTACGTTCTACGTCTCTCTCTCTCTCTTTCTCTCTGTCTCTCGCTCTCCCTCGCTCGTCTCTTGGTTTTATTCCGTCTTTTGTTGTACTAACAGTGTGGCTGCAGCAGTCTGTGAGCTGGGGGCCTGTCTAGGTAGTCCTTCTCCTGGATGCTGTCTGCCATGCTAGTCTTGATACTGTAGTCTTATTAACGAGCATTTCTGGTGTAGTCTTATTAACAAGCATTTCTGTGTTGAGTGAGCCACAGCAGGCCAGGACAAGGAGCACCCAACAGCTGGTGTTGTCTGATTGTCCTCGCCACTCCATTAGAGCACCGTGCCTTAGTATCCTCTCGCTCTCCCTCACTCTCATCTCTCTTTTCTCTTTCACTTCTCTCTCCCCTCTTCTCATTCATTCTCTCACTTTCTCTCCCTCTCTCCTGTCCCTCTCTCTATCTGATGGTGTCCTCTCTCTCTCTCTCTCCAACAGGATGAAGTCTCTGGAGCAGGATGCTCTGAAGGCTCAGATGGTCATCGCTAAGTCTCGGGAGGGAAAGAAGCGTGGCACACTAGACCAGCTGTCCGAGTCACCCTCGCCCGCCCCCACGCCATCCCCTACCCCTCTGGAAGGTACGTCAGTGGCTGTCTCATGTATTGTCACACAGCTCAGCCCCTACATTAATTCACTCTCACTCAATGTCTGTATCTCAAATGGCACCCTGCTTTTGACAAGAGTCTTATGGTGCGCTATATAGGGGATAGAGTGCCGTTTGGGACACAGACTCTCACTCGATACCGCGGCGCTTCAATCATCGACTGGATTCAGATTAATAGTGTCCTAACCCACCTCGTTTTTCTGTCTTGTACAGATTTCAGTCCCAGAGGAGTGACGTCGCCAGGCAGACTGGTAAGGATCGAGTCTTCTCCTGCTTTTTGTGTTCGTAGAGATGTCTCTACTGACCTATTTCAATCTAGGGTCTTGTTGCTTGGACAGCCAGAGCTCATTTTAACTGAGAATAACAGTCTAACTTTTGCCTTCCTTATCTTTTTAAGTAGCTGTTCCGGTGAGAGGTGTTCCACCATCAAGTGTGTTTATTTGTAGACAGAAAAGTTATTGTTAATGGGCTTTAAGGCGCATTGACATTTTTCTCCACCATTCTACACAATCATCACTATAGCCAATCAAATGCCAGGATCATCACCACAGCCAATCACATCCCTCTCCCTCCATAAGCCACACTGGACTGTAGTATGAGTCATCCATCCACCACCTGCTGCCTCCTCTCTCTCCTTCACTTTCCCTGTCCCTCCTTCACTCTCTCCCTCTTTCCTGACCTCTTCCTCATTCCTTTCTGCTGTCCTTCTAGTCCCTGTCGGAAAAGAAGTTTGACTACCGACAGTTTGCTGCCATTCCTTCTTCCAAACCCGTATACGACATCCAGGTATTGCCTGCATGCTGAGCTCCCAGGCCCCAGCCCTCCCTTTGGCTTTTCCTGCTGCCTCTGCCCCAGGAACCCCCCCCCCCTTTTTCTCCCCTCTAGTCCTCCAGTAATCAGACCTTATACAGCGGCCGCCATTTTGGCTCTCCACCTGATTAGATTTTTTCCCCTGCTCCATTTGAGGCATATGGCTTGCTAGTTGTTACCTCTGATTTAGTTGATGAATAGATCTTGGAAAAAACATGCTAATACACTAACACACCAGTAAGCTACTGACCACGTAATTAAATCAGGCCCCGGGTTTCCTATCAGGATGACCTCTCACCTCCACTTAAAGCTTTCCCCCATCCTGTTCTCCCACTCACCATCCGACACTCACCAACCAATCCCTTTATGTTTATTTTCAACCCAACTAACCAACCAGCTTTCACCCAGCAACATCAACACTCACCAACCAGTGATTTTAGCCCCACTACACAGATACTGCATCTCTCCCTCCTTCTCAGCCACTCTCGCTCTCCCTCTCTCTGTCCATGGCTGAGGCTGAGCTCTGTCTGTCCTGGTTCCTAATTCCGTCTCCCAGTACCAGGCAGACCTGACGACACATCCTCCTCCATTTGGTATCTTCCGTCATGCTCTTGACTCCTGGTGCATACAATTTTCCAGTCTATCACTTAACCTAACCAGCATATTGGCGATGGGAACATCCTGGGCCAAACAGAATGTCTCCCTAAGCTTGGATCTCAGCCTGCATGGGGAGGAGTCTACAGGGGAAACAGGGGGTTCCATTGGGGCCAGGGAGACTTGCTTCTCAGTTGTTGTGGTGGGTTCTGGTCCAGTATTTTGTAGTTGTCTGTACTGCTATCAGTCTTCTGAGTTGGGGGGGGGGGTTTATGGCTTCTTCTGTAATGTTATTTTGTATGGTATCTGTGGATTAAATGTTTTTTCAGTCAGTCTTCCACACTGAAAGGCCACCAAATATTCCTCCACTGCACCCGTTGTAATTTGGCCTTAGCGTTCTATATTTAACATGCTGTTCATAACTAATGAAGACCAAATTAAATGTGTCACCCGCTTCGTAAACAACAGGTGTAGACTAACAGTGAAATGCTGACTTACGGGACCTTTTCCAACAATGCAGAGATGAGAGAAAAAAATATTAAATAGAAGTAATGACACGAGGGATAACTCGTAAATAATAACATGGCTCTGTACTCGAATAGTTCCACCATTTAATCATTTGATGTTCTTGAAGCCAGCTTTCCTAGACTTCATGTGCCTCGTGACCGAAATCCAGTAGAACTAAAGAGGCCAATAGTCTGCACTGATTTGCTGCCCACTAACTCAGGGGGACACTGGAATGTGCAGAACTTCTCTACAATACGGTCACTGAGCTGCTATTTGGTGGGCTTTAACAATGTGTGTTGACCTCGGTGTACGTGTGCACCCTGTATGGTTGCGTTCTGATTCTCCACCCTTGTCTCAGAGTGCACCTTCACATTCCCTATGATGGAATTAAAGGTTTAAATCAGGGAGTGTGGAAGTGTTGAGACTCGGGACGCATGTATGAGTGTTAAATTCGCAATAAGATGGGCTACTGTGTGTGCTTAGTCCAGATACCTGTGTAGTGGGCTGTGACTTTCTCTGCTGCATCGGTGACTGTGGTTCTGCTCAGTGTCTTGTAATGGTTCCTTGCCTGTGAACAGCTGCTCTCTGTGCTGTACCTGGGTGATGGAACAACCCCCGGAACTGATGGACTAACACAACCGTACCTTTTTAACTTCCTGATTCCTAACATCAGCCTGACCAGACTGCGGTGGCTGTGGGCAGGTGGAACCTACCTACCTTCTCCCCCCACTTGCTGCCAAAGTGACTGCCTGGGTCAAGACCCACCCACTGCCAGTCCCCTAACCCAACTTGGTGAAGGTGTTCCTGGGATAAAAGGTGGCCACGTTCCCTGGTCTTCATCCACTCACACTCTCTCTGTGTCCTTTTCTTGCAGTCCCCTGACACGGTCGACGACTTTCAGTTCATTGACGACGGCTCCAGTAACCCTGGTGAGTGTCAGTTGGTCAGGGTCTACAAAACCTCTTGACAACCACAGCATGTGAGGTCCAGCATCTATGTTGGTAAATAGGGTACTTTAATTAGGATTAAGCCCAAGGGCTGCAAAATTCTGTTAGCTTTCCCTAAATGGCCAGGTTTACCAAAAATCCTGGTTGGAGGATTCCCAGATGTCCTGCATATTATATTATATTATATTATATTCCCTCCTGATTCCTGAAATAGTCCAACCGGGACCTGGCAATTTTGGGGAAGTGACCAGAATTGTAGAGCCCTAGCCCATATAATGTACAATATGTTATCCTGATCACTTTTATCCCTTTGATTCAGGTGACTTCCAGGGATAAGCAACTCCTATTGGTAGGATTCACACACTGCGTGTTTCTGAGTGTGTGTGTGCGCACTTTGGCCTGAGTGTGAAAACTGCTGTGCATTAATGTGTCGTGTAGTAGGACCATTCGCTCTCTTGCGCTCTCGCTTGTGTGTGGAAGGGAATGGTTTTGTCCTGATATTGCTGTAGCCTTTGTAACAGTGTCGGTCGCTGTGGAGGCTACAACCGCATCAGGGCATCAGGGCTGTTTTCCAACGTTGGGAGGAGTTTTGCTTTACCATTGATTGCTTCTCCAGCTTGCCCATTCCTCAGGTATCAACCAGCTACTGCAGCTCGGTCCTTCAAACATGCTACAGTACTGTACATATTGTTTGGTGTGTTAAACTCACAATACTGCTGATCCAGATCCCGCATGAACTCAAATTTACTAAACCAAAGACTTAAAGGTGAAGTCGAGGATTTTGCAGCTTCACTTTAGATGGTTCCTCACCTTGAAAGTAGTCTATGGGCCAAGACAAAACTAATCGATGGTTCTGTGTTCTTTAAAAAGCCCACTACAAATTTAAGCAGACTTTAGCCACTGCTAGCTACTTTCAGGGTGAGGAACCGTCTAACATTAAGTTGGTAAAATACTACACTTCCCCTTCAAGACATTGAGCGTCCAATTATTTCGAATACATTTTCCTTCATTCAACTTTTTTGCTATTTCTACTTCCAAATGGGACAGTTTGATTTGCAGCTGCTGGTGTTGTTGGGATAAGGTTACTGCGTCTGTTCAGAACCAAGCCTCTCCTTTCCCCCACTCAGCCCCCTGCCTATTAGGAACTGTATCGCTGGTGTTGCCGGGCAGACTAGCCACGCTTTCTCTCCCTCTCCTCTCTCTCAAAGCAGAGCTTGCTCTTACTGGCCATAGCTCTGGCATTGGGGGAAACTGTTGTCTGTATGATTCACTGAAAGGTGAACCTAGATTTAGTCTCCAGTGTGTTATGTTGATATTGGTTTCTCTGTGCCCGCCAGTGCCCGCTGAGGTCCCCACTGCCACCTCAACGCTGGAGGAGATGGCCCTCTACAGAAACAAGCGCAAGCTGAGGCAGGGCCGCCGCAGCCTGGAGACCGCCGTGCCCACATAACACCTCACACACCTACCGTAGGAGACTCGGAAGTGACACACACACACACACACACACACACACACACACACACACACACACACACACACACACACACACACACACACACACACACACACACACACACAGGTGGCGCTGAGTCACTATACACTACACACACTCACAAGTTTGGGAGATGTGTCCCATGTAACCACTGCAGAGACTATGATGCTGATAATCAACAAACACACATACCATGTCATGTCCTGCGTGCCAGTCTTGCCTTGACAGTCTGAGGATGAGTTGGCATCAACACAAGGCCCAATGTTCCCGATACCAGGGAGGAGGAGGGCCTGTGAGGCTAGCATTTCGTTTCAACGTTTTCCTTTTAATTTGGGTTATTTTTCTTCAGTTTGCGTTTTAGAAGCTGAATTATATTAACAGGCGACTTATGTTTTTATTTTTGCGCCTCTGATTTTTTGCCGTTTTAAAAGAAAAATGTGTTCTGGAAGAGCAATGGAGAAAAAAAATGAAATGTGTAGCTGTAATACTAACTTTTCAGATGCTATTTTGGAGGTTTTCAGTGACTAGATTGTGAAATGTCAGGGTTTTTAGTGGGCTTTGGGGAGGGGGAGTGTATATATTGTAGGAGGTGGGAACATACTGCTACCTTCACTGCCACGTGTGCAATGCATTTTAAACACTACGTACATATCTCGATTGCACTGCCGCACTGCTTAGAAAACATTTCCATGTTTTTAAATAATTTATTTTGCTTGCGTTTTATTACTCTAATCTGAAGCATCCCCTGTAATACATTGTTGTTAATCCCTGCACAACCAAACAATGGCGCGGCGCATAGCATTTTATTTATCCTAATGACATCAAAGCATATGGTATCATATTCATAAAGATCTTATGAGGCAACCGCCTTTTTTTAATCATCCTCAACCCGCTTCTTTTTTGGGGGGGGCCAATGAATACATTTGTTTTCACTTTGTAAACCAGGTTCTGACTGATGGAACGTCCCTAATGTAGCATGGTACATGTACGGGCTGTCACATACTCTTGTAGGGAAACTGATCTCAGTACAGTTTGTGATATCAGTGGACCAGTGTAAAGGAGCTGTCCTAGACCAGGTTTATGAGTCTGTCAGAATCCCATTCTAGAGAATGTAACGACACTGGAGAGACCAGCAGACATGCATATATTGACAGAAATCTGAGCCTCTAGTCCTAATTCAAAATGCCTGTCAAGTTGTGAACATAAACTCAGTATCAGCTTCATCTCCATTGACATTATATACGGTACTTTCCCAGCCCTTTTTGGGGACATAATTTGTCAATGTGAATCTCACTCATATCTTTCATATCTGGATAGTATTCTAGATTTGGCAGGTGAAGGTAGCAGGTGTTTGCTTATTTTTGTATCTGTCTTTGGTTAATTTAAATCTGACGCCACTGAAAATCCTTTATCATTGTGTGAATAATGTACAAAATACTAAAAGGAAAGCAAAACTTAACGGTCGGAACTGAGCCAGTCTACGAAGCCACGACCAAGCAAGTGTCTGGACTGGGGAGCTCTCACTCTTGCTCTCTCGCCTTTTGCTCTTTTTTTCTCTCACTCTCTTTTTCTCTCGCTCTCTCTGCATGTATATTGGCTTTACTGTGAGAACCTGTAGAGGCAGAAAACATTTTGCTAATCCCTCTCAATCTCATTCGACCATCATTCTCAATCTCTTTCCTCTGCTTTACCTGCTGCTGTCAGTGGATGTTATCTGATTGCAGCATTATTGGAGAAGCGCGTTTTAATCATAGCTTTCTGTGTTGCTCTCCCTGACTGAAATTCAGTTAGGTTGATAACATTTGCAAATGGCTGATTTTCTTAGTAGGTAAAACTTTCCAGACAATGGGATTCACTACATTTTTAAGGCAGAACTGTTTCATCTTTTTTTTTGGTTATCTCTTCTTGAATTCTCTTGGGGCTGTTGTTTTTCCAAATGGGTTGGAGAAGGGCAGAAGTGCTGGGGTCAAGGGTTAGAGCTCATCCAAGACTGTAACTAGTGAATTTGTACAACCAAAGAAGTCTATTTTGTCGTTCAGGAACAATAAAATTTACTTTTCATTTAACGAGCTGATTCATTGCATTGTGTCCTTGTATTCTAGATTCATCTATTTGTAATCTGTCCAAACTGATGAGGAATCTGACACAACCTGCAGTGAACCTATTTCTCACGCAATCAAGGAGCTCGTTTAAATCCATTGCGATTGACATTTAAAGGCAATGTTACCTGAGTTTGCATTCACGGTAAATGCTACATATGGTCGGCTCAATTGGAAATGACCTTTTCAGCCTGTGGTGCCTGGCTTTAACACATTTTTGGTATGTCGATTTAATATTAGCGTTTTCCAAAGGTTTACATACGTAAACTTGATAAATGCATATTTTCTTTTGTTTTCATACTACCGTCACTTATTTTTTATCACTTAAATTGACGGACATACATCAATAATTGCAAATCTCACTACATTGAATCACGCATAATTGAGAACGTCAACCTTTACGCAGTAACTTATGTCTTAAAGGCAATTTCCTATTGGGCTGACATTGCAGCGTTTACCGTGAAGGAACTCTGCTAACATGGGAACATTTACCTTAAATTCAATGACGTTGAATCTCCGCCAATTCGTGATTGCATAGAGCCCTTACTTTGAAGAGATTGTCATTTAGGTATAAATAGTGTTTGGTAGTCTAAATTCAGTGTAGCCTACTTGTCTTTAACTGCCATTTCCTGAAAGTCCCTCTTCCCACACACCAACCTATTTTTCTCAGCGTCAGAAGCATCTTCATTCATCAAATTTGGTGTGGTTATCCTTATATTCTCCAGATACAAAGGGAATTGTCCACATGTTTCATGCACTCACTGCTCTGTCCTGGAGCATCTTAACAAAAATCCCTTAATTTCCAGGTGTTAAACTTGGGTTATGATGCTGCAGATTGCTAGTTTGATTACCCAATTTTTTTGTGGTTTTCTAACAACTGTTTTCAAGTTGAATAAACTAGCAAAGGTGAGCCTAAACAGGAGAAGGCTGGCAGGTCCTCTAATGGCACAGGGTGTAATATGAGGGTAGCCATGCAGCAATACCTTGGTTTGAATCCTGGTGTGTATTTTTAAAAGTACTGCCATAGAAGTTATCAATCACTTGTAGATCAAATTAAAAAACAATGTTAGGTCGCCAGTGTGTCTTTTATTCAGGACAAATCCAAGGCAATAATTAATGGTGAAATGGATAGAATCAAGCAGTTCTCCTTCAGATGACAGAGAGAATGGCAGGCAGTTTGGTTCTCCCAGAGCCCCTTGGTGTAGTCTTCTGGACTGGTGTCTGAGACATGGCCTTGCTGTAGTTCCTCTGCACAGATAGGAGAGACCAGAAGGCAAACAGAACACATACATTTACTCTCTGGATGCTTCCCAAATAGTACCATAATTCATTTATAGTGCACCGCTTTTGACCACGGCCTGTAGGGCTCAGAGCAAAAGGAGTGCAGGCAATAAGGGTGCCATTTGGGATGAAGTCTCTGTTTGTGGGTGGGGTAATTAACAGGCTTCTAGTGTGTGAGTGACAACTGCCATAGTAGTATTGTATAGCCATACTGCTGTTTTGGTCTGTGTGTGAACAAGTGACAATGTTACTCATTCATTACCCACAATGAGGGTGTGTTTGTTTGCGCGAGACTGACCCTCTGTACAGTCCTGTTCTGAGCATTGTAGAAGGAGATGGCACTGGGACTGTCTGCTAGCAGCTCATAGCGCAGACGCTCAAAGTGCTCCTGCTCATCCTCCTCCTGTGGACAAAACACCATAAGATATTAAGATTGACATTGGAACCATGCAATAAAAAATGACTTCTCTCCTGTTAAAACCACAGTTGTAACCATGAAAAATGAATGACTTGTCTCCTGTTAAAACCACAGTTATGTCCCAAATGGCACCCTATTCCCTATATAGTGCAATACTTTTGACCAGACCCCTATGGGCTGGTCAGACTCACCAGTGCCAATGCCTTGTACACAGGCACCAGTCCAGGCCTGATGGGTCCTCCAGATCTCAGCAAGGCTTGCACCTCCTCAGGAAGCAGGAAGGACTCATTATACCAGCTCTCAAACTCTGACACACACAAGGGACAGGCTGTCAATGTGGGACCATCACCCTGTGGCTTTCTGAGAGGTACAGCCAGTCCCAAATCACTGCCTACCTCTTCCCTTTGGCCCCTTTTTTCCCCCTGCAGATCTGTAAGGTGGAAGCAATATATGGTGGAAACTCCACCACTGCACTGCTTAAACCTATCCAGCCCCTACAGATATGCAAACATCTAGGGGTCAGGGGGGCACGGGGGAGGGGTAGGGAGCATATTGGGACTGGCTGGTAGAGTCCTCCTGGTTCATACTAACTTTCTCGGTCTATTCAGAATCGGTCATGGAACAACTGTCTTCTCCCATGATACGTCATGACAGTTGGTGTGATGCCAGAGTTTGAATGCTCACCGGTCAGTAGGCGCGTCCTGCACTGGTCCACTAGGTGCTGGCAGTAGCTGACCTCTGCCTTGGTGCCGCGCAGCTCCTCGTACTGCTGTCGGTACTGAGTCTTCAACTCCCTCAGACGCAGGGTCAGAGACAGCTCTGCCTCATCCAGCACTGGGACCCCCTCCGCACTTACAAACTGACCTACGGGAAGACACACACACACACACATACAAGATACTAATATAGCTACAGCAATCAAATGAATGGACCTTTTGTCTGATTGGCATGCGCTTCCACTTTAATGTGAATGTAAAATACCCTACATTTTCTTGCCCTCTGTTTTAATTATAGGCTCATGTTGTACCGGCTTTCTTTTCACCCTGTTTGTATTTGAGTATTTCCAAAAGTACATGCCTGTACTTTCCAAGTGTATTTCCAAATACATTCAAGCACTTGTTTTAAAAACATTTTTGTACACACACACACACACACACACACACACACACACACACACACACACACACACACACACACACACACACACACACACACACACACACACACACACACGTGTGTGTATAAATATAAACACGGCAAAAAAAGTAACATCGTTTATTTTCAGCAAACTTAACATGTGTAAATATTTGTATGAACATAACAAGATTCAACAACTGAGACAAACTGAACAACTTCCACAAATTGAATCATATGTCCCTGAACAAAGGAGGGTAAAAATCAAAAGTAACAGTCAGTATCTGGTGTGGCCACCAGCTGCATTAAGTACTGCGGTGCACCAGATTTGCCAGTTCTTGCTGTGAGATGTTACCCCACTCTTCCACCAAGGCACCTGCAAGTTCCCGGATATTTCTGGGGGGGAATGGCCCTAGCCCTCACCCTCCGATCCAACAGGTCCCAGACCTGCTCAATGGGATTGAGACCCGGGCTCTTCGCTGGCCATGGCAGAACACTGACAGTCCTGTCTTGCAGGAGATCACGCACAGAACAAGCAGTATGGCTGGTGGGTCATATAAGGATGAGCCTGCAGGAAGGGTACCACATGAGGGAGGAGGATGTCTTCACTGTAGCGCACAGTGTTTAGAAATTGCTCCCAAGGATGAACCAGACTTGTGGAGGTCCACAATTGTTTTCTGAGGTCTTGGCTGATTTCTTTTGATTTTCCAATGATGTCAAGCAAAGAGGCACTGAGTTTGCAGGTAGGTCTTGAAATGCATCCACAGGTACACCTCCAGTTGACTCAAATGATGTCATTTAGCCTATCTGAAGCTTCTAAAGCCTGACATAATTTTCTGGAATTTTCCAAGCTGTTTAAAGGCACAGTCAACTTAGTGTATGTAAACTTCTGACCCACTGGAATTGTGATACAATGAGTTATAAGTGAAACAATCTGTAAACAATTGTTGGAAAAATGACTTGTGTCATGCACAAAGTAGATGTCCTAAACTTTGTGGACTGGTTGAACAATGAGTTTTAATGATTCCAACCTAAGTGTACGTAAACTTCCGACTTCAACTGTATAGTACCAGTCAAAAAACCATCTCTGCAGCACTCCATCAATCAGGCCTTTATGGTAGAGTGGCCAGACACCACTCCTCAGTGAAAGGCACATGACTGCCCACTTGGAGGTTACCTAAAGGACTCTCAGACCATGAGAAACAAGATTCTCTCGTCTGTTGAAACCAAGATTGAACACTTTGGCCTTAATGCTAAGCGTCACGTCTGGAGGAAACCTGGCACCATCCCTACGGTGAAGCATAGTGGTGACAGCATTATGCTGTGGGGATGTTTTCCAGCGGCAGGGACTGGGAGACGAGGCAGGATCGAGGGAAAGATAAACGGAGCAAAGTGCGAGAGATCCTTGATGAAAACCTGCTCCAGAGCACTCAGGACCTCAGACTGGGGCGAAGGTTCAGCTTCCAACAGGACAATGACCCTAAGCATACAGCCAAGGCAACGCAGGAGTGGCTTCAGGACAAGTCTCTGAATGTCCTTGAGTGGCCCAACCAGAGCCTGGACTTGAACCTTATCGAACAGCTCTGGAGAGACCTGAAAATAGCTGTGCAGCAACGCTCCCCATCCAACCTGACAGAGCTTGAGAGGATCTGCAGAGAAGAATGAGAGAAACTCCCCAAATACAGGTGTGCCAAGCTTGTAGCGTCATACCCAAGAAGACTCGAGGCTGTAATCGCTGCCAAAGGTGCTTCAACAAAGTACTGAGTAAACGGTCTGAATACTTATGTACTGTTTTCTCATTATGGGGTAGGGTGTGTAGATTAATGAGGGGGGAACTATTTAATTTTAGAATAATGCTGTAACGTAAAGAAAATGTGGCAAAAGTCAAGGTGTCTGAATATTTTCAGAAGGCACTGTGTACACACAGGCCTGTAGGTGACCCAGGCTTCACAGGTGGAAAGTAGTGTGCTAATGCAGACGGCTTGATACATGGCGACGTTGGTGTGGAGGAGGAGATCCCTGTTTTGGAAGTCCCTGCATCGGAGTTTCCCCCGAAGGCAGCTGAGGCTAGCTTGATCCAGTTTTGAATTTCGTAGTCGATGCTGCAGTCCTCCGAGAGGATGTTGCCCAGGTATTTGAATGGCGGGACTATTGCCAGTGATGCGTGTTCCATGGTGAAGACAGTGTGGGTAGAGGGATGGATCTCCATTGGCCGACCACCTCTGTCTTGGTGGTGTTGAGACAGTCCCATCCTTCTTGACTCTGACAGCCGTTACGACGGACTGGAGCTCTTCCGGAGTGTGGGCCACGAGCAAAGTCATCAGCTCCAGACCCTGCTCCATCGAAACCTTGGTGGTTGCTTGGAGCCTTCTGATGTTGAATGGGTTTCTATCCAGCCTGAAGTCCACCGCAACCCCACTGCTGTCTTCAAGCTCCTTGTGGACAAGCTGGGTGACACAGAGTAGGGAGATGTTAAAGAGTACAGGTGTCAGCGCCCACCCCTGCCTCACACCAATGCGTACTCCAAAGGGCACTGACTCCTACCCTCCTATGGCCACCCGAGTCATCATCCCATCATGGAACTGGCAAAGGATGTTGACAAATTTGGGTAGAATCCCCCATAATAGTTCCCTGCTCAGTGTCAAGCCTTGGAGTGGTCGACAAAAGGCTATGAAAGGCCTCCAGGATTTACTGTGCTCCTGTTCTTTCTGAAGCCCCATTGTGACTCTGGCAGCAGGTCTTCTGTGATGTTATTCACCAGCCTATGTTGCATCACCTTGGCCAGGACCTTTTCAGCAACAGCAATTTTTATTTATGTTTATTTTACCTTTATTTAACTAGGCAAGTCAGTTAAGAACAAATTCTTCTTTTCAATGATGGCCGAGGAACAGTGGGTTAACTGCCTTGTTCAGGGGCAGAACGACAAGAAGGGATGTCCCCCGGCTGTTGCCAACAGATGGACTTGTCACCCTTGTTCTTATAGATGGTGACAATATTTGCATCCCGTCACTGTTGGGGGATGATCTCCCGGTCCCAAACCTCTGCGCCCAGAACATCTCACTATGACGAAGTCGATCAGGTGCCAGTGTTTGGAGTGTGGATGCATCCATTATGTTTTGTATTTGTTCTTCTGCTGGAACAAGGTGTTCGTGATGATGAGATCATGCTTGGCACAGAGTTAGCAGTCTCATGCCATTTTCATTTTCATCGACCTGGCCAACACCATGCCTACCCAGCACTCCGCTCCATATCCTGTTGTTCTGTCCCATTCCCACCCTAGCGTTGAAGGCATCCCAGCAGAAAGTTCTGGTCATTCCTGGGGATGTGGTGAAGTGCCTCAACTAGTAGAAGCAGTCCTTTGCCTCATTTTCAGATGGTAACGATGTGTATGCACTGAGAAGAGTGGCATAGTGAATCTTGCCTAGAGGGATACGGAGAGACATGAGTCTTTCACTTATGCCGACGGGTGTTTCGGTGAAGAGGCTGTTTTTAATTGCCAGTCCCACACCGTGCTGATATTGTTCACCCAGAGGATAACCTTTCCAGAAGGTGTAGCCTTCTCCCTCCTCTTTCAGGGACCCTTCATCCAGGAACCTGGTCTCACTCAGGGCAGCGATGTCAATGTTGTAGCGCCTTAATTCTGTGGCAATCAAGAGCTGTTCTCCGATGGGGTCTATCGTTATTGTTGTCAGTGTCCAAAAGAGTTCTGATGTGCCATGTTGCCAGTTTCAGGGGAATTATTTTCTTGTGCATTTTTCGACCGCTGAGTGGAACTCCCGATAGGTGCAGTAGCCTATCCAGGAAGGAGTGAGTGGGCAATTTTTAGGCCACCTTTTCTAGGCCTCTTCCCAGCTGGGGTGAGCAGTGTGGCTCCTAAATAGGCTGCTCAGTCACACAGGGCTCTGCCGAGAGCAGCTGCCACTCAAGTCCCAACTGCTGGCGATCATAATAGCTCTGTCCCGCTGACATGAAGGGGTCTGATTAAAGGCTCTCTGTGCATTCACTCCTGCCCCCATCACCAGACACCCCAATGCCACCAGGCTTTAGTAATTGAAGTATCCTAGATAGTATTTGAACCGACAGTACCAGTCAAAAGTTTGGACCCGCCTACTCATTCAAGGGTTTTTCTTTATTTTTACTATTTTCTACATTGTAGAATAATAGTGAAGACATGAAAACTCCCGAGTTTCGCAGCAGTCTAAGGCACTGCATCTCAGTGCTAGAGGAGTCACTACAGACAGTTTGAATCCAGGCTGTATCACAACCGGCCATGATTGGGAGTCCCACAGGGCGGCGCACAATTGGCCCAGCGTCGTCTGGGTTTGGCCGGTGTAGGCCATCACTGTAAATAAGAATCTGTTCTTAACCGACTTGCCGAGCAATTTAAAAATATATATATATATTAAATTAAAACTATGAAATAACACATATGGAATCATGTAGTAATCAAAAAGGTATTTAACAAATCAAAGTATATTTTATAATATTTAAGGTAGCCCCCCTTTGCCTTGATTACAGCTTTGCACACTCTTTGCATTCTCTCAACCAGCTTCGTGAGGAATATTCTGAGCACTTGTTGGCTGCTTTTCCTTCACTCTGAGATGTATCTATTTCTTTGGGATGCAATCTGAGGTGCAGTTAACTCTAATGAACTTATCCTCTGCAGCAGAGGTAATTTTGGGTCTTCCTTTCCTGTGGCGGTCCTCATGAGAGCCAGTTTCATCATTGCGCTTGGTGGTTTTTGCAACTGCACTAGAAGAAACTTTCTTGACATTTTCCGGATTGACTGACCTTCATGGTGAGTCATTTCCCTTTTCTTATTTGAGCTGCCATCAAAATAGGGTGGACTTAGAAAAATCTCCAATATAAAATATATATACTTTTTTGGTTACCACATGATTCCATAAGTGTTATTTCATAGTTTTGATCTCTTCACTATTATTCTACAATGTGGAAAATAATACAAATTAAGAAAAACCCTTGAATGAGTCGCTGTGTCCTAAACTTTTGACTGGTACTGTAGGTCTGACACAACCACACACACACAGTTTTGAGCTCCCATACCCTGGCTCTGTCTCTTCTCTCTCCACTGGTGCAGGGCAGTGCTTGTGCTGTCAATCTCTCTCTTGGCCGTGTTCACGCACTCCGTCAGTTCCCGGAGGCGGGCGCGGCGCTCCAGCAGCACCACCTTGTTCTCCTTCAGGATGCGGTTGATCTCGCTGCCCCGCTCTGCCTTGAAGTCCTCAAAGGCCTCTGCCTTAGGGGGAGGGGAGCTGGAGGGGAGAAACACTAGATCAGACATGTTGTCCCTGTGCATAGAATAACACATGTAATATACAGGACAGATGTTATATAAAGGGACGTAGGTGTGTGTATACTCAGTCCTAAGGGGTTCCTGTGGTCCTTGAGGCTCCTGGCTCTGGGGGTCATGCTCGCGACCCTCACGGTCTCTCTGGACCGGGTTCACAGATTCCACTTGCTTCCCTGGACCAGGACTCCTTCCTTCCACAGCCTCCTTTCTCCCCTGGCTGGACAGTCACAGTTGGGGGGGAGGGGGGGTTTACATTAAAAGATGGTCTTGACATTGGCTTTCAATGAGAAGGGAAGGATTTGACAGTGATGTTACTCAGGCAGCATGAATGGACCGTACTCAGGAGTCAGCACACTGACCTTGCTAGCTCTTTGGTCTTAATGGCTTTGGTCCTGCCTGGAGACAGGAGCCGAATGTGCCTATCTGATGGAACTGCCAGCCCCACCCCAAACCCATGGCCCTCCACCACTCCCACCGTGCCTTGGGAGCCCTGTGACTATGACACAACAGCATTTGTTTAAAAACTGTACTAACAACTTTTGAGCCTTTTGGCTAAGTCAACGTTACGGAAAATGAGAACTGGTTTGCAATGGACCCTCCTGCTTAAACGATATAAACAAATTCACCACTGACATATGCAAGAGGTTTGAAGCAGCACCATCTTGGTGGCCACCGGTCCAAGCATCAGGCAGAGACTGACCTTGGCTGCAGTGGAGCCAGCTGTACTCTGGGCTTTCTCCACCAAGGTGTAGTTCTGACACAGCTGGGCCTTCACCTTCTGCTCCTGCTGCCTGTTCAACACACAACACATATGCCAAACTGACCTCAACACCAATAACATAAACTGATCCTATCCTTGGTTGCCTGGTGAGCGATACTCACGCAGCAGGTAGAACTTTTCCTGTAGGCAAAGATCTAGTATTAGCTTAAATCTCCCCAATCCTGACCTTAACCATGAGTGGGAAATGTCAAATTGTCCTTAGATCAGCATCTAGGGACTCAGTTACTCACTGCACGGCCTGCTTGAACTGGGCAAACACTTCCTGGATCTGCCTGATGCTCACAATCTGTGGAGAGAAGTCAGACATGGGGGAGATAAAACAGTATGAAAATCAGCCATGCTAGAAGTTCGCTCCATGAGCGTCAGATTCTCTTTGAAATGAAAAGCGCTATATAAAATAAATATAGTAATATGTAGAAATAATGGTTTATTTGAAGGATACAGTTTTAGTCATAACCAGAGGGATACCATTTTAGTTATTACACTGTGCCTTATAACCATATGTGGCTGCAATGTATTTTTCGTTATGTGTTGGACCCCAGTAAGACTAGCTGTCGCTAATGGGGATCCTAATAAATCATATCAAAAATCCATCTCTCTACTGGGAGAGAATGTCTGTATCATGGTGTTCTCACATTGATCTCGTCCAGGCTGCCCTCCAGATACCTCCGCACGTGACTCTGGATCTCTGCAACCTGGGTCTCTGACAGCGTGTCGTAGGACATGCCCATGCGGTTCGCCTGCGCACCAGCACACAATCACATATCCTGGTCTTATTCTCTAATAAAACCATAGCCTGGGTCTAAGACCTGGTTGTGTTGTCTCACCAAACACATCTGGGACTCAGGCTAAACCAAGCAATAATTCAACATTGAACTCTTCTCTTCTTCCTTGAGGTTACTCACCAGTGTGTTGTGAATGCTGAGTTCCTGTTTCAGCAGCTGGATCTCCTTCTCCAGCTTCCTGACCTGGAGCTACACGAAACAACACACACATCCAATCAGATACCATTCAACCCTGGCTAATCACTGCACATGTCTTGCCCCCATAACAATACAGTTATCAATTCAATACCAGTACTTCAGTTTCTACAATGCTGTTCATCTGTAGGCAGTGTTATCGTCAATGTATAACCTTTACAAAAAACAATACTACAGGATTCCTTCCAGGTACAAATGACCTTTGAAACAGGTTTTTTCGAAAGGAATATAATCAATGGACAAACAACAATCAATATGATATAGAGTTATAGTAATTAATCCACTTTCATAATCCAAATGTGTTCTGGTGTGTGAAGTTGAGGTATAATAATCTCACCACAGGGTCGGTGTGTTCATTGACAACAGGGTCCATCTGCACACACTTCATCCTGCTGGCGAAGCGCAGTGTGGACAGCTACGGTAGAGACAGAGCAGGTCACACATCACAGGTCTCCACTTTACTCTAGGAAACGACACTAAACTAGGACTACAGGAAGAAGCAGTTCTCACACAGCTCCATACTTACTGTCTCTTCTATCTGAGAAGCCTCTCCATAGATGTTGGCCACCAGCACTGTGTTGCAGTTCCCACCTATAGAGAGGAGAGCGGATTATATTGATTTTATGACTACCACTCCCAGACAGCCCTAGAAATTGCTCTTGCTAAGAAGCTGTCTGTTTCTTTTTGACCATTTTGATTGAAAACAAATCACAGTAAGGCACTTAATTGTTACCCAGAAATGATATGATATTAAGATACAAACAGCTACACTGGGCCTTTAAATCACTTGGACTACAAATGGATAACTTGACCATTGCTCTCGTCTCTGTACTGATTTGGCTTTGGTGGATGTAGTACCAATGTCCTCAGCCAACACTCAAAAACTATTGAACCCTTTGACAGAGACAGCATTTCCTTCTGGTACTGATCTCATACCCCCCCCCCCCCAGTCTCTGTGGGTTTGGCTCACCTAATGAGTCCTTAAGGGCGTGGGTGAGTTTGGTCTGTCTGAAGGGGACGTGGTCCCTGCGTCGGTCTGCCAGGGCCAGGATGGCCTGCTCCAGGAACGACAGGGACTTGTTGATGTACATGGCCTCCTTCAGCACCTGGCCCTCAGACTGGTCACAGAGAGGAGAACACAGTTGGACATGGGGGTTAGCTCTAAGAACTGGCAGGAACTGGGGTCTTTAGTCATGAAAGCTTGAAATCCGCTCATTGCAATAAATACATAAACTGACAAAATAACACTAGGAGAAAAAGTCAGGTATGATGTCACTTTGAAACTCACTCCGGTTTTGCCCAGCCTTTCTGACCCGGCTAAGTCCACCAGATTCAGTTTGGAAGTGACATACTTTGCATCGGACAGAGTGCGGGAGCGAGACTGTAAAACACAAATTGATAACATGAATTGACACATTACAGAACTATAGACACTGCAATATACAAGACAACATTATACAATACATTCAGAAGGCTGGAGAAAATGCAGTGAAGCAGTGAGTTGTGTCTAAGCCATCCTTACCTCAATGTGGACAGTGAGAATGCAGTGAGATCTGGAGGAGTTCTTGTTCAGGGCATGAGCTCCGATGATGCGATTCATCTCTCCCTGAATGTAGAGCAAAGAAGACCCGTCGTCACACAAATATCCATCACCTGTCCAGATGTACAACACTTCATACAGGTATATATATATATATATATATATATATATATATATATATATATATATATATATTTTTTTTTTTTTTTTTTACCCAGTTTTCTCCCCAATTTTGTTGTATCCAATTGGTAGTTACAGTCTTGTCTCATCGCTACAACTCCCGAACGGACTTGGGAGAGGCGAAGGTTGAGAGCTGTGCGACGTCCGAAACACAACCCAACCAAGCCGCACTGATTCTTGACACAATGCCCACTTAACCCAGAAGCCAACCTCACCAATGTGTCAGAGGAAACATTGTGCACCTGGTGACCGTGTCAGCGAACACTATGCCTGGCCCGCCTCATGAGTCGCTAGTGCGCTATGGGACAAGGACATCCCTGCCCCATGGGTCTCCCGGTCACGGCCGGCTGTGAAAACCCAGAATCTCTAGTGGCACAGCTGGCACTGCGATGCATTGCCTTAGACCACTGCGCCACTCGGGAGGCTTACATACAGGTATTTAGCACTCACCTCAAAGAGCAGGTTAAGGGCCTCCTCCTCGCTGTGGATGGGGTGTAGGGACAGCCCCCTGACTGATACCCCTCCCCCTGCCTCCTCCACCACCGCCATGCCCCCTGGCCCTACCCCTGGGCAACCCCGTACAGACGCTAGCAGATCCACAAGAGTCTCATTGTAGATCTCCAGGAAGGACAAGTGGACACTGAAGGCATGGTCCGAACGCTGCTCCACCTCATGGAACACCTGATCAGAGAGACCAGGGTGAGAAGAACAGAAAATGTGTGGGGACTGAAAAGCCATTCACTTTGTCCATTAGACAACTGGTAGCCAATGTAATCCAGGGTTGAATGACTTCAAGTGCGCCACGTGGCGTAAATTGTCAGTAAGTATCGGGTGACAAGTTGTCCTGGTCTACCTCCTGTAGGGCCCGAGGAATGATCCCTCTCTGTTTGTAATTCTCTGTGGCTCCAGTCATGGTGTACGTCTTTCCTGCCCCCGTCTGCCCAAAACACATCACAGTGCCTAAGAGTAAAACAAGCAAGATTTGGGGGGGGTTTATCACCTCAGTTTTTCTAGCTGCATGGCAGAACTAACTACCTAGCCTGTGTACCCACCTGACTGTTTCTGCATTCAACATTTGCTACATTCTTGCATTGCCATTGGCTTTGAGCAGAATCAGACTGGTATAACAATCAAATTATGACCATGGTAGTGTAAAACATGGGGACAGAGTTAGCCTACCGTTGTACCCCTCCAGGGCTCCCAGCACCACCCCTCGCCCAACGCGGCCATATACCTCCTCCTGGGACACATCATGCAGCACCCCGTCCAGCCGGAACGACCAGGAGCTCAGCTGGTTGTTCACCACTCCCTTCCTGGAGTCCTTCCTCTGGTGGACACTCACTGTCTGAGAGATCATCACACAGATAGCCATGTTGAAGCAATTATAAGAATCTGCTCATCAACTCCTTCAACAAACTAACCTGTTTAGGGTTAATAATGTGGTTTGAGATCAATATGATGTGTCTCATTTATGCATATTAAGGCTGTGTTATTTTAAATGAATGACAAAATCTGTCATTTCAACAACCTATAACCTTGCCACATTGTTTAGTAATATTCGTTAAGTTACTCACCACTCTCATATTCAGAGTTAAAAATGTCACGTTTACATAGTGCAAATGAGATTGGAGGGGAAACTGCAACATTACACTGTAAAACATACCTGTCCGTCTGGTAGGTATTCAATGAGCTCTTGAGCAAAATTAGCAGTCGGTCGGCTTCGAACTAACACCCTCACTTCACTGCCGGGGTGGGCAATCATCATGGCACTTCTAGAACGACAACAGGTCCGAAGCAAAAGTCATGGTCATGTTGTGGGCCACCTAGCTAAGTTAGCTAGCTACTGTTAGATACCAACTTAAGAACTTAGGCAAAAACACATCTACTTACCCGTATTTGTTGATACTTTGTAAACATCAAACGTGTTTTTCTAGCTAGTAAATAAATCAGCTGTTTAGTGGCTTGTGTAGACGAAATCAAAATGTTCCCATATGTTGACATCGATTGTCATGGAAACAGTGGGCGTGTATGTGGGATCCTGCATGGGAGACACAGAAATGGAATGAGTAGAAAAGTCCGGGCCTGGACGTTAAAATATTAAACGCATCAATTCAAGTTTTACAAATCTAGATTTCATTCCAAGGATGTTTTTTTCTTGAATTCCAATTCAGACAGTCGAAATTCCAATTCCATTCCATAAAGTATGGTTTTTCCAATTAAATTCTAATTCCATTCCAAGGTTGGTTCTTTTTCAATTCCAATTCAATTCCAAATAAATTCTCCACTTCATCCTTACATTCCAGAATTAAATTGGAATTGACCCCAACCCTGGAATCCTGTCTATCTCTGCCATTGCATGTACAGTGGCAATAAAGCGCATGTGAAACATTTGGAATTACCTGGGTTTCTGCAGAAATTGTACATAAAATTTGATCTGATCTTCATCTAAGTCACAACAAAAGACAAACTCAATGTGCTTAAATCTGGCAGTGTGATTTAATTAGGACATGTTTTTCTACAATGTGTGTTTATAAGGAGGTGAATATTTAATCATTACTCTCTTTACTAAACTCTTGTTAGTCCGCGATATGATGTAGCTCCACAAAGTAAATCGCGTAGTGGGTTAATTTCTGCAACAACCAAGAGTGTTGGTGCGCAAGGCTACATTTCTCCACTGTTTTAGTCCCGTGGCTACCACGTTTTAAGAGTTACTCGAACCCGTGTGCAGATACTGTGTGAGAGTGAAGTCTTGGATCTTGCTCATCGTATTATCTGCGGTGCAGCTTGTGCAACGTCATTTCGTTGACTATACATTTAAATAATATTGTTGAAGAAAGGTTTCTGATGAAATCTTGATGCCATATTTGAGGTTTACTGTGCTATTTTGCACTACGGAAATGTTTCCCATCATATATAATATCCCTACATCTTTATTTACTGGCGTTGAAAAGTATTATTGTAAACACAATAAAACTATCTTGAATATATACGGTGGGGTCTGGAATTGACACATTTTAATAAAGATTAGCAAAAATGATTATGTCAAATAAATAATTCAAATACTTAAGAGTTATTTTCTGCTGGTGCATTCTCATTTCGACGCCAAACCCACCACTTGTGTCGTGGCTTTTAAGAGCTCTATTTTCATGTCATCTGACCAAAGCACCGGTTCCAATCCAAGTGTCAATGCCGTTTAGCAAACGGCATTTGTTGGATGACTTAAAAAATATAACTATTTGGTCACGCACAACAGTGATGGGTTTTGTGTCGAAATGAGAATGCCTGAGCAGAAAACAATCCCATACCTACTGTAAAATATAGTTCTAGAACTACGATGTTATGGGGCTATTTTGCTTCCACAGCATCATGAACTTTACCCAGTACTTGGACATTTTAGCTAAAAACTGCCAGGAGACTGAAACTTAAAGACAATAACCCCAAACACACATCAAAATCCACTAAGAAATTATGAATTGCCCACAAAATCAATATTTTGCAATGGCCATCTCAGTCTCCGGATTTAAAACCCAGTGAAAACCTGTGGTTTGAATTGAAGAGGGCAGTTCAAGTGCAGACGAAGGATATCAAGGATATGTAAGGATTCTGTATGGACGAAAGGTGTAAGATCCCTCCCAATGTGTTCTTCAACTCATAAACATTTAAGAAAAGGGCTCAGTGCCGTTATCCTCGCAAGGTGAGGTATTGAAAACAGGTGTCAATCATTTTGACCACTACCTTTGAGAAAAAAATATTTACTTGTTAAACAAAATCTCTTTCTCTGGTTTAATTCGATTAGTATTCCAAATGTTTGAACGTACAAAATAGCTCACTATTTGAATTATTAATTTTATACAGTTATATTTGCTCATCTTTATCATGGGTGTCAATAATTTCGTACCCCACTGTACCTGCCCTTACAGGTTTGTGTTTTAAACAGTGTGGCCTCTGTGGCTTGACTGATATGTTGAGGTTTCCTAACTGGGAAATGGCAAGAAGGCTGGGATTTCATGTTTGATGCTGTGCTACATGTACAAGAATTACTGGGATTTCTGCATAAATTGGTCATAAAATTCATAAAAATTGGTCATAAAAAAAGTCACAACAATAGACAAACACATTCTGCTTAAACTAATAACACACAAACAATTATAATTTGTCATGTCTTTACTGAACACGTGTAAACATTCACAGTGCAGGTTGGAGAAAGTATGTGAACCCTTGGATTTAATAACAGGTTGACTTTCCTTTGGCAGCAATAACCTCAACCATATGTTTTCTGTAGTTGCGGATCAGACCTGCACAACGGTCAGGAGGAATTTTGGACCATTCCTCTTTACAAAACTGTTTCAGTTCATCAATATTCTTGGGATGTCTGGTGTGAACCGGTCTCTTGAGGTCATGACACAGTATCTCATCACCCAAACCATGATACTATCTCCACCATAGTTTACAGTTGTGATGAGGTTTTGATGTTGGTGTGCTGTGCCTTTTTTTCACCACACATAGTGTTGTGTGTTCCTTCCAAACAACTCAACTGTAGTTTCATCTGTCCACAGAATATTTTGGCAGTAGCGCTGCGGAACATCCAGGTGCTCTTTTGCAAACTTCAGACATGCAGCAATGTTTGTTTTGGACAGCAGTGGCTTCCTCCGTGGTGTCCTCCCATGAAAGCCGTTCTTGTTTAGTGTTTTACGTATTGTAGACTCATCAACAGAGATGTTAGCATCTCCCAGATATTTCTGTAATTATTTATCTGACACTCTAGGATTCTTCTTAAGGGTTAGTGTCAGTCTCTCCCCTGGACTATATTGCTGTGTTGATTGTGAATGTGTGGTGGTTTTGCTCCTTTCTCCCGCCTGTTGTCACTGGGTGCCCTCTTCAACATGAACATACTTGAACATATGCCTCTGGGGAAGCTCTTGAGACAAAAAGGGTCCCCTAAATAGACAGAAATAATATTTTACAGAAATTGGACAGAAAGGAGCACACCTCCCAATGCCCATGAGCCAAAGTTTCAATATTGCAAAAAGGTTTGAGCATAAAACAAAGAATTATGGTTTAACCATACAGCCAATACTCAAACAATTAACTTGAGTAGTGTATCTGTGCTGCCATCCTGTTAGAAGATAACAGATTATTTTATTACAATGGTTAAATTGGATTTTCATTGTGTTCAATGGTGTTATTTGCCCCTAGTGGCGCTTTCTGGTACTTAGAAAGTCAACGCAAACGGGAAGTTCAGAATTTGTTTTGCACGCAAAGAAGCAGCTACAAGCAACGCTACGGTGCAGGTCTTTCAATGTAGTTATTTCTTGTCACGCTTCAGCCTTGGAAAAATATTTGTTTGTAAGTTCGATTCAATCATTTAGCTAATGATGATAATCTTGTTATTGGTAGAGTTTCTTACATATCAATGTTGGTTGCATTTACTCACAAATTGCAATGCCTTTTGTGTATGTCGTTAGCTGTATTACTTTGCTCATGCGTCATGCAAACGAATTGTAAAATATACAATACTGTAGTTTTGTTACTGTTTTTAGTGTAATATGCTTTGTTATTCTACATAGATGGTTATACATTATTAGAGTAATGAAAGGAGCAATTACCATATGGTTAACAATTAGCTATATGGTTTGGCATCATGCCAGATGCATGGTACCTTAGCGCGTGCTTTGTATTTATGCAACTTCAAATGTTTAATGTACATCTACAGTATGTCGGTGTGAATTGAACACTAAAGTATATTCTTTTCTGTATTTTGCAGTTTCACAACATAAACGTTTTCAATATATTCATTCAAGAAAAGTCACGCCTTGGGAGTTTTATTGAAGACTTAGTTGTTAGCTATCTGTCTAGTTTTGCATGGGAACGCAACTCAAGGGCAGAATAGTATCCTTAACTATACCTTATCTATAGTTCTGTTTAAAGCTGGTATGTTCTTATAGATTTCTAAATGGTTTATAATTTATAACATAAAAATGTCCTTTTGACAAATATGACCTAACACATAATGCAAATCAATAAAAACTTGTCCTTTGTCCCCATTTATAAAGCCCTTTCAATTTTGTTTTGTTTCTGGTGTCACTAGAAACATTTAGTAAAAGACTGTCCTGATATAACCTTTGCCGTCTTGGGTTTCTCTTTGCTCAGGTGAATCGTTTTCCATTGCCTGTGGAGCTGTAGCTTTTTAATGTTTAAGTCCTCTGTAATAAGGCTTCCATTTTTATATTTACAGATAATGTAATGCCCTGAACAAACAAAGCCGTTAAACATACAGTGTTCACACTGGTGTTCCATGCCTCTCCAATCAATAGGACACACACTTGTTCCACACACACAATCTACATGGCACTAAAACTGCAATTGAGTCCATCAATGGTATGTCCCATGACACTTTAGGCAGAAGGCAAATTGCATTGATGATGATGATTTAAAAGCACAATAAAGACAAAAAAAAGTATATAAAAAAAAGAAAAGATGTGGTTTGATCATCACCTGACATGAATGAACATTAGTGAACAATGATTACAGCATGTTTTTTTATCAGTGTACATAAATCAAAACACCAAACCAATTTGACCATTTTTTGTTGTTGTTGTTGTTATTTATGCCACAGAAGTACATCATTTAGTCAACAAAAATCAATCTGGCAATGCAGCAAAGTTTTTTTGAGTGGTGTCAAACAACAGCCTAGCCATCCTACCTCCAGTATTTTGCTCTAGCTGAGCATGAGTCTAGAGATGAAAAACAGAGGCCAATCTGGTCTGGCCAAACCAGACTACAGATATGCACTTCTTTTTGTGGGACTGGAATAGCAACAAGTTGGGCCAGGAATCAATCCGATCACGCTTTGTCCACAATGCACATTTTAAAGGGCAATGTTCTCGTGTTTGTGGAGACCATATTCATGGTAAAAGCTGCGTATGTCAGCTCAATGGGGAATTACCTTTAAATATCTCATTGTCCAAATCTCTCGATCCGATTGAATCCCAGCCTAAATTGGTGGTGGATGATGTGAATTTCCTCACTAATCATGCATACAGTTTTAAGATTTTAGACCTAGTGAAACGTGTCAAGACAATTCATTTTCATTGTTATGGAATAGGTTATGAAGTGTAGGTAGTAGGAACACAATTAGACACTACCATTTCCACACTCCATCCCCAGGTGGCAGCAGCAACTGGGTCAGATGCTCTGCCAGGAAGCCTTGTTAAGGGTTGGTTGTGCACAAGGGTGGAGTCAATCAGCGTGGCAGCTAACCTTAGCTCGGAAAGCTCTCGCCAAGTTCAAACCCCTGAGCTGATAAGGTACTAATCTGTCGTTCTGCTCCTGAACAGCCAGTTAACCCGCTGTTCCTAGGCCGTCATTGAAAATAAGAATTTGTTCTTAACTGACTTGCCTGGTTAAATAAAGGTAAAATTTAAATTAAATTTGTACAACGCGATTCAACCAGAGCATACCGGACCTATTTTTTATATCCTCTAGCACTGCTCAACACACCTCGGCTAACAATTTAGTTCCACCCCCCACACACCCCTCACCCCCCCACACACACAGTGACATAACCTGGCTTAAATGCTATTTCTAGAGACAATATCTCTTTCATTATCACTATATGCACAGGTTTACCCCCACTGTATTCACATCCTACTATACCTTTGTCTGTACATTATGCCTTGAATATATTCTACCGTGCCCAGAAATCTGCTCCTTTTACTCTCTGTTCTGAACGTACTAGGCGTCCAGTTCTTATAGCATTTAGCCGTACCCTTATCCTACTCCTCCTCTGTTCCTCTGGTGATGTAGAGGTTAATCCAGGCCCTGCAGTGTCTACCTCCACTCCCATCCCCCAGGCTCTCATTTGTTGACTTCTGCAACCGTAAAAGCCTTGGTTTCATGCATGTTAACATTAGAAGCCTCCTCCCTAAGTTTGTTTTATTCACTGCCCTAGCACACTTCACCAATCCGGATGTCTTAGCCGTGTCTGAATCCTGGCTTAGGAAGACCACCAAAAACCTGGAAATTTCCATTCCCAACTATAACATTTTCTGACAAGATAGAACTGCCAAAGGGGGCGGTGTTGCAATTTACTGCAAAGATAACCTGCAGAGTTCTGTCTTTACTATCCAGGTCTGTACCCAAACAATTTGAGCTTCTACTTCTGAAAATGAACCTTTCCAAAAACAAGTCTCTCACTGTTGCCGCTTGCTATAGACCACCCTCTGACCCCAGTTGTGCCCTCGACACCATATGTGATTTGATGCCCCCCATTCCAACTTCTGAGCTTGTGCTGCTAGGTGACCTAAACTGGGACATGCTTAACACCCCGGCCATCCTACAATCTAAGCTTGATGCCCTCAATCTCACAATTTATCAATGAACCTACCAGATATAACCCCAAATCCGTAAACACGGGCACCCTCATAGATATCATCCTAACTAACTCACCCTCCAAATACACCTCTGCTGTTTTCAACCAAGATATCTCAGTGATTACTGCCTCATTGCCTGCATCCGTAATGGGTCTGCGAGCAAACGACCACCCCTCATCCCTGTCAAACGCTCCCTAAAACACTTCTGCGAGCAGGCCTTTCTAATCGACCTGGCCTGGGTATCCTGGAACGACATTGACCTCATCCCGACCGTTGAGGATGCCTGGTTATTCTTTAAAAGCGCCTTCCTCACCATCTTAAATAGGCATGCCACATTCAAAAAATGTAGAACCAGGAATAGATATAGCCCTTGGTTCACTCCAGACCTGTCTGCCCTTGACCAGCACAAAAACATCCTGTGGCGTTCTGCATTAGCATCGAATAGCCCCCGTGATATGCAACTTTTCAGGGGACTCAGGAACCAATATACACAGGCAGTTAGGAAAGCTAAGGCTAGCTTTTTTAAACAGAAATTTGCATCCTGCAGTACAAACTCAAAAAAAGTTCTGGGACACTGTAAAGTCCATGGAGAATAAGAGCACCTTATCCCAGCTACCCACTGCTCTGAGGCTAGGAAAACACTGTTACAACGAGCTGGTCATGGGTGCACCTCAGCCACGCTCAAGGTCCTTAACGATATCATAAGAGACATTACTGTGCAGCTGTATTCATTGACCTGGCCAAGGCTTTCGACTCTGTCAATAACCACATTCTTATTGGCAGACTCAACAACCTTGGTTTCTCAAATGATTGCCTTGCCTGGTTCACCAACTACTTCTCTGATAGAGTTCAGTGTGTCAAATCGGAGGGCCTGTTGTCCAGACCTCTGGCAGGCTCTATGGGGGTGCCACAGGGTTCATTTCTCGGGCCGACTCTCTTCTCTGTATACATCAATGATGTCGCTCTTGCTGCTGGTGATTCTCTGATCCACCTCTACGCAGATGACACCATTCTGTATACTTCTGGCCCTTCTTCGGACGCTGTTAACTAACCTCCAGACGAGCTTCAATGCCATACAACTCTCCTTCCGTGGCCTCCAACTGCTCTTAAACGCAAATAAAACTAAATGCATGCTATTCATTGCCCACACCTGCTCGCCCATCCAGCATCACTACTCTGGACGGCTCTGACTTAGAATATGTGGATAACTACAAATACCTAGGTGTCTGGCTAGACTGTAAACTCTCCTTCCAGACTCACATTAAGCATCTCCAATCCCAAATTAAATCTAGAATCGGCTTCCTATTTCGCAACAAAGCTTCCTTCACTCATGCTGCCAAACATCCCCTCGTAAAACTGACCATCCTACCTATCCTTGACTTCGGCGATGTCATCTATAAAATAGTCTCCAACACTCTACTCAGCAAACTGGATGTAGTCTATCACAGTGCCATACATTTTGTCACCAAAGCCCCATACACTACCCACCACTGCGACCTGCACGCTCTCGTTGGCTGGCCCTCGCTTCATTCTCGTCACCAAACCCACTGGCTACAGGTTATCTACAAGTCTCTGCTAGGTAAATCTCTGCCTTATCTCAGCTCGCTGGTCACCATAGCAGCACCCACTCGTAGCACATGCTCCAGCAGGTATATCTCACTGGTCACCCCCAAAGCCAACTCCTCCTTTGGTTGCCTTTCCTTCCGGTTCTTTGCTGCCACTGATTGGAACGAACTGCAAAAATCACTGAAGCTGGAGATTCCCATCTCCCTCACTAGCATTAAGAACCAGCTGTCAGAGCAGCTCACAGATCACTGCACCTGTTCATAGCCCATCTGTATACAGCCCATCTATCTATCTACCTCATCCCCATACTGTATTTATTTATTTTGCTCTTTGCACCACAGTATCTCTACTTGCACATCCATCTTTTGCACATCTACAATTCCAGTGTTTAATTGCCATATTGTAATTACTTTGCCACCATGGACTATTTATTGCCTTAACTCCCTTATTTGCACTCACTCTCTTATAGACTTTTTTTTTCCTACTGTATTATTGACTGTATATTTAGTTAATTCCATGTGTAAATCTGTGTTGTTGTATGTGTCGAACTGCTATGCTTTATCTTGGCCAGGTCGCAGTTGCAAATGAGAACTTGTTCTCAACTAACTTACCTGGTTAAATAAAGGTTTAATAAAAATATATATATTTTTTTAACAATACCCCATCATGACGAAGCAAAGAGAGGTTTTTAGACATTTTTGCAAATGTATTAAAAAAAATGTATGGAAATATCACAATTACATAAGTATTTGGACTCTTTACTCAGCACTTTGTTGAATCACCTTTGGCAGCGATTACAACATCGAGTCTTCTTGGGTATGACGCTACAAGCTTGACCCACCTGTATTTGGGGAGTTTCTCCAATTGTTCTCTTATCAAGCTCTGTCAGGTTGTATAGGGAGTGTCTTTGCACATTTTCAGGTCTCTCCAGAGATGTTCGATCGGGTTCAAGTCGGGGCTCTGGCTGGGCCACTCAAGGACATTCAGAAACTTATCCCGAAGCCACTCCTGCGTTGTCTTGGCTGTGTGCTTAGAGTCATTGTCCGGTTGGAAGGTGAACCTTCAGTATGAGGTCGTGAGCGCTCTGGAGCAGGTTTTCATCAAGGATCTCTCTGTACTTTGCTCCATTCATCTTTCATTCGCTCCTGACTAGGTCTCCCAGTCCCTGCCACTGAAAAACATCCCCACAGCATGGTGCTGCTACCACCATGCTTCACCGTAGGGATGGTGCCAGGTTTCTTCCAGAAGTGACGCTTGGCATTCAGGCCAAAGAGTTCAATCTTGGTTTCATCAGACCAGAGAATCTTGTTTCGCATGGTCTGATAGTCCTTTGGGTGACTTTTGACAAATTCCAAGTGGGCTGTCATGTGCCTTTCACTGAGGAGTGGCTTCCGTCTTGCAAATCTACCAATAAGGCCTGATTGATGGAGTGCTGCAGAAATGGTTGTCCTTCTGGAATGTTCTCCCATCTCCACAGAGGACCTCTGGAGCACTGTCAGAGTGACCACCAGATTCTTGGTCACTTCCCTGAACAAGGCCCATCTCCCCAGATTGCCCAGGCAGCCATATCTAGGAAGAGTCTTGGTGGTTCCAAGCATCTGCCATTTAAGAATGATGGAGGCCAGTGGTTCTCAAACTTTTTATAGTCCCGTACCCCTTCAAACATTCAACCTCCAGCTGCGTACCCCCTCTAGCACCAGAGTCAGCACACTCTCAAATGTTGTTTTTTGCTGTCATTGTAAGCCTGCCACACACTATACAATACATTTATTATACATAAGAATGAGTGTGAGTTTTTGTCACAACCCTGCTCATGGGAAGTGACAAAGAGCTCTTATAGGACGAGGGCACAAATAATAATATAATAATAATCTATAATTTAGCCATCTTACATATGAAACTTTATTTGTTCATCAAAAATGGTGAATAATTCACCACATGTTAATGAGGCAGGTGTGCTTGAAAGGATGCACATAACTCTGCAATGTCGGGTTGTACTGGAGAGTCTCAGTCTTAAATAATTTACCACACGCAGTCTGTGCCTGTATTTAGTTGTCATGCTAGTGAGGGCCGAGAATCCACTCTCACATAAGTACGTGGATGCAAAGGGCATCAGTGTCTTAACAGTGCGATTTGCCAAGGCAAGAAACTGAGCTCAGCCCTATCCAGAAATCTGGCAGAGGCTTCTGATTAAATTACATTTTCAGAACCGCTTGCTGCAATTTCAATGAGGATCTCTTGTTCAGATATCAGTAAGTGGACTGGAAGCAGGGCATGAAAGGGCTAAAAAATCCATTTGTTTGTCTCGTCCATTTCTGGAAAGTACCTGCGTAATTGCGCACCCAGCTCACTCAGGTGCTTCGCTATATCACATTTGACATTGTCCGTAAGCTTGAGTTCATTTGCACACAAAACATCATACAATGATGGAAAGACCTGTGTGTCGACCTTGTTAATGCAGACAGAGAAGAGCTCCAACTTCTTAATCATAGCCTCAATTTTGTCCAGCACATTGAATATAGTTGCAGAGAGTCCCTGTAATCCTAGATTCAGATCATTCAGGTGAGAAAAAAACATCAACCAGATAGGCCAGTCATGTGAGAAACTCGTCATCATACAAGCGGTCAGACAAGTGAAAATTACGGTCAGTAAAGTCTCTCAAATTTTTTTTTTTACATAAAAAAAAAAAAGTGTCAATACTTTGCCCCTTGATAACCAGTACCCTTTTAAAAAATCCCCCTTTCTCCCCAATTCTGTGGTATCCAATTGTCAGTTACAGTTTTGTCCCATCGCTGTAACTCCCGTACAGACTGGGAAGCGAAGATTGAGAGCCAAGCGTCCTCCGAAACAACCCAACCAAGCCGCCCTGCTTCTTGACACAATGCACGCTTAACCCGGAAGCCAGCCGCACCAATGTGTCGGAGGAAACACCGTACACCCGACAACCGTGTCAGCGTGCACTGCTCCCGGACCGCCACAGGAGTCGCTAGTGCGCGATGGGACAAAGACATCCCTGCTGGCCAAACCCTCCTAACCTCCTCCAGGACGACGCTGGGCCAATTGTGCGCCGCCCCATGGGTCTCAGAGCCTGGACTCAAACTCAGAATCTCTAGTGTCACAGCTAGCACTGCGATGCAGTGTTGTAAAAGCATTACATGGTCGCTGCCCATATTATTGTATCACTGTACTGTCCAAAACGTCTTTCAAGCTGTCAGGCATTCCCTTGGCAGTAAGAGCATCTTGGTAGATTCTGCAGTGTACCCAAGTGGTGTCGGAAGCACGTTACCACTCCAACATGTCTCCCTGTCATGGCTTTTCGCCATCAGTACAGATACCAACACAACTTGGCTACCAAAGTCCATTTGATGTCACAAAGCTGTCCAGTACTGAAACAAATATCCTCTCATGTTGTCCTGGTTTCCAGAAGAGGATATCTTCCTTAATTGACCACCCATAAAAGTAATGGACATATACCAGTAGCTGTGCCAGGCCTGCCACGTCTGTTGACTCATCCAGCTGTAACACATTCACTGGCTTGTATGCGGCTCAGTAATTGTTTCAAAACATCTCCTGCCATGTCACTAATGAGTCATGAAACAGTGTTGTTTGATGAAGGTATTGTCTGTATATTTGTTTTGGCCTTTCCCCCCAGCATTGTCCCAGCCATATCAGCTATACCTGACCACGTGACTGTCACAAAATTAAGAAAATCCTTGACTATACAGACTCAGTGAGCATAGCCTTGCTATTGAGAGGCCGCCATAGCCTGTCTTCTGAGAGCCAGGTCTGCCTATGTGCACACTGCCCACAAAATGAGGTGGAAACTGAGCTGCACTTCCTAACCTCCTGCCAAATGTATTAGAGATACATATTTCCCACAGATCACACAGACCTACAAAGAATTGGAAAACGAATCAAACATTGATTAACACTCATATCTGCCTTGGTAAGCCTACACGAAAAACAGCCCTTCTTTTAAGTGTTTCTAAAATCCCCTATGGGAAAATGAATGGTGTAACATGAATGGAACCATTTCCCTGTTTGACCTCTAGTGTTATGGGTATTATGACTCATACAGTGGTAATCTATTGCCAGATAAGAGGTGAGAGGAACCGTAGAACATAAAATGCAGGACAACAGGGAGGTGAAATTCAGTCAGGTTGCGTAGACAGATCAGATCTTAAACCGGTTCATTTTTCTCCACGTCTCTGGCCTGTTTAAAAAAAAAAACGTTTTTTTTTTTTACAGTATACATATTTAATCTAGAGCTATGCTCATCTTGATTTGAAAAAGAGACCCCCAAAAGGTTGCAGGGGATGAATTAACTGGTAATGAACTTTGGCTGTATCTTCTGTTTTTAATTCCCTATATGGTAAATGTTGTATAATGGTAACAAAAGGGAGAAAGTTGTGTTGAGCAGGATGAGAATAGGTCGTACAGGAAGGCCAGAAACTACCTGCCCTCCAGGACACCTACAGAACCCGATGTCACAGGAAGGCCAAAAAGATCATCAAGGACAACAACCACCCGAGCCACTGCCTGTTCACCCCGCTACCATCCAGAAGGCAAGGTCAGTACAGGGGCATCAAAGCCGGGGCAGAGAAACTGAAAAATAGCTTATATCTCAAGGCCATCAGACTGTTAAACAGCCATCACTAGCACAGTGAGACTGCTGCCTACATACAGACTTGAAATGGATCACTAGTCACTTTAATAATGTAATTTTAATAATGTTTACATATCTTGCATTTCTCATCTCATATGTGTATACTGTATTTTATACCATCTATTGCATCTTGCCTATACCGCTCGATCATTGCTCATCCATATATTTATGCATTCTTATTCCTTTACTTAGATTTGTATATATTAGGTAGTCGTTGTGGAATTGTTAGATATTGCTGCACTGTTGGAACTAGAAGCACAAGCATTTCGCTACACTTGCAATAACACCTGCTAACCATGTGTAGGTGACCAATAAAAATGTGTTTTGATTTGATTTAACTTCTTTAAAATGTATATGAAAACATGATATTGGAATGTGTATGGTAGAGGAAACTGTTGAGCATTGTTTACGCTATGATTTAGATCGGGGCTTTATTTGATTAGAAATACAGGAGTTAATGGGTAACATACAGTAAGTAAGTGGGGGTAGGTAGGCTGGGACCGGCCTCACACTCCAGTACAGTAAGTGGCAGTGTATGCACCTTTCAGTTGGTTGCGATCCGCAATACAAATGTAAAGAAGAAGTAGCACCTAATTTCCTGTTCCTTAAACACGGATCCGTAGTGACAGCAAAATAACAATACATTCTCTCAACTATCCCTTTCCTCCCTAAAATGTCTAAACTACAGCAGATCAATGTATTTCTCAACGAAAAATTAACAGCAGTTCCTTTGGAGATATCCGTGTTAGTAAAAAAAACGATCGCAGAGCACCAGGAAGAAATCTCCCGTTTGAAACGGGCGAATGCACGTCTACGAAGACTGCTGGATTTGGTTTTCAAACCAGAGATAAAGTTGCATAGATTAGCAGGTTTGTGACTACGTCTCTCTATTTGACATTCATTTGACATTGTAGCCTAATTATAGTCATTTAAATTTGAGGGGCTTTGAGTAATACATAATTTCGCCTAGTCATACACATTTGCGGCCAAATTACAATTCCGTCCGGCAGACGGCGCTATTATTCCTATTACGTAGATTAGCCTGCTACATACATTCCAATTGGATGCAGATGACAGACTCGTGTTCCTCGGCGCCGGCTCGTACATAAACATCCCCCGTTTAAGCTGCAAGGTGTCGATTTCCTGCTTAAATAGCAACAAATGATTGGAACCCCATGAGCTAGTACTTGGTTGCATAGCTTTTGGCCAAAATAACGAGAAGCATTCCGTTTTTAGATTATGCACGTTACAGCCTTCTGGTCTGCGAACATCAAAACGCAAGCGTCTCATATGGAACGTGTGAGCGCCACCTACAGATGTTTGTTGGTCGCATGAGTCCGTGGCTCTGTTCAAGGGTGTCAAGTGTGCCAAAGACTGGATATACTGATAAAATATCTCTCCGCCCAAACAATGGAAGTCGTTGTCCACAAACGGCACGGCGGGCTCTCTCATTAATGTATTCCTTTTTTTAATATTCGAGGAGGGTTGTTAACGTCAACCGCCTATATTCAATCAAGATAAACGCTATGCTACTAAGCTCATCCTATCAATATGCATAACCATCTGCTGGATGGAAAGAGATTTTCCATAGAGTTGGGCGTCTCGCCTCGTCTCTGGTCCAGGGCGTTACGTTAACCATTGTTACTTGTGAAGCTAGCTCGAGCAAAGATTTGTATAACTAAACCAAGAGACCACAGCCTGTCGTTTCCAATGGGAACAAATGAGACATAGTGGACAAGCGAGGAGGGGGCAGAGCTAAGCACTAACTAGCAAGAGCCTATTGGCGCGTTCTAGCACCATCTGCATATTTCCATTAGGAAACGCCGACTCTGAAGTGCGCCTGTCAAATAACTCAATTCGTCTTTGCTCTTCTTCTAAACAAAATATTTTTAAAGACTTTGGCAAAGGATAAAGTCTACAAACTTTAGTCTGTACTCTGTTCAGATTTTAGTTTTAGAAACAGAAAACTATTGAGATCAAATGTTTCATCGATGAGAAAATGTGCAGAATCTAGGCCAAAATCCATTTCGTTCCATCTTCTCCCACTGCCCACAAGTGGGCTTCCTCACCATATTTGGTGGTGAGTGGAACCGCCAAATATGTGTCTCATTGTTATATCTGTGGCTAGAGTACACACAGAATGATAGAGGCCAAAAGGCCATATTAGCATGGGCAGCGCCATGGAGGACTACCACCATTTTAATGTAGTCGACTGGGTGGGACTTTCAACTTCATTGGCTGATCCCTCCTGGTGACCCTTTTGGAGTCATGTCTAACCAGGTCATCAGGATGGATCAGCCAATCATGAAGAAAATTTACTACTTCACTAGCACTGCCCATGCTGTCAGACATTATAAATGGTACATACTGTAAAACTTAGATTAAACGCTGTCTCATATAGCCGCCTGTCCCTTTTAATATGGCACACATTTCAACAAATAAACAGCTGTTTCAAATAAACACCAAGTCTAAATGAATTGTTTTGAGGTTTAAATGTTCAATTTGTTACATTGAGTAATTAAGAAATGACTGGAAAAATGGCTATCGTTCTGTTTTTATTAGCCCTTGGCTGCTAACAGCTGAGAACTGCTAGACAACTGGCAAGCACAAAAACAGTCAGCAACTTCTGGTGTACGTCTGATCACCTTCTAGTGGTGAAACTAAAAACTGCCAAAAATGCTCAGTCAAAGGAGAATAATTATTCTGTCAAGGAATTTGTTTGTTCTGAAATAGAGGCGTACTAAGACAAAACAAACGTAACACTGTGTAAAGGATAACACATCAGTGCAGCAAATTAAGAAATGGATTAAAATGCTGGAAGTGACCTTTGCCTCTCCCGAGTCCATAGGGGAGTTGCAGTGATGGGGACAAGACTAACTACCAATTGGATTTCACGAAATTGGAGAGAAAAGGGGGTAAATGTACAACAAAAAGTGAATGCTGGAATTTAAAAAATTAACTTTGCAAATGAGCAAACGCTGTGTTAAGGAAATAGACACCTGGTTCAAATAGAAGCCGGTCTCTAATAAGCACCTGTTCGGTGATTTAAGCAAATAAAGGGCTATTAATTTACATTTGACGGTATATGAAGATGAGTCCTCTGTCTCTATGGCTAGTACACACTAGCTAGCTGGTGTACACACTAGCTGTAGTACACACTAGCTAGCTAGTACACACCCTTGCTGTTGGTGGCGAGTTTCTAATCCCAGAGGCGCAACATCTCGAGACTTCTGGGAACACTTGCGAAGCAGACTAGGCTGGCGTTTAGGTTTGGAGAAGTCAATGAGCGAAGTAAAAAAAATACTTGTTTTGTTGATTCTCTCAATCTAAAGGCACAACATTCATTTGAGACAATGTCATAAGAAGTTGAATATGTTATTATTACAACCTTGTGAAAGTGGCAAACTGACAACTTTATATCCAAGGAGTGCCTTTGATTTGATGGCCTGCACATGCGAGACGATTGTTAGACTCGATTACGTGTTTCTGTGCATGAGCTAAGCTAGCCAACATCGCCGTGACATTGCCTACAAGCGTGATCGGGGATTTCTATTGTAGAAGCAGTTTCTGCCTATGTTCATACTGTACTGTCTTTGGCGGTAACACACCATCCTCTCTGGCACATTCGACCTGTCTGAGCTCGTATGCCTCAGAGCGTCTGTGTCCTGAGAAGTTATCTGCTGTAGCCAGACCCTATTGAAGACAACTTGCAGACAAAGGCTTCTCAAAACCATCCATGAGCTTGCTGCACCTTTCTAATAGCAATCTGTCCCAGTCTTCAAAAGCAAACTGCTCTAATTCTTTCACGTTTGAGGGGTGCCCTCCAACTGCTTTTGTGAAAATTAGGGGAATTATCTAAGAAAGGTGCAACGGTGCCAATATACAGTGTACAAAACATTAGGAACACCTGCTCTTTCCATGACAGACTGACCAGGTGAAAGCTATGATCCCCTATTGATGTCACTTAAATCCACTTCAATCAGTGTAGATGAAGGGGAGTAGATATGCTAAAAATAATATTTTTTAAGCCTTGACAATTGAGACATGGATTGTGCTATTTAGAGGGTGAATGGGCAAGACAAAAGATTGAAGTGCCTTTGAACGGGTATGGTAGTAGGTGCCAGGTGCACTGGTTTGAGTGAATCAAGAACTGCAACGATGCTGGGGTTTTCACACTCAGCAGTTTCCGGTGTTTTCACGCTCAGCAGTTTCCGGTGTATATCAAGAATGGTCCACCACCCAAAGCCAACTTGACAACTGTGGGAAGCATTGAAGTCAACATCGGCCAGCATCCTTGTCCATGCCCTGATGAATTGAGGCTGTCTTGAGGGCAAATGGGGGTGCTACTCAATATTAGGAAGGTGTTCCTAATGTTTTGTATATTTGGGTGCAACTGTCGTTACTGACTAAAAGAAAATGTGAGATGTTAGCTCTGCTAGCTAGCCAATTATTATCTGCTCAATAATACTGCAATTACAATATATCATTTTGACAGAAATATTGTCAGGAAATGTGGTTTTAGGGTCGTTCCATTTTATTTCCATTACTTTTTGATTTGAACAAAACTTTCCATATATATTTGCCCATGGTGTCTTTTATCTAACATATCATACTGAAACAGGAGTGGTCAGAAAATGACTATGGACCTAAATGACAAAACATTTAGGAGATAGAGCACCTCTAAGTTGACCTGGTCAAAAAGTGATCAAAATCAAAGTGATTGTCAATCGTTTTCTATATTTTAGGCCATTTTGTCTTAAATTTTAATGTGTATTTTACTGTTGCAGCACACATTTTGATTGCATATTGTATACTGTGTGCAGAGTTACAGTTTCAGGATATACCATTGTACATGCATTCAAGTTAATTCACGCTGAAATGACTATTATGCATGTTTTTAACCAGCCTGGTCTCAGAGCATTTCATATGATTCTTTACGTTAATCAGAGACACTTCAATTATTATGATAACTTACGTTTTTTTATGGTATGTTTTAATTTGTATGATATGTTACAAATTTGCAAAACGCATGACGTTACGAATTCCATTTTTTTTGTGGTAAATGTTAGCTATGTGACTAAGCTGATGTTAATAACTAGGCTAGGTGTTAAGGGTTGGAGTTAGCTAACCCTAACAGTTTAACCTAACATGCTAAGTAGCTAAAAAGTAGTAGAAAAGTTGGTAATTAGCTAAAATTGTCTGTGATGAGATTCGAAACTTTGGGTTGCTAGACGATTCCTTTATTGTTTTATTTTTTTTTGCCTCAAGTAGCCTTCTGTCTTATGTAACCATACCAAACCTCCCGGATTTAGGTTTACTATGTTACGTCTTTTCATCATATTTCATCCTTTCTCCTTACCCCCAGACCTCCAGCTGCTCACTCTCACTGAAGAGGAGGTTAACCCTGAGCAGCAGCACTGTGAGCAGGAATGGAGCGCCAATCTGGGGCTGCAGGAGTCTGATGCTGAAGAGTCTATGTGGAACTCTGTCAATATAACCGTAGAGAACCGGACAAAATCTGATGGCGAGAGCTACAGTGAGTCCGAATTAACCAGTGACTATGAGCCCCCCCTCTGACAGTGACAACAGTGAAAGTGATCAGGTAAATGTGGACAATAGAATACGATTGTCAGGGTTAAAGCCTCTTAAATCAAAGCGAGGAAGAGGACGGCCAAGGAAAGAAACTGGGGCGTTGCCTGATTTAAAATGTGATGTGTGCATAAAATGTTTTGCGACAGCAAGTGGTCTGAGAAGGCATCTGCGAAATTGGCACAGTGAAGAGAGACCAATAGGACTGCCAAAGAAAGAAACCAGTGAGTTGTCGGATCTGAAATGTAACGTTTGCGGAAAATGCTTGGCGACGGCACGTAGTCTGAAAAGGCATCTGCAACTCAGGCACAGTGAAGAGAGACCATACATGTGCGACACATGTGGACAATGTTTCGCCTTGAACCGCTATCTGATCCGGCACATGAAGATTCATGCTGATGAGAGACAACATTGCTGCACCAAATGTGGCAAACGTTTCTTTCACAAAGAAAGTCTGAAAAATCATATGGTTAATATTCACGCAGGGCTGGTTTTTAAATGTGATTTGTGTGGAAAATGCTTGTCAACAAAAGGTCGTCTGAAACTGCATCGGCAAAATCACACTGGGGAGAAATCCCATCCTTGCAAAGAATGTGACAAAGCCTTCGACTGCGAGTCTGGCTTGATAAAGCATATGAGGACTCACACTGGGGAGAAACCATTTCAGTGTAAAGAATGTGGCAAATGCTTCGGCGAGAAGGGAAGCCTGACAAAGCATATGATGACTCACACACAGGAGAAACCACATCGCTGCAACGAATGTGGCAGATGCTTCAATCTAAAGGGAAACCTGACCGTGCATATGAGGACACATACGGGGGAGGGAGTTCAATGCCATTTGTGTGGAACTTATTTGAAGTTAGCATCAAGTCTGAAGAGACATCTGCGAACTCACAGAATAAATATTCACAAAGACTAAGAACACGTATCAATACACTTTGTGTTCAATTGAAGTTAGAGGAAGTATCAAGAGGACAGCTCTCTGATCACTGCTCTTGGTTAAGAGCACAGTCTGCCATTTGGAAATCTGTTCAATGGTCATTTTAAGAGACGTTACACTTTCAAGTTTGTCAGATGTCACGGAGCTAGGTCAGTGCGTGCCTGCATTCTGACTTGTCATATTGAAACGGTTTAGGCCTATTGGCTTATGAAATGAATGTATTAAATGTTGTGAGGAGAAACGCATGTTAGTTTGTTGTCAGACGCCAACATTCAATTGGTTTTGGGCACGCCAAATATTAGCTTGAAGCTCTGCTAATTTACTTTGTCTAGTCATGCTTTTGCTTATTCATTTTACCATTCAAATGCACATGTTTTTGGTTATGTTAAAGGTAGAAATTGTTTGCAAACTTAACCTGGGAAGGGTCATTTTAAAGGAGAATGGTTTGTTCCACTCTGTCATGCTCCCAGCCTGGTCTCATAGACTAGACGTATTATAGTAAACGTAACTCCTAACCCAGCAAGCCAGCTAGCTAACATTAGCTGCCTAGCTAAAGTTAGCCACACAAAATTGGAATTTGTAAAGCATAGATTTTTGCAAATTCATAACATATTGTACATTTAGCAAGTTCTCATATTACACTAAATGTATGATGGACATCCACAAATCAATACATACCATGCGAAACGTAACGTACTAAATGGAGTGTAGCAGATTTACATACAGAATATTACAAACTGCTCAGAGACCAGGCTGATGATCCGCTGCATCTGGAGGTGTGTCCAACAGAGAAGCGCAACTTACCCTGTGTTACTGGGTTCTGTAATGTGGTTGAATCCCAGGGGGGGGGGGTGGAGAAATGTTACACAAATCTATTATATGCTTTATGCAAACACGGTTATTGAAGTGTGTGTGTATTTATGAATTGTCAATGTGATTACCTTCTTATGGTTATTGATAATTCTATTCATGTATTTTGACCATTAATTGTGATCGATCAAAAGTGGTACATTCCAAGGTGAGGCTTGAGGGACTTGTACTTAAACCTTGCCATTTCATTGTTGGCCAGACAGAGACAGGGCTAAGGTTCCATGCTGGCCGTAGGGGACGCACTTTTCACGACACTTTGATACGAAGTGATTTTCGTAGTGGGTTAGGAGAGCATTTTCTCTAACCCTAACTCTTTCCCTAACCTTAACCTCAATCTCCTAACCTGCTGCGGAAAAGTCACGTCAGTGTCGTAAAAAGTTTTTCCCGCTTGCATAAACCAGGCATGATGGAGGCCTGGTTTATTTTGAGCTCTCCACTTATTTGATTTGCCCCCAGTTTGTTTCCTCGGCTTGTTATTTTCCGTTGTACATATGTAAAGAGTGTACAGTTTGCCAACTACTCTACTTCACTGTAAATAAACATCCGCCCCTGGACATTGCACTGCTACTTCTTGTCTGCTTCCTCTCTGAAACCTCCACCTTCAGGGGAGCCTCCGTTACATCAGACATTATCAGAACTCTAACCAGATGAAACAAGTTTTAGTAGATCTAACTATATGCCTTCACTACAAATGAATGGAAAATATAACAATCAAATCGAACCAGGAAATTATGGTGGCGATATGTTCCATTAATTTGGGATTGAGGTATATAGTTGGATCTAACACAGCAGATTGCCAGAGATGTTGACATATCTCAACATTAGTCAACTTTTCAGTTCAGTGAAATGTCACTTTAATTTCTAATAAATAGAACGTGTTATGATTGAGTGAGTCAGGACAGCTAGGCTACTGGCATTAGTCTGTTCACAAAGCTCTAATGGTGTGTGATGTGGTAACAATGTTGCTATTTAAGGATTAGCAGGTTGAAAACTTGTTTTCCTTAGTCTTACACGGTTACTTTATTGGAATAACATTCATTTGTATCCACTGTAGTTTTTGAATCACTGCAGAGTTGTTTCCTGTTTCAGTCACCTCTTTGGTCACGTTAGTGTGGGTAAAATAAAATAAAGTTTTGACAAATAGTGCATCCCACAATGCAGGCGATGTTCAGTAAAATATCAATATCATATGTTCTTACCGGCGACGGTCCTTACCTGTGAGTGTTCTGCTCAAACAACTTGAGGGTGACGTAATCCAGCAAGCAAACAAAATTTGTGGGAGTTGTAGTTCACATGATACTTTTTTTTTTTTTTACTTTCTGAGATGTCTTACTGTTTGAGCATCACATATTTTTATAACAGGCATCAACTATAAATGAATCCACATTTTATTTTTTAGATATAGGCCTATCTAAAAATGACCCCGTTTTTCATGAATTTGATTATACAATTTTGAATCCCATTGAAAACAATATGGGACTAGATACCCTCAATGAAAGGGTAAAAGACAGTCATTGTCTGTACTAGCCCTAATTTGTCTCTTTTCAGCATTTTAAGTTTTCATCAAATTTCTTCCTTTCTCCTTACCCTCAGACCTCCAGCTGCTCACTCTCACTGAAGAGGAGGTTAACCCTGAGCAGCAGCACTGTGAGCAGGAATGGAGCGCCAATCTGGGGCTGCAGGAGTCTGATGCTGAAGAGTCTATATGGAACTCTATCAACATCATAACCGTAGAGAACCGGACAGAATCTGATGGCGAGAGCTACAGCCAGTCCGAATCAACCAGTGACTATGAGCCCCCCTCTGACAGTGACAACAGTGAAAGTGATCAGGTAAATGTGGAGAATAGAATACGATTGTCAGGGTTAAAGCCTCTTAAATCAAATCGAGGAAGAGGACAGCCAAGGAAAGAAACTGGGGCGTTGCCTGATCTGAAATGTGATTTGTGCGGAAAAAGCTTGGCGACAGCACGTAGTCTGAAAAGACATCACCAAAATCGGCATCTTGAGGAGAGACCAAGAGGAAGGCCAAGGAAAGAAACCAGTGAGTTGCCTGATCTGAAATGTGACATTTGCGGAAAATGCTTTGTGACAAGAGGTGGTCTACGAATGCATGAGAAAAATAGGCACAGTGAAGAGCGACCATACATGTGCGACATATGTGGCCAAGGTTTTGTCCTGAACTGCTACCTGATCCGACACATGAAGACTCACACTGAGGAGGGACAACATTGCTGTACCATATGTGGCAAATGTTTCAATCACAAGAATAACCTGAAAAATCATATGGGTACTCATACTGGGCCGACTTTTAAATGTGATTTGTGTGGAAAATGCTTGACAACAAAAGGAAGTCTGAAACAGCATCAGCAAAATCACACTGGGGAGAAATTGTATCCGTGCAAAGAATGTGACAAATCCTTCAACATTAAGGGAAGCCTGATATTGCATATGAGGACTCATACAGGGGAGAAACCATTTCGATGCAAAGAATGTGGCAAGTGCTTCAGCGACAAGGGAACCCTTACAAAGCATATGATGACTCACACAGAGGAGAAACCACATAGCTGCAACAAATGTGGCAAATGCTTCAGTCTAAAGGGAAACCTGACAGTGCATATGAAGGTTCATACAGGGGAGGGCGTTCAATGTCATTTGTGTGGAACTCACTTGAAGTTAGCATCAAGTCTGAAGAGACATCTGCGAACTCACAAAATAAATGCACAATGACTAAGAACACATAACAATGCCCTTTGTGTAAAATGTGTTGCATGGAAGAGACTATTATAAGAGCACATCTCACTGGGCACATACATCTGGTCAACTCTAGTTTTGATTTCAATTAGGTTGAGTTGTCAACTAACATGTAGGGCTTCCGTAAACGTGAAATCAACAAAACATTTCACAATTGGATTTAGGTTAATACTTGGGTGAATAAAATACAATTCACTTACATTGATGACTTCTGGCAAATCCAATCAGTTTTCCACATTGATTCAATGTCATCACATTGATTTGTTGCTGTTGAAATTATGTTTGAACAAAGTTGATTCCCCCACTTTTTGTCCAATAGGATGTCACTATAACTTTACCGGGTCACTACTGGGACAAGCCAATTTGCTTACTCTAAGTACTTTAAACAATGCATAAACCTAAAGTTTTGCAGAATAAATGACAATCATTGATAAGCTTTTAAATATAAGCAAAAACATGTACAGTTGAAGTCGGAAGTTTAAATACACTTAGGTTGGAGTCATTAAAACTCGTTTTTCAACCACTTCACAAATTTCTTGTTAACAAACTAGTTTTGCCAAGTCGGTTAGGACATTTACTTTATGCATGACACAAGTCATTTTTCCAACAATTGTTTACAGACAGATTATTTCTCTTAATTCACTGTACCACAATTCCAGTGGGTCAGAAGTTTACAAACACTAAGTTAACTGTGCCTTTAAACAGCTTGGAAAATTCCAGAAAATGATGTCATGGCTTTAGAAGCTTCTGATAGGCTAATTGACATCATTTGAGTCAATTGGAGGTTTACCTGTGGATGTATTTCAAGGCCTACCTTCAAACTCAATGCCTCTTTGCTTGACATCATGGTAAAATCAAAAGAAATCAGCCATGACCTCAGGAAAGAATTGTAGACCTCCACAAGTCCAGTTCATCCTTGGGAGCAATTTCCAAACGCCTGAAGGTACCACGTTCATCTGTACAAACAATAGTACGAAAGTATAAACACCATGGGACCATACAGCCGTCATACTGCTCAGGAAGGAGACGCGTTCTGAATCCTAGAGATGAACGTACTTTGGTGCGAAAAGTGCAACAGAACAACAGCAAAGGACCTTGTTAAGACGTTGGAGGAAACAGGTACAAAAGTATCTATATCCACAGTAAAATGAGTCCTATATCGACATAACCTGAACGGCCGCTCAGCAAGGAAGAAGCCACTGCTCCAAAATCGCCATTAAAAAAGCCAGACTACGATTTGCAACTGCACGTGGGGCAAAGATCATACTTTTTGGAGAAATGTCCTCTGGTCTGATGAAACAAAAATAGAACTGTTTGGCCATAATGACCATCATTATGTTTAGAGGAAAAAGGCAGAAGAAAAAGGCAGAAGAACACCATCCCAACCGTGAAGCACGGGTGTGGCAGCATGATGTTGTGGGGGTGCTTTGCTGCAGGAGGGACTGGTGCACTTCACAAAATAGATGGCATCATGAGGACGGAAAATTATGTGGATAAATTGAAGCAACATCTCAAGACACCAGTCAGTAAGTTAAAGCTTGGTCACAAATGGGTCTTCCAAATGGACAATGACCCTAAGCATACTTCCAAAGTTGTGGCAAAATGGCTTAAGGACAACAAAGTCAAGGTATTAGAGTGGCCATCACAAAGCCCTGACCTCAATCCTACAGAACATTTATGGGCAGAACTGAAAAAGCATGTGCGGGCAAGGAGGCCTACAAACCTGACTCAGTTAAACCAGCTCTGTCAGGAGGAATGGGACAAAATTCACCCAACTTATTGTGTTAAGCTTGTGGAAGGCTAACCGAAACATTTGACCCAAGTTAAACAAATACTACCAAATACTAATTGAGTGTATGTAAACTTCTGACCCACTGGGAATGTGATGAAAGAAATAAAAGCTGAAATAAATCATTCTCTCTACAATTATTCTGACATTTCACATTCTTAAATGTTTATTTTTTTATGGTTGCAAAGGTGAAGGACTCAAATGCCACTGCAATTTATGAACAACCCAATTTATGATTTAATTGTGAGCTAAACACAACTATTTTCCGCTGTTATAATCCAAAATCCTATATTATTACTCTGCAGTATACAAACAAAAATAATGACCTTTCCTGTCCGTGTATATCATATAAACATTTCCAAACAGATCTTGACTATGGATTGGACAATTTTCCCCCCACTTTATTTTGCTGAACGAATTGCTTATTCTGTTCTGCATCTTCTGGACTAATCGGACTGATGACATGTCGTTTTCTACTTTCATTTTTAATAGCTAGCCTGTGGGTGTGCTGTCTTCACTTGATAATTGTGTTGTGGCAAATTATTTTCCTGCACAGCAGGAATCGCAAATTGTAGGCTAGTGTATTTGAGTTTTAAAGATGCCTCTAGGGTTTGTGATTTGACTTTAAAATGTCAAACTTGATTTTCCCTAACGAATAATGTGTCAACTCCTACGGAGAGTTCCATTCATTTTTATCCACATAATGTTTCACTTGTCCTGTTGCAGCAGGATTATTTTCCCGCTGTGAGAAACGGGGGCGAATTAGGAAAGTAGATCTGTATGTAGCAGCCCCCCATTATCGTTATGGAGGGTTATTGGTTAACATCTGGTCTAGGCCTACAGGACCACGATTTGAGTGGATTTCTGTTTTTTATATTTTATCTCCCTAATATAGGCAGGTTAAGGGGATCTCACAATTAATGTTCTGATGAAATTGATTGCATGGATTATGTAATCTGAAGGGAATATCTTAATTTGGATGGAATACTGTATATTTCTACTATCCTTCTCGTTGTTGTTTCTTGATTTTTGGTATTACTGTCAGTTAATGTTTTGCCGATGTTGATATTCTTGGTTGGTTTCTGTGTTTTTAATTGTTAGTCATTGTCTCTTTTTTTGCCAGTTGCTCTTTTTTCCATATTGTTCTACTTTTCTAGTTATTGGACAGTTTTTTTGTTTAGTTGCTATTGACCACTTCTATCAGCTATCGAGGCCAGGGGTTCTTAAACTTTTTCAGCCTGGGACCCAAATGAGAAATTCTGTGTTTTCCTGGGACCCAAGTTTACGAAAACATGCAACTATACATAAATATGGTACATTGCCCTTATGCCTAAAACAAATGCAATATAGACAAAAACAAATAACAATGAAATTAAATATCCATATAGATATCCATTAATGTTCATTTTCCCCCATTAAAAACATTTTTACATATCTGTCTAGGTTGGAACTGTTGCTGTTAAAATACAATAAATCATTTTCATTCTGAACTGGATTAAATGGATTGATCACATCACACAGATGAATAACAGAACACACACAGGATTTTTGATAGTGCAACCCTAAGTAGCAGTACAGATAAACATGATCAGGCCTACTGTACATCTTACTGTAGAAACTATTGTTGGAAAAAAGTAGAAGTCGGAACTGTGACTGTTAACTTCCCCACACAAAACACATTGTGGGCGCTCCTAGTTATTTCTAAAAGTTTATATAAAACCAAGAGAGAAAGAACTCGTCGCTGTATTTGCGTTTCATGACGATTGAGCTCAGTCAGAACTTGTGGCGAGTTGAAGTCAATTCGATGACAGCGGTAAGTGGGAATGAGAAGCCAGCGGCTGGCAGCACTTCATCTACTGCTTAATAACTCTTATGGCTGCGATCCCCGTGCAGGGAAAATTCAGAGTGACTAACTAAACATTTTGGTAATCAAACTACGTTTTCCGATTTAAAATAGCTATTACAGAGAACAAATGCCATGCTTTTGTTTGAGAAGAGTGATCAACAACAACAAACATTTTCCGCCATGACAGTTTTGACACATTCACATTTGAAGGTAAAATTATGACTTACATTCTGATATCTTGCTCTTACTTCTCTTCCTGGGGGTCCCAGTGATTAAATGAAGTGCCGTTTTCTTTGATAAAATCCATTTTTATAGCCTAAAACGAAACATTTTGTAAACCGTTTGTGTCGTGAATTCCATCTCTATCAACTTTTGACGGAGCATTCAACGTAATTACACACACTAATCAATCATTTATCTAGTCATAGTTGGTTTCATTGCAATCCTCTGGATGTTTGCAACACAGCCAAACTTGATTGTTTTTTTTGCGGGGAGTATTGACCGAAGTGAACTGATTTGAAGACAACGAGCAAAGACCTCATTGCGCACCTATAATATTAGCGAAGCTTCGTTGACTGTATTTCTGCCCAATGACCACTGATCTTCTTGAAATCTAACTGAGTAGATAGCCAATGAGCTGAGGTAAACGCCAGTATGAGATGGTTATGGGTTGGACCACCATCCCTTGTTTGTAAACAAGAACTTCACAAGAACTTTATTCTCGCCATTGACCATCAGACTAGTTGCAATCACGCTTGTTACGCAAAGCAGTGTTTTGGAAAGTAGTATTTTGGAAGCATTATTTTGGAAAGTGTTTATTTAATGATTTCATTGAAGACATCATGGCGAATAAATCAGGAAAAAGCGAAGTCCAAGTCTAAGTAAAGTAACCCATGTAAGTCGCTCTGGATAAGAGCGTCTGCTAAATGACTTAAATGTAAATGTAAAAGTATACAGATTTGCACCAGATTATAAAAGAGATTGATCGGGAAAGTGAGACAGATTTTTTGTTTGAGGATTCTTTGAGTGAACAGTTGATTCAAACATTGAGGAGCTGTTTCTGCAAGGACAGGACGTACTTCTGGACTGGTAAGTGTTAATGCCGTTTTATGAAATATATATATATAGATATATTTGCAATTTGCAATGAAATGTGTGATGAAATGTGTAAAGTACACATTGGCTATAGTGTGTGTGTGTATGTATGTGTACGACCCATAACCTGTGTGTGTGTGCGTGTGTGTTGTTTGTTTGTTTGGGTGTGTGTGTGTGCGCGTTTGTTTGTTTGTTTGTTTGTTTGTTTGTTTGTTTGTTTGTGTGTGTGTGTATATGTATGCGTATATACAGTGGGGAGAACAAGTATTTGATACGCTGCTGATTTTGCAGGTTTTCCTACTTACAAAGCATGTAGAGGTCTGTAATTTTTATCATAGGTACACTTCAACTGTGAGAGATGGAATCAAAAACAAAAATTCAGAAAATCACATTGTATGATTTTTAAGTAATTAATTTGCATTTTATTGCAACACATAAGTATTTGATCACCTACCAACCAGTAAGAATTCCGGCTCTCACAGACCTGTTAGTTTTTCTTTAAGAAGCCCTCCTGTTCTCCACTCATTACCTGTAATAACTGCACCTGTTTGAACTCTTTACCTGTATAAAAGACACCTGTCCATACACTCAATCAATCAAACAGACTCCAACCTCCCCACAATGGCCAAGACCAGACAGCTGTGTAAGGACATCAGGGATAAAATTGTAGACCTGCACAAGGCTCGGATGTGCTACAGGAAAATAGGCAAGCAGCTCGGTGAGAAGGCAACAACTGTTGGAGCAATTATTAGAAAATGGATGAAGTTCAAGATGACGGTCAATCACCCTCGGTCTGGGGCTCCATGCAAGATCTCACCTCGTGGGGCATCAATGATCATGAGGAAGGTGAGGGATCAGCCCAGAACTACACGGCAGGACCTGATCAATGACCTGAAGAGAGCTGGGACCACAGTCTCAAAGAAAACCACTAGTAACCCACTACGCAGTCATGGATTAAAATCCTGCAGCACACACAAGGTCCCCCTGCTCAAGCCAGCGCATGTCCAGGCCCGTCTGAAGTTTGCCAATGACCATCTGGAGGATCCAGAGGAGGAATGGGAGAAGGTCATGTGGTCTGATGAGACAAAAATAGAGCTTTTTGGTCTAAACTCCACTCGCCGTGTTTGGAGGAAGAAGGATGAGTACAACCCCAAGTACACCATCCCAACCGTGAAGCATGGAGGTGGAAACATCATTCTTTGTGGATGATTTTCTGCAAAGGGGACAGGACGACTGCACCGTATTGAGGGGAGGATGGATGGGGCCATGTATCGCGAGATCTTGGCCAACCTCAGTAGGAGCATTGAAGATGGGTCGTGGCTTGGTCTTCCAGCATGACAACGACCAGAAACACACAGCCGGGGCAACTAAGGAATGGCTCCGTAAGAAGCATCTCGAGATCCTGGAGTGGCCTAGTCAGTCTCCAGACCCGAACCCAATAAAAAATCTTTGGAGGGAGCTGAAAGTCCGTATTACCCAGCGACAGCCCCGAAACCTGAAGGATCTGGAGAAGGTCTGTATGGAGGAGTGGGACAAAATCCCTGCTGCAGTGTGTTCAAACCTGGTCAAGAACTACAGGAAATGTATGATCTCTGTAATTGAGAAGGTTTCTCTACCAAATATTAAGTTCTGCTTTTCTGATGTATCAAATACTTATGTCATGCAATAAAATGCAAATTACTTAAAAATCATACAATGTGATTTTGTGGATTTTTGTTCTAGATTCTGTCTCTCACAGTTGAAGTGTACCTATGATAAAAATTACAGACCTCTACATGCTTTGTAAGTAGGAAAACCTGCAAAATCGGCAGCGTATCAAATACTTGTTATCCCCACTGTATATATACACTGCTCAAAAAAATAAAGGGAACACTTAAAATGGAACACAATGTAACTCCAAGTCAATCACACTTCTGTGAAATCAAACTGTCCACTTAGGAAGCAACACTGATTGACAATAAATTTCACATGCTGTTGTGCAAATGGAATAGACAACAGGTGAGAATTATGGGCAATTAGCAAGACACCCCCAATAAAGGAGTGGTTCTGCAGGTGGTGACCACAGACCACTTCTCAGTTCCAATGCTTCCTGGCTGATGCTTTGGTCCCTTTTGAATGCTGGCGGTGCTTTCACTCTAGTGGTAGCATGAGACGTAGTCTACAACTCACACAAGTGGCTCAGTTAGTGCAGCTCATCCAGGATGGGACATCAATGCGAGCTGTGGCAAGAAGGTTTGCTGTCAGCGTAGTGTCCAGAGCATGGAGGCGCTACCAGGAGATAGGCCAGTACATCATGAGATGTCGAGGAAGCTGTAGGAGCGCAACAACCCAGCAGCAGGACCGCTACCTTCGCCTTTGTGCAAGGAGGAGCAGGAGGAACACTGCCAGAGCCCTGCAAAATGACCTCCAGCAGGCCACAAATGTGCATGTGTCTGCTCAGACGGTCAGAAACAGACTCCATGAGGGTGGTATGAGGGCCCGACGTCCACAGGTGGGGGTTGTGCTTACAGCCCAACACCGTGCAGGACGTTTGGCATTTGCCAGAGAACACCAAGATTGGCAAATTTGCCACTGGCGCCCTGTGCTCTTCACAGATGAAAGCAGGTTCACACTGAGCACATGACAGACGTGACAGAGTCTGGAGACGCCTTGGAGAACGTTCTGCTGCCTGCAACATCCTCCAGCATGACCGGTTTGGTGGTGGGTCAGTCATGGTGTGGGGTGGCATTTCTGTGGGGGTCCGCACAGCCCTCCATGTGCTAGCCAGAGGTAGCCTGACTGCCATTAGATACCGAGATGAGACCCTCAGACCCCTTGTGAGACCATATGCCGGTGCAGTTGGCCCTGGGTTCCTCCTAATGCAAGACAATGCTAGACCTCATGTGGCTGGAGTGTGTCAGCAGTTCCTACAAGAGGAAGGCATTCATGCTATGGACTGGCCCGCCCGTTTCCCAGACCTGAATCCAATTGAGTACATCTGGGACATCATGTCTCGCTCCATCCACCAACGCCACGTTGCTCCAGGTCTGGAAGGAGATCTCTCAGGAGACCATCTGCATCCATTTTGACTTGTTTTAAGGACATTACATCAAAGTTGGATCAGCCTGTAGTGTGGTTTTCCACTTTAATTTTGAGTGTGACAACGCCACGTTGCACCACAGACTGTCCCGGAGTTGGCGGATGCTTTAGTCCAGGTCTGGAAGGAGATCTCTCAGGAGACCATCTGCCACCTCATCAGGAGCATGCCCAGGCGTTGTAGGGAGGTCATACAGGCACGTGGAGGCCACACACACTACTGAGCCTCATTTTGACTTGTTTTAAGGACATTACATCAAAGTTGGATCAGCCTGTAGTGTGGTTTTCCACTTTAATTTTGAGTGTGACTCCAAATCCAGACCTCCATGGGTTGATACATTTAATTTCCATTGATACATTTTGTGTGATTTTGTTGTCAGCACATTCAACTATGTATTTAATAAGAATATTTCATCCATTCAGATCTAGGATGTGTTATTTTAGTGTTCCCTTTATTTGTTGAGCAGTGTATATATATATATTCCATGTCAGATATATATATTTTAAATTTTTTATTCAAACGGAATGGAGTAGAACAGCAAACACACACATGGCCACATTGCATATTCCTTGGATGAGAGCACCGACATCAATTGCCCAGTTGTCAAATCCGCGGACCCTAAGCGTGACAGAGGAGTGATGCATGGCACAGCTTATCATTGTATCATACACCAGGAAGCGATGTGTGGACGCCTGCTACTCCTCTCCATTTCCATATGAAATAGCCATTGTGACATAATTATGTCCCCCCCACTTCTGAAACCAAACATATTTAGTTTTTACTCAGTTCAAGTTTAAAAGTTAAAGTTTAATATTTGTTTTCCTGAGTGTGCCTATAGGCTATTTATTGTGGTCTCAAATCAAATGATCCACAGCCTATAGGCTACAACGCGCATGCTCAGAGAAGCATAGAGCAAAGTTCTATTTCTGAGGTAGCTGCTGGGATGGTCTAAATAAAACTAGACTGCACTACACACTGCAATGGATATTCAAACCCTGAGCCCTGGCCTGCTCTGCATTTGCTGATTAAAAACGTTTTTGTGTGCTGCCTAACTAATGGATGTGCTGCGTAGGCCTACCATGGCAGTTCAGGAGAGTCAAATGTTTTTTCTGAATATCATTTTTTATTATTAATAATCATTGCGTGCCGACTAGCATATAGCCTATGTTCTGTTTAGGTTGCGAAGGATAGCGCGAAGATGAGAAAGAGGACTCATATTTTTGATAGCTTGCTACTACTATAATTGATTTGAATAAAAACGATGTTTCACGCCCATGATTTATTTTTCCGAGTTATTGACCTCACAATAAGCCAGATTCGAGTCATTTACATTGTGGTGCTGAAACTTAAAGCAGCAGTTGCACCACAAACAATCGGAAATGGACAGCTCATGGTTCTGAAAGTAGGCAAATTCAAGTAGGCATAATTTAGTTAAACATCTTCATTTTAATTACTTTCCCCCTTCTGATGACCAGGTGGCGAATCGCATCTCTGCATGTCTGGCAGACATATCAGTGTGGATGACGGATCACCACCTCAAGCTGAACTTCGGCAAGACGGAGCTGCTCTTCCTCCCGGGGAAGGACTGCCCGTTCCATGATCTCGCCATCACGGTTGACAACTCCATTGTGTCCTCCTCCCAGAGCGCTAAGAACCTTGGCGTGATCCTGGACAACACCCTGTCGTTCTCAACTAACATCAAGGCGGTGGCCCGTTCCTGTAGGTTCATGCTCTACAACATCCGCAGAGTACGACCCTGCCTCACACAGGAAGCGGCGCAGGTCCTAATCCAGGCACTTGTCATCTCCCGTCTGGATTACTGCAACTCGCTGTTGGCTGGGCTCCCTGTCTGTGCCATTAAACCCCTACAACTCATCCAGAACGCCGCAGCCCGTCTAGTGTTCAACCTTCCCAAGTTCTCTCACGTCACCCCGCTCTCTCCACTGGCTTCCAGTTGAAGCTCGCATCCGCTACAAGACCATGGTGCTTGCCTACGGAGCTGTGAGGGGAACGGCACCTCAGTACCTCCAGGCTCTGATCAGGCCCTACACCCAAATAAGGGCACTGCGTTCATCCACCTCTAGCCTGCTCGCCTCCCTACCACTGAGGAAGTACAGTTCCCGCTCAGCCCAGTCAAAACTGTTTGCTGCTCTGGCTCCCCAATGGTGGAACAAACTCCCTCACGACGCCAGGACAGCGGAGTCAATCACCACCTTCCGGAGACACCTGAAACCCCACCTCTTTAAGGAATACCTAGGATAGGATAAAGTAATCCTTCTCACCCCCCCCCCCTTAAAATATTTAGATGCACTATTGTAAAGTGGCTGTTCCACTGGATGTCATAAGGTGAATGCACCAATTTGTAAGTCGCTCTGGATAAGAGCGTCTGCTAAATGACTTAAATGTAAATGTAATTACATTTTACTAACAACAAGAGGACTTTGTGTTGATGGCTATTTCTTCCTATTTAAGAAATAAGAGGTAGGCCTACCTGTTTGACAGATTAAATTAGGCTATAGGCTGCTATATCCATAGATTTGTAGGTCAATTCCTCCACCCTGTAACGGCGTTCTTCGTTTGTAGAAAGAGAGTCGGACCGAAATGCAGCGTGGTGGTTACTCATGACTTTAATGAAGAAAGTGACACATGAAATAACTTCTACAAATACAAAACAACAAACGGAACGTAAAATCGAATTACAGCCTATCTGGTGAAACTACACAGAGACAGGACAATCACCCACGAAATACAAAGCGAAACCAGGCTACCTAAATACGGTTCCCAATCAGAGACAACGAGAATCACCTGATTGAGAACCGCCTCAGGCAGCCAAGCCCATACAACACCCCTACTCAGCCGCAATCCCAATAATACAAAAACCCCAATACGAAATACAACAACATAAACCCATGTCACACCCTGGCCTGACCAAATAATTAAAGAAAACACAAAATACTAAGACCAAGGCGTGACACACCCACCATGCACTCTTTAAATAGCCTCCTGTCTTGTTTTGCACACTTTGTACAAAATAATAAAATGCAGTACTACAGGATATTTCTTAACGTTGCTCTTTATTAGCTAGCTATAACTGGCATGTTCACTTATCGCCAACCATTTGGGTGGTCTTAACCAATCATAGCACAGTATTAATATGGCGGTAAAATGCATCCAATTACAATTCAGTATGTTTACACATATGAATATTACATCCTCCTTCTTTTAAAACAAAAGAAAAATGTTTACATATTCTAAGGGTTTCTTTTGAATACATGCTCTGTAGTTTGAACTCAAGGTAAGTAACCATTTATATTGCCTACTACACCAACTGAATCAACATAGACTCTGAAACAATAATCCAACATACTGTTACTTTTCTAACAAGGGATTCTCAGCAACTCAGCTTTTACTGTAGAAATAACATCTTAATATGTCAAACAAATACAATACCAAAGCATTTCAAGTGAACTTTCAATAACAAGTTTACAGTCTGGAACTCTTTTAGGGCAGCGATCCGCCTACACCCTTTGACATTTCACAGGACTAAACACCTCTCTTCCTGACCCTGTGCGATATGATGCTGAGCATGCTTCTGTGTCAGTCAACAGTTCTTGTGGCGTTGCAGGTAAGTATGGTGTATGTTGTGCTGTGTGTGTTTAGTCCATCACGTTCTCTTTCAGGGGAACAGTTCATCTCATCAGTGTGTTGTTCTTTGGTGTTCAGTAGGTGACGACTATTGCGGCGGTACACCGCTCCTTCTGCGGTGCGGACGTGATATGAACGTTCAGTGTCAACTGGCTGGATGACGACTGCTGGCTTCCAGAGGCCATGCTCCTGGATTCTAACTGACTCTCCGTCGATCAATGGTGGCAGTGGTCTAGCTGACCTGTCATAGTATCGCTTTTGTTGTTGTTGTCCCTGTGCACGCTTTCCATGCATTTCCTTGTAGCTGACGACCTCAGGTTGCAGCTGCTGCTTGGTGCTGGGAAGGATTGAGCGAAGTCTGGGGCTCATCAACAGCTGGGCTGGTGATTTGAAGTTGTCAACTGGAGTGTTGCGGTATTCAAGGAGACTGAGGTAGGAGTCTCTCTTGTCTGCTTTTGCTTTGTCCACGAGGGATTTATCAATCTGCACAGATTTTTCAGCAAGGCCATTACTTTGAGGGTAATGTGAGCTTGTGGTGACATGTGTAAACTCCCATGCTTTTGTGAAGGATTCAAACTCATTTGATTTGTAACAGGGCACATTATCAGATATTAAAGTCTCTACAATGCCATGCCTGGCAAAGGCTGAGGAGAACAAAATGTCCCGTGCTCTCTGTTCGCACTTTTCCATGCCCATCTGTCCAGCATGGATCTTTGTCAAAATCTCTTCTCTGAGACTGGTAGGAATAATGATTTTCTCTCCTTTGAAAATGTTTCCGTTGATCTGTGATAGTTTATCATGATGGTTCCAGAATTCTGAGACACTGAGGGCATTTTCTCCTCTCCTCAGGCCATCTATCCTGTATGACTTTCCTCAGCTGTGCGAGTTGCGAGTCCTTTTCTGTTTCTGCTTGGATCTCCTTCAGTTTTGTGTCACTAACTGGTAAGTTGCTGTACATAGTGTGCACTTGCATGTCCATGCCTTCACTGAGGCTGCTGTCCTTATAGGTAAGAAACTTTCTGGAGAGTGTGTCTGCGACAGGGATGTTTTTGCGTAGACGGTGAGTGATTGTGAAGTCGTATTTTTGTAGTTGAAGGATCATTCTCTGTAGCCTTGGCGGGGCTGCGGCTAGTCGTTTCCTCATAATTGACTCAAGGGGCTTGTGGTCAGATTCCACAATGACTTGTCGTCCATATATGTACTGATGGAAACGTTTACATCCGAACAGAATGGCGTAGAGCTCCTTTTCGATTTGAGCGTAGTTGATTTCAAGGTCTGTGAGAGATTTGGAAGCATAGCTGATGGGCTTTCCTTCTTGCAGTAGCACTGCACCTAGTCCATACTTTGACGCGTCCACTTGGAGTCTGAGCTCTTTGTTGGGGTTGTAGTAGGTAAGGATTGATCCTGGTTCTCTCAGGATCAAGTCTTTCACATTCTGGAAAGCAATGTCGTGTTGCTTGTCCCAGAGAAACTCACTGGACTGCTTTAGCAGTTGACGCAGGGGTGCATTAGCATTGGAGGGGCTGGGTGCGAACTTGGCTAAGTAGTTGACCATGCCAAGCACTGTTTCCAGCTCTGCACGGTTCTTTGGTGGCTCCATTTCTTTTATGGCTAAGATCTTCTGTGGATCTGGCTTGATTCCAGTCGCTGTGAGAAGATGTCCAAAGTAGCTGACCTCTGTAGCGCCGACTGTGCTCTTCTCGGGGTTGAGCCGGACTCCTCTCTCGCGGGACCTTTGTAGCATCATGTGGAGGTTTCGGTCGTGCTCCTCTTTGGTTCGACCATAGACAAGGACGTCGTCCATAATTGCCACAAGTCCGTCGAGGCCTTCGTACACTTTGTCGATCTTTCATTGAAACTCGTCTTGGGCTGAGATAATCCCAAAAGGCAGTCGACGGAACCTGTAGCGTCCAAACGTTGTGTTGAATGTTGTGAGCTTAGATGACTCTTCTGTCAGCTTGATAGCCCAGTAGCCTGATCTAAAGTCCATGACACTGAAGTAGTGTGCTCCCGCTAGCTTGTGTGTGATGCCATCTAGCGTCGGTAAAGGATAATGGGGGAGTTTGATAGCCTTGTTCAAGTCTCTTGGGTCGAGACATACTCGGAGCATGCCTGTGCGTGGTTTCTCCACCACCACTAACATGTTTACCCAGTCAGTCGGTTCTGTAACCTTGGTGACTATGTCAGATTGCTCCATGCTCGCCAACTCTTTCTTCAGACGGGCACGGAGAGCAAGGGGAATCTTTCTCGGTGGGTAGACCACAGGGGTTGCATCTGGGTCAAGGTGAATGGTACATTCTCCTGGGAATAATCCTATTCCTGTAAAAACATCAGCAAACTCCTCCATTACATTGTCTGTCTCTACTGGTGCTGTCACTGATAAAACTAGCTTGATGAGGTCCATGTCTAAACATGCTTTAAGACCTAGCACTGCAGGTGCTCTATTGTCAACAACATAAAAGTACTGGGAGCTGTTCACCACCATAACCAGTCAGTCTGCACGTGGTGGGCTGTAGCTCGCATTCAGATGTCAAGCTGTGGTACTTATTCAGAGGAATAATGTTTACTTGTGCACCAGTGTCTAGTTTGAACTTAAGCTCTGTGCCTTGTGTTCCTATCTCAATGACAGCAAAGGCTTGCTCTGTCTCTGATATTTGACTTTTCTGTGTCACTGAATCAATAAACAGTTCATCAACGTGACTCTTTGATTGACATTTCATCTTCACTCACTGTGTGTACTGTTTCTCCACGGTAAGCTCTGTACACTTTTTCAAAGTGATTCCATTTACTAGATTTAGTATATGTTTGCCTTTACCTGGGCAATTTCCTTGTTCGCCATGCACCTTGTATCGACAATATCCACATGTTTTGAGTCTGTGGCTCTGTTTTGGAGTTGTCTCTCTCCATTCTAAAACGCGCTCTCTGTACACCGGAGGTGTGCTTTGATGTCTGCCTGACTGCGTGTTCACGTGATGCGCTCGTGCAGCTGCACGAAATGGTTTTCATCTGAGCCTATGCTAGCTCGTGAGATCTGGCTATGTCGATAGTTTTGTCCAGCGTTACCTCAGACCCAATATTCAAAAGTTTCTCTCTCACTCGCGGTGAGTGTATTCCAAATATAATACGGTCCCTGACCATCTCATCCTTGTTTGCATAATCAGTCTTTCACAAGCAGACGCAGCTCTGTCACAAACTGTTCAAAAGACTCGCTAGCTCCCTGTACTTTCTCATGGAATTTGTACCTCTCATATTGGTCTTCGGCGCAACATATGCTTCAAAACGATCGTAGTATGTTTCCAGTACCTTTGATTCAGCCACGGTAAGTGTCCATATGTTGTATATATCTCTCCCTTTTTCACCGATCCAGAGGAGCAAGTAGCTGTATTTTTCCTCTTCTCCTCTGTCCTTCAGAGGACCCGTGAACATTAGCTCCACATGCTGTTTGTACTTACGCCATGCATCGTTTGTAGACTCCCAGTCCATTCGAGGTGAAGGAACTCCAGAAAAATCCATATTTTAATACCTTTTACTCTGACACCATGTCTTGGTTTGCACACTTTGTACAAACTAATAAAATACAGTACTACAGGATATTTCTCAACGTAGCTCTTTATTAGCTAGCTATGACTGGCATGTTCACGTATCGCCAACCAGGATCAAACCGACCATGACCTAACCATTTGGGTGGTCTTAACCAATCATAGCACAGTATGATATGGCGGTAAAATGCAACAATTCAGTATGTTTACACATATAATAATAATATAATAATATATGCCATTTAGCAGACGCTTTTATCCAAAGCGACTTACAGTCATGTGTGCATACATTCTACGTATGGGTGGTCCCGGGAATCGAACCCACTACCCTGGCGGAATATTACACCCCCCTCCTTGTCAGTGAAGGGCTGTTAAGTTAAAACCAAGACTTGAATTGGGGGGGTATAAAAGGGAATGCCATAGGCCTACCTTTTGTTAAAGAAAATGACAAAAAGCACCGGCCTAATAGCTTAAAGAAGAAAATAAAAAGGATCCAATTCTATAAAGTGATCTATAAAAGCGCTTTGGTCTGCTATACTTTATGCTAGAAACAAGCTGTAAAATAAACCGGAAAAATGATACTCTGATGTATATGGGGCTTTCATTGTTTAATTTCTTTGACAGTCATATGCTGAGCTACAACATTCTGTAGCCGAGGAGACAAAACACAGACTTTGCTTGGGAAGTAATCTAATTCTGTCACTATCAATAGATTAAACTATTCACTTTCTGTACAATGGAAGATGTTTAAACCCAGACAGTTTTTAGGGAAGCACTTCTTGACCTTCTCTCGTTGGGTTAAGCCACAGAGGAAAAGTAGCCTGCAGTTAAAGCTAAACCTTTTCTGCATCAGTAGGCATACTCTGTCTAGGGTGAAAAAATAAGCATAACTTTTGAAAGTACGATGCTCATATTCCTAATGATATCTCAATTCAATTATTTGCAAACAGGGACAGTTTCGTTGCAAACAAGACACACTGATTTGGCATTGGAGAATTATGATAAGATGAACACATAAGCCTATGGTGTTCGCAGTCCACGGTGGACTGGGAACCCACAACCTCCTGGCCCGCAGACCTGTGCAGCTCTCAAAATTATTTTGATTTTATTTAACTAGGCATGTCAGTTAAGAACAAATTCTTATTTACAATGACGGCCTAGGAACAGTGGGTTAACTGCCTGTCTGTAGTGACGCCTATAGCACTGAGCTGCAGTGCCTTAGATCGCTGTGCCACTCGGGTTCCAAAAATGCTCACAGGATGAAGAACAGTGTCTAAGACTGCATATCTACGTCTCTGGTTTGTCCAAGAAGTGAGGATAAATGGTAGAGGACATAGACACATTTCCCAGGACATAGACATATCTGATATTGGCAGAAAGCTTAAATTCTTGTTAATCTAACTGCTGTCCAATTTACAGTAGCTATTACAGTGAAATAATACCATGCTATTGTTTGAGGAGAGAGCATAATTTTGAACATGAAAAGTTATTAATAAACAAATTAGGCACATTTGGGCAGTTTTGAAAGAAAAGTTTGAACATGAATACAATGGTTCATTGGATCAGTCTAAAACTTTGCACATACACTGCTGCCATCTAGTGGCCAAAATCTAAATCACACCTGGGCTGGAATAATACATTTTGGCCTTTCTCTTGCATTTCAAAGATGGTACAAAAAAATACAAAAGAACAGTTGGCTTTTTCTTTGTATTATCTTCTACCAGATCTATTGTGTTTTATACTCCTACATTACTTTCACATTTCCACAAACTTCAAAGTGTTTCCTTTCAAATGGTACCAAGAATATGCATATCCTTGCTTCTGGGCCTGAGCTACAGGCAGTTAGATTTGGGTATGTCATTTTAGAATAGAAAAAAAAGGTTGGATCCTTATTAAGAATGATACAGGTTGAGTGTCATGCAGGTGCAACTGCAAGACGTGCAATTCTGGGATGGAGGATAGGGGGATACTTTTTAGGGGACAATGGAGGACAGTTAGATACATTGTAATTCTTAGGTACAGGTATGTCATCATGGTACATTTTGTAGTAAATTTACAAGCATGAATTATGGTAAGTATACTTGAATCTTGTATTTCATTATGGTAACTGGTGAAATAAGTATAGCTAGTTATAATTGTGATGGCTTATCAGATAATAAGAAAAGACGATTCATCTTTACCTGGCTAAAAGAGAAGGAATATAATATATATTGTTTACTGGAAACTCACTCTACATCTATTGGCCAGATTAAGTTGTGTAGAAACGAAATGTACTTCTGTCATGAGCAAAAAAATTCAAAAGGGGTGATTATATTAATTAATAGTAATTTCGATCAGAATGTGAAACTGTCCAACCAAATCTGCAGGAGATGTGGATCCATTTGAATAAGCTATTGGATGATAAACAGATTTGGCTCATTAATATATATGGTTCAAATAATGATGATCCACACTTCTTCAAAAATATTTCTAACAATCTATTGAGCTCACAAGCAACAAATAATCCTATTATTATGGTGGGAGATTATAACACGGTTTTAAGTACTTTAATGGACCATAAAGGAAATCACACTACAAACTATCACCCTCATGCACTTAAAGACATACTCCAGAACTTTGGCAACAACTAAGTATATTTTAAACCTCCACTTTGGGCTGGATGTGTCAATGTGTAGTTCATACATGCATAATCTATGAGCAGAATTACTGTTTTACCTCAATTAACCACAAAATTCTCAGTTTGAAAGCAAGTGTTTCTCTGGAAGCTGTGCTGCGCCATTTTCCCTACATCATCCCCCAAATTGGCCAGCCCTCAGCAATTCAAGTGCTCTCTCTTGCATTGCTGTGGGAACATCACGTGCCTCTTGCTTGCTGTCACTCATATGACTAGCTGTCACCCAATGAGCTTCAGCCCCTCACCACATGAGTGACAGCTGGCAAGAGGCACATGATGCACCCAGAATGAGAGAGAGCGCAATGATGTGGTGCACATATCTGCACAATTTTCAGTATACAAAAGTACTGTAGAATCCCTTTAAGGAGATCATAATATCAGAGACACATTAGAACTATTGTAGATTTATGGAGGCTAAAAATCTCTGACCTAGTGAGATATTGGGGCGGCAGGTTGCTTAGTGGTTAGAGCGTTGGACTAGTAACCGAGAGGTTGCAAGATCGAATCCCTGGGCTGACAAGGAAAAATTCTGTCGTTCTGCCCCTGAACAAGGCAGTTAACCCACTGTTCCTATGCCGTCATTGAAAATAAGAATTTGTTCTTAACTGACTTGCCTAGTTAAACAAAAAGATATATATAGCACATGGAGGAGGCTTAATGCAGCTAGCCGTCTTGTGTCATTCTCTCTGGCACCAAAAGTTGATAGGAGACAGAACATGTTATCAAATTGGATGACAATTTGTTCTTAACGAAGCCAAAATAATGTATAACTTAATTTTTCCTGTTCAGCAGATCCCCTTATTGTATTGGACACTTTCCATTTTATACAGTGTTATACTCATCTTTAAAACAAAAGCAGTTTTGAACAAAAGAGATTAGACTAGACAAAATAAATAGAGGAACTAACAACACAGGTAGATGGAGGTAAAGACTACTATATAGTTAGAAGAGTAATTCAATTAGCGGGAAAAAATGGAGAAACATATTCAAGAATGATCAAGTGTAATTTATTTAAAAAATAAAGCGAATTAGATGGAAAATGTTTTTTTTTTAACAATTCACTACATTTGTCTTGAATCTTCAACATAGAAATGCTATAACAAATAATTCACAGAAACTCGTTACAAATGATGGAGCCCAGTATGGCGACCGTGAGGTAGTCAGGTGAAGGTGATCCGTTTAGCATTCCCTTTCTTTACACAAACTTGACTCTAAAGTTAAGACATATCTGAAACGTTATGTTGGCAACAGCCAGACACTAGACACTACTGTTTTTACAGTCTCCCTAAATAGTGGTGAGTGATGAGAGGGTGTTTCAGTCATAATTATGCACTATAGCTGTATTTTTTAAAATTTTAATTTTCGTCCAGTGAGAGTTCAACCAATGAAGTCATTGGTTGATTGAGCCTGCAGTCTGATCGAAAAAAAATGGAGTCATGTTTTGTGGCAATTATTGTGGCCTTTGTGTATCTGCGTTTGCTCATCACGTGAGTATATATGGTTGTCCTTGTTCATTAGAGCCATTGGACTTGTCTTAAAGATGTTGCAGGATATCTAGGTTGACTCATTTTCCCTGGCTTTGTAAAGACTACAACCTGACGGGAGCCATACTTCCCACCTTCGAAGGCAGGCTTTTCAAAATGGAGGCGATACTGGTTTACACGTTCACAGGAGTTATGTGACCATGCACTGTCTATTCAAGACTGCTAAATCATTAGCTATAATGGCTACTTCTGATGATTATTCTTTCCAAGAATAGCTGAACAACTAAACATTTCTTTATGTCATTTACATGGTAAACAGACCTATTTATTTGAGCTGGAATACACTGAAGAGGAGTGGAGACTGCGAGGAAAAAGTAGCTAGCAATATAAGCTCTCTAGCCTAGCTAGCCTCAGTGCCTCTCGTTATGAGTTAAACTAGATACATGTTTTGATAATACTGGAGAGTAAAGGAATGGCATTGGCTTGATGACTCATATTAGTCTTGGAGTAACTATACCTGTGTGTTGTAGCTAGCTAGCTAACATGTGTTTGTGAGATGTCTCATATTTTATACCATGCTGCTACAATAGGAATACAGACAGTACACAACGATTGCCCTTGAATGTGTAATGGCGTTTTAGTCTTTCTCTCACAGACAATACCGCTTGGATACAAAGAACGTGATGACTCTCAAGAGATGTGAATGGTCCCATAACAACAAACTCCCCTTACTTGTATCAAAGTGACTCCGAACACCTTACTGCACCACCCAAACACAACATATGCAAGTATTCCCTTTGTAGAACTGTAGTATTTATTATGTGTTAGTAGTATATTTTTCTTCTACTGTATGTCATACTTTGCTATAACTGTTCCTGCATACTGCTGTGTAAACTCACCTTTGTTTCCAGAGCAAATAAACAGTCTTGAATACAAGCCGTGTCTACTTATTTGCTATATTGATAGACTAATCTACTGTTTTATTAAAACGTGTTTACTTGCCAATAAGTTTAAATGATACACCAACTCCCTGCATCAATTGTTTTAGCAGTAAGCCTAAAACTAGTTTATCCAAATACATTTAATGAATAGCACAATGAATTGATCAAGGAGTTTAAATCAAGCGGGAATCATTTAGTCACTTGTCACTACACTTGTAAAACAGAGATGATCTAAAACACCATTGTATACACATGTACTACAGCTAGCAATATCTGTACCACAATGCAGTTGTGAGCATACTAGGCATTATATATTATACTGGGTGGTTCAAGCCCTGAATGCTGATTTGGCTGAAAGCCATGGTATATCAGACTGTATACCACCGGTATAACAAATACATGTATTTGTACTGCTCTAACTACATTGGAAACCAGTTTATAATAGCAATAAGGCTCCTTGGGGGTTTGTGATCTACAGTATGGCCAATATACCATGGCTTAGGGCTGTGTCCAGGCGTCTCGCGTTCTGCTGTGGTATATTGGCCATACACCACACCTCCTCGGCCCTTATTGCTTAATTATACTACATCAGTCTAACTGAATATGGATGTTGTGTTGGTTAAATGTTGCAGGCAGGTTCCAGAATGCTCTTCAGCAGCTGAACCTCTTCTTGTGTTGGGTAATGGCAGCTGGTTTAGCAAGCTTTGGCGATGTAGGCAGGGATGTTGGGTTTGGGGGGCTGTGACTCTGTCTCTTTATAGACAACCTTCTGGTCCTTTCTGCACTCCATAGCCAGGTGGACAAGCCTCTCGTACACTTTCTTCACCACCCACTGCTTCGAGACACGCTCAAGGTCCTAAACAATATCATAATATCGCTCTTGCTGGTGATTCTCTGATCCACCTCTACGCAGACGACACCATTCTGTATACATCTGGCCCTTCTTTGGACACCTCCAAACAAGTTTCAATGCCATACAACACTTCTTCCATGGACTCCAACTGCTCTTAAATGCAAGTAAAACTAAATGCATGCTTTTCAACCGACTGCTGCCCGTACCCGCCCGCCCGATTAGCATCACTACTCAGGACGGTTCTGACTTAGAATATGTGGACGACTACAAATACCTAGGTGTCTGCTTAGACTGTAAACTCTCCTTCCAGACACACATTAAGCATATCCAATCCAAAATTAAATCTACAATCGGCTTCCTATTTCTCAATAAAGCCTCCTTCACTCATGCTGCCAAACAAACCCTCGTAAAACTGACTATCCTACTGATCCTTGACTTCGGCGATGTCATTTACAAAATAGCCTCCAACACTACTTAGCAAATTGGATGTAGTCCATCACAGTGCCATCCGTTTTGTCACCAAAGCCCCATATACTACCCACTAATGCAACCTGTATGCTCTCATTGGCTGGCCCTCGCTACATATTCGTCACCAAACCCACCATAGCAGCACCCACCCGTAGCACGCGCTCCAGCAGGTATATTTCACTGGTCATCCCCAAAGCCAACACCTTCTTTGGCTGCCTTTCCTTCCAGTTCTCTGCTGCCAATGAATGGAACGAATTTCAAACATCACTGAAGCTGGAGACTTATATTTCCCTCATTAACTTTAAGCATCAGCTGTCAGAGCATCTTACAGATCACTGCACCTGTACACAGCCCATCTGTAAATAGCCCAACCAACTACCTCATCCCCATATTGTTATTTATTTTTGGATTTTTGCAACCCAGTATCTACTTGCACATCATCATCTGCACATCTATCACTCCAGTGTTAATGCTAAAGTGTAATTATTTTTGGCACTATGGACTATTTATTGCCTTATCTTACTACATTTGCACACTCTGTACATAGCTTTTTCTATTGTGTTATTGACTGAAAGTTTGTTTATCCCATGTATAACTCTGTGTTGTTGTTTTTGTCGCACTGCTTTGCTATCTCTTGGCCAGGTCGCAGTTGTAAATGAGAACTTGTTCTCAACTGGCCTACCTGGTTAAATAAAGGTGAAATATGTATATATTTTTAAATATTCATCTGTAAACAAAAAAGGTTGCAGTAGACTTACGGTTGAAGTCGAAGTTTAAATACACTTAGGTTGGAGTCATTAACCTCTTGCTCCTCCTACCTGGCACGCAGGCGTCCCATCTAGAGCTCTGATGGGAAATGCAAATGCGCTACGCTAAATTCTAATAGTATTAGTTAAAACTCAAACGTTACAGATGCATGGTATTGAATTAAAGCTACACTCGTTGTGAATCCAGGCAACAAGTCAGATTTTTAAAATGCTTTTCGGCGAAAGCATGAGAAGCTATTATCTGATAGCATGTAACACCCCAAAAGACCCGCAGGGGACGTAAACAAAATAATTAGCATAGTCGTCGCTACACAAACCGCACAAATAAAATATAAAACATTCATTACCTTTGACCATCTTCTTTGTTGGCACTCCTAGATGTCCCATAATCACTATTGGGTCTTTTTTTAGATTAAATCGGTCCATATATAGCCTAGATATCGATCTATGAAGACTGTGTGATAAACGGAAAAAAATAGCGTTTCATAACGTAACGTCATTTTTAAAAATTCAAAACGTCGACGATAAACTTTCACAAAACACTTTGAAATACTTTTGTAATGCAACTTTAGGTATTAGTACACGTTAATAAGCAATAAAATTCATCAGGAGGCGATGTAAATTCTATGGGTGTCCGTCTCGAAAAAATGTCTGGAGAGAGCTCGACCAAAACATCCGGTCGGAGACCGGAGGGAATCGGTTCCCTTGATTCGGTTTGACCAAGAATCAAAGCCGAATCAAATGACAAGACTCTAGACGTTGTGTGGAAGCTGTAGGCACTGCAACCTCGGCCTCATGTAATTCGGTTCACTTTGAACAATTCCTGGAAGTAGCGCAAGGATATTTATTTCCATTTTCAGTGATCAGATTTTCCTGCACTTTTCGATGAAACACACGTTCTGTTATAGTCACAGCCGTGATTTAACCAGTTTTATAAACGTCTGAGTGTTTTCTATACACACATATTAATCATATGCATATACTATATTCCTGGCCTGAGTAGCAGGGCGCTGAAATGTTGCGCGATTTTTAACAGAATGTTCTAAAAAGTAGAGGGTCGACTTAAGAGGTTTTAATACTCGTTTTTCAACCACTCCACAAAACTATAGTTTTGTCAAGTCGGTTAGGACATCTACTTTGTGCATGACACAAGTCATTTTCCCAACAATTGTTTACAGACAGATTTTTTCACTTATAACTCACTGTATCACAATTCCAGTGGGTCAGAAGTTTACATACACTGAGTTGACTGTGCCTTTAAACAGCTTGGAAAATTCCAGAAAATTATGTCATGGCTTTAGAAGCTTCTGATAGGCTAATTGACATCAGTTGAGTCAATTGGAGGTGAACCTGCGGATGTATTTCAAGGCCTACCTTCAAACTCAATGCCTCTTTGCTTGACATCATGGGAAAATCAAAAGAAATCAGCCAAGACTTCAGAAAAAAACATTGTAGACCTCCACAAGTCTGGTTCATCCTTGGGAGCAATTTCCAAACGCCTGAAAGTACCACATTCATCTGTACAAACAATAGTACGCAAGTATAAAGACCATGGGACCACGCAGCCATCATACCGCTCAGGAAGGAAACGTGTTCTGTCTCCTAGAGATGAACGTACTTAGGTGTGAAAAGTGCAAATCAGTCCCAGAACAACAGAAAAGGACCTTGTGAAGATGCTGGAGGAAACAGGTACAAAAGTATCTATCCACAGTAAAACAAGTCCTATATCGACATAACCTGAATGGCCGCTCAGCAAAGAAGAAGCCACTGCTCCAAAACCGCCATAAAAAAGCCAGACTACGGTTTGCAACTGCACATGGGGACAAAGATCATACTTTTTGGAGAAATGTCCTCTGGTCTGATGAAATAAAAATAGAACTGTTTGGCCATAATGACCATTGTTATGTTTTCAGGAAAAAGGGGGAGGCTTACAAGCCGAAAAACACCATCCCAACCGTGAAAAACGGGTGTGGCAGCATCATGTTATGAGGGTGCTTTGCTGCAGGAGGGACTGGTGCACTTCACAAAATAGATGGCATCATGAGGATGGACAATTACGTGGATATATTGAAACAACATATCAAGACATCAGTCTGTAAGTTAAAGCTTGGTCGCAAATGGGTTTTCCAAATGGACAATGACCCCAAGCATACTTTCAAAGTTGTGGCAAATGGCTTAAAGACAACAAAGTCAAGGTATTTGGGTGGCCATCACAAAGCACTGACCTCAATCCTTTAGAAAATGTGTGGGCAGAACTAAAAAAGCGTGTGCGAGCAAGGAGGCCTACAAACCTGTCTCAGTTACACCAGCTCTGTCGGGAGGAATGGGACAAAATTCACCCAACTTATTGTGGGAAGCTTGTGGAAGGCTAACAAATGTTTGACCCAAGTTAAACAATTTAAAGGTAATGCTACCAAATACTAATTGAGTGTATGTTAACTTCTGACCCACTGGGAATGTGATGAAAGAAATAAAGCTGAATTAAATCATTCTCTCTACTATTATTTTGACCTTTTCATATTCTTAAAATAAATTGGTGATCCTAACTGACCTAAGACAGATATTTTTTACTAGGATTAAATGTCAGGAATTGTGAAAAACTGAGTTTAAATGTATTTGGCTAAGGTGTATGCAAACTTCTGACTTCAACTGTAAGTGAGCAGTTCACGGTAAGGTCTACACTTTGATTTGATTCGAGGATGTAATCACTGCCAAAGGTTCTTCAACAAAGTACAGAGTAAAGATCTGAATAATTATGTAAATGTGATATTTCTGTTTTTTTATTTATAAAATCCTGGTTTTGCTTTGTCATTATGGGGTATTGTGTGTAGATTGATGAGGAAAAAAACTAATTTAGTCAATTTTAGAATAAGGCTGCAACATAACAAAATGTGGAAAAAGTCCAGGGATCTGAATAGTTTCCAAAGGCACTGTACTTCAGTAAAGATCATTACATTTGGTCATTTAGCAGATGGTCTTATCCAAAGCGACTTACAGTCAGTGCATTCAACTAAGGTACATTGTAGATAAAACAATCATGTATAACAGTCATTGCAAGTAAGAACTTTCCTCAATGAAGCAGTAGTAAAACAAGTGCTAGTAAGAAGAGACAAGTGTGAGTGTTTGTGAGCAAGAAAGACAAGTACAACACTAAGGAATAATTATAGGATATTGTAGGGGTGTGGGGGAAAAAAGCTACCCTGGTTATTTCAGACTTTAACATATTTGGTAAGGCTTGGCCAGAATAGGTCCTTGGCCTGATACTGTACTTGAAAATGAAATATGCATATTTTATTTATTTATAGCTTTAAACGGGAGCAGAGCTTATAGATGACATCACCGAAGTCGAGGATAGGTAGGATGGTCAGTTTTACGAGGGTATGTTTGGCAGCATGACTGAAGGGTGCTTTGTTGCAATATAGGAAGCCGATTCTAGATTTCATTTTGGATTGGAGATGCTTAATGTGAGTCTGGAAGGAGAGTTTAGTCTAACCAGACACCCAGGTATTTGTAGTTGTCCACGTATTCTAAGTCAGAGCCATCCAGAATAGTGATGCTGGACAGGCGAGCAGGTGCGGGCAGTGATCGATTGAATACCATGCATTTAGTTTTATTTGCGTTTAAGAGCAGTTGGAGACCACGGAAGGAGAGTTGTATGGCATTGAAGCTCGTCTGGAGGTTAGTTAACACAGTGTCCAAGGAGGGGCCAGAAGTATACAGAACGGTGTCGTCTGCGTAGAGGTGGATCAGAGAATCACCAGCAGCAAGAGCAACATCATTGATGTATACAGAAAAGAGAGACGGCCCGAGAACTGAACCCTGTGGCACACCCATAGAGACTGTCAGAGGTCCGGACAACAGGCCCTCCGATTTGACACACTGAACTCTATCAGAGAAGTAGTTGGTAAACCAGGCGAGGCAATCATTTGAGAAACCAAGGCTGTCGAGTCTGCCAATAAAAATGTTGTGATTGACAGAGTCGAAAGCCTTGGCCAGGTCGACGAATACGGCTGCACAGTAATGTCTCTTATCGATGGCGGTTATGATGTCGTTTAGGACCTTGAGCGTGTCTGAGGTGCACCCATGACCAGCTCTGAAACCAGATTGCATAGCGGAGAAGGTATGGTGAGATTCGAAATGGTCAGTAATCTCTTTGTTAACTTGGCTTTCGAAGACCTTAGAAAGACAGGGTAGGATAGATATAGGTCTGTAGCAGTTTGCGGATACAGTGGACGGATAAAAGACGCATTAGAACACCATGTGTAGACGCATTTCTGAAAATGTGGGCACAATCAGAATGTAGGGAAGCTCAAGACAGGATCAGGAACAGCCCTAGCCTTTTGGGGCACTAAGCAAAATTTTGTTGGGCGGAGAGAAGAAAAATACGTTTAAAAGTTCATTTCCTGCAATTCTACAATTTTACGATGGGGCGTAATGAAAATGTGGCCGTTTTAAAGCAAGTCTGCTGCAATTCTACACATTTTGTATTGATCCAAGATGGCGTAGCAGTAACTCGTCCTGTCGTATTGTCTCTCTGTAAATATCGTCTCTTTTTCGTTTTAGATATTTTTTTCTTCGCATATCTTTAAAAACATTTTGCTAAACCTAAGCTTCCAAATACTCTTCTGCAACCCGCCAATGTAGCTACTTTTCCTAAAGTAGTTATATTTACTTCGAAACCGAAACCGGAACCCTTCAACTGGAGCTAGCCAGCTATGCTAGCGGTCTTCAGCTAACCTTTAGCTCGGAAAGCTCTCGCCAGTTCGAACAACGCAACGCTAACCAGAGCATAACGGACCTATTAATTTTTTACACCCGGATTCCCACCACAAACGGAACATTCTTCAGCTGGATCTTCACAACTAGCTATCGAGCTAAACAGCAACCCTGGTTGATTACTCCTGGCTAGCGTTTCCACCCACGTAGCTTGAAGCTAGCCCGGCCAGAGCTCCTAGCATACTCCTGGGCTTCTATAACCGGATCCACGACCGGTCTATCGATGTCACCGCATGAAGAGGAATAAACAGACTCACCCCATCGCAACGTCCTCCAAAGGCTAACTCACTAGCCCTCGCTATCTCCTTGCTTGCTAACTCGGCATGCTAACTGCTAGCTTGTTTAGCTTGTTTAGCCCAGAACACACCCAATAACCTCCAGAAGCTAACCAGCTAGCTACAAGCTATTTAGCTACCAGCTAGCTAGCTACAAGCTATTTAGCTACCAGCTAGCTAGCTACAAGCTACTTAGTCATTGTTAGTTTTCTTAACCTGGATAACACTCGCCAGCCCAGCCCCCCTGCCCCATCCACCGCTGTCCCTGGACTCTGATCACTTGGCTACATAGCTGATGCATGCTGGACTGTCCATTAATCACGGTACTCCATTCTGCTTGTTTGTTTTATCTGTCGGCCCCGTTGCCTAGTCAATGCCATTTTACCTGCTGTTGTTATGCTAGCTGATTAGCTGTTGTCTCACCCACTGTTTTAGCTAGCTTTCCCAATTCAACACCTGTGATTACTGTATGCTTAGCTGTATGTCTCTCTCAAATGTCAATATGCCTTGTATACTGTTGCTCAGGTTAGTTATCATTGTTTTAGTTCACTATGGAGCCCCTAGTCCCCTCCTCCAACATATGCGGTGACCTCACCCATTACAACCAGCATGTCCAGAGATAAAACCTCTCTCATCATCACGCAGTGCCTGGGCTTACCTCCGCCATACCCGCACCCCACCATACCCATCTGCGCATTATGCCCTGAATATATTATACCATGCCCAGAAACCTGCTCCTCTAATTCTCTGTCCCCAACGCTCTAGGCGACCAGTTTTGATAGCCCTTAGCCACACCCTCATACTACTCCTTCTCTGTTCCGCGGGTGATGTGGAGGTAAACCCTGGCCCTGCATGTCCCCAGGCACCCTCATTTGTTGACTTCTGTGATCGAAAAAGCCTTGGTTTCATGCAGGTCAACATCAGAAGCCTCCTCCCTAAGTTTGTTTTACTCACTGCTTTTAGCACACTCTGCTAACCCTGATGTCCTTGCCGTGTCTGAATCCTGGCTCAGGAAGGCCACCAAAAATTCAGAGATTTCCATACCCAACTATAACATCTTCCGTCAAGATAGAACTGCTAAAGGGGGAGGAGTTGCAGTCTACTGCAGAGATAGCCTGCAAAGTAATGTCATACTTTCCAGGTCCATACCCAAACAGTTCGAACTACTAATTCTGAAAATGACTCTCTCCAGAAATAAGTCTCTCACTGTTGCCGCCTGCTACCGACCCCCCTCAGCTCCCAGCTGTGCCCTGGACACCATTTGTGAATTGATTGCCCCCCATCTAGCTTCAGAGTTTGTTCTGCTAGGTGACCTAAACTGGGATATGCTTAATACCCCGGCAGTCCTACAATCTAAGCTAGATGCCCTCAATCTCACACAAATCATCAAAGAACCCACCAGGTACAACCCTAACTCTGTAAGCAAGGGCACCCTCATAGACGTCATCCTGACCAACTGGCCCTCCAAATACACCTCCGCTGTCTTCAACCAGGATCTCAGCGACCACTGCCTCATTGCCTGTATCCGCTACGGTGCCGCAGTCAAACGACCACCCCTCATCACTGTCAAACGCTCCCTAAAACACTTCTGTGAGCAGGCCTTTCTAATCGACCTGGCCCGGGTATCCTGGAAGGATATTGACCTCATCCCGTCAGTTGAGGATGCCTGGTCATTCTTTAAGAGTAACTTCCTCACCATTTTAGATAAGCATGCTCCGTTCAAAAAATGCAGAACTAAGAACAGATACAGCCCTTGGTTCACTCCAGACCTGACTGCCCTCGACCAGCACGAAAACATCCTGTGGCGGACTGCAATAGCATCGAACAGTCCCCGCGATATGCAACTGTTCAGGGAAGTCAGAAACCAATACACGCAGTCAGTCAGGAAAGCTAAGGCCAGCTTCTTCAGGCAGAAGTTTGCATCCTGTAGCTCCAACTCCAAAAAGTTCTGGGACACAAGAGCACCTCCTCCCAGCTGCCCACTGCACTGAGGCTAGGGTCACCACCGACAAATCCATGATTATCGAAAACTTCAACAAGCATTTCTCAACGGCTGGCCATGCCTTCCGCCTGGCTACTCCTACCTCGGCCAACAGCCCCGGCCCCCCCGCAGCTCCTCGCCCAAGCCTCTCCAGGTTCTCCTTTACCCAAATCCAGATAGCAGATGTTCTGAAAGAGCTGCAAAACCTGGACCCGTATAAATCAGCTGGGCTTGACAATCTGGACCCTCTATTTCTGAAACTATCCGCCGCCATTGTCGCAACCCCTATTACCAGCCTGTTCAACCTCTCTTTCATATCGTCTGAGATCCCCAAGGACTGGAAAGCTGCCGCAGTCATCCCCCTCTTCAAAGGGGTGACACCCTGGACCCAAACTGTTACAGACCTATATCCATCCTGCCCTGCCTATCTAAGGTCTTCGAAAGCCAAGTCAACAAACAGGTGACTGACCATCTCGAATCCCACCGTACCTTCTCCGCTATGCAATCTGGTTTCCGAGCCGGTCACGGGTGCACCTCAGCCACACTCAAGGTACTAAACGACATCATAACCGCCATCGATAAAAGACAGTACTGTGCAGCCGTCTTCATCGACCTTGCCAAGGCTTTCGACTCTGTCAATCACCATATTCTTATCGGCAGACTCAGTAGCCTCGGTTTTTCGGATGACTGCCTTGCCTGGTTCACCAATTACTTTGCAGACAGAGTTCAGTGTGTCAAATCGGAGAGCATGTTGTCCGGTCCTCTGGCAGTCTCTATGGGGGTGCCACAGGGTTCAATTCTCGGGCCGACTCTTTTCTCTGTATATTACATTCACATTTACATTTAAGTCATTTAGCAGACGCTCTTATCCAGAGCGACTTACAAATTGGTGCATTCACCTTATGACATCCAGTAGAACAGTCACTTTACAATAGTGCATCTAAATCTTAAAGGGGGGGGGGGGGGTGAGAAGGATTACTTATCCTATCCTAGGTATTCCTGAAAGAGGTGGGGTTTCAGGTGTCTCCGGAAGGTGGTGATTGACTCCTCTGTCCTGGCGTCGTGAGGGAGTTTGTTCCACCATTGGGGGGGCCAGAGCAGCGAACAGTTTTGACTGGGCTGAGCGGGAACTGTACTTCCTCAGTGGTATATATATCAATGATGTTGCTCTTGCTGCGGGCGATTCCCTGATCCACCTCTACGCAGACGACACCATTGTATACACTTTCGGCCCGTCATTGGACACTGTGCTATCTAACCTCCAATCGAGCTTCAATGCCATACAACACTCCTTCCGTGGCCTCCAACTGCTCTTAAACGCTAGTAAAACCAAATGCATGCTTTTCAACCGATCGCTGCATGCACCCGCATGCCCGAGTAGCATCACCACACTGGATGGCTCCGACCTTGAATATGTGGACACCTATAAGTACCTAGGTGTCTGGCTAGACTGCAAACTCTCCTTCCAGACCCATATCAAACATCTCCAATCGAAAATCAAATCAAGAATCGGCTTTCTATTCCGCAACAAAGCCTCCTTCACTCACGCTGCCTAGCTTACCCTAGTAAAACTGACTATCCTACCGATCCTCGACTTCGGCGACGCCATCTACAAAATTGCTTCCAACACTCTACTCAGCAAACTGGATGCAGTTTATCACAGTGCCATCCGTTTTGTCACTAAAGCACCTTATACTACCCACCACTGCGACTTGTATGCTCTAGTCGGCTGGCCCTCGCTACATATTCGTCGCCAGACCCACTGGCTTCAGGTCATCTACAAGGCCATGCTAGGCAAAGCTCCGCCTTATCTCAGCTCACTGGTCACGATGGCAACACCCATCCGTAGCACGCGCTCCAGCAGGTGTATCTCATTGATCATCCCTAAAGCCAGCACCTCATTCGGCCGCCTTTCGTTCCAGTACTCTGCTGCCTGTGACTGGAACGAATTGCAAAAATCGCTGAAGTTGGAGACTTTTATCTCCCTCACCAACTTCAAACATCAGCTAGCTGAGCAGCTAACCGATCGCTGCAGCTGTACATAATCTATTGGTAAATAGCACACCCTTTTTCACCTACCTCATCCCCACAGTTTTTATTTATTTACTTTTTTTCTCTGTGTTATTGACTTGTTAATTGTTTACTCCATGTGTAACTCTGTGTTGTCTGTTCACACTGCTATGCTTTATCTTGGCCAGGTCGCAGTTGCAAATGAGAACCTGTTCTCAACTAGCCTACCTGGTTAAATAAATATATATTTTTTTTAAATCACAAATTTCATAGAATTTTACTCATTTTACCATGGGGTGAAGAGAAAAATATGCAGTTTTACAGCTGATTTCCTGAAAGTGTACATATTTTGCCATAGGGTGGAGACTTTTTAGCAGTTTTGAAGCTAATTTCCTGCAATTCTACCCATTTTGCTATGACTTATGCCATGTTAATATGCTATCTGAGTTAAAGTGACTAACAAAATCAATGGGGCCCGCCTGGCAATGTGCCCTTGCGTGCCCAGTCGGTAATGCAACCATAATTACTACAAGTTTAGATAGCTGGCTAGACAAATTTGCCAATCTAGAAAATGTTAGCTGACACGGGCTAATTGAGTAACTGTCAATGACTGACATAACCAAAATTAAAAATTGCACCTACTATTCTTACTCTCAACAGTAAGTTGAGACACCGACTGAGTTCCTAAAATATAAAAAACGAATTGTTGTTGGTCAGGGTCAATACTCTTTAGCCCAGTTTATACCTGGTTCTAACATGCGTCCTTTGTCCTGGTCTTGTCCACATTCTGATTGTATCCATATTTTTAGACACGCGTAGACGAGTAGTCTGTGTTTACACAGGCAGCCAAATTCTGATATTTTGCCCAATTGTTTGCTCTAGTGGCCACAGGGCATTAAGCGGTCACTTATGCCTAGGGCTGGCCCTGCACAGGATGCATGGTAGAGCCAGGTATAAACAACGCTTTTGCCTCCTCTTTCTTGTGGATACTGATGGGAGAAAGGACCTACACTAAACCTGTCAAGTTCTTTGTGGTTAGTAGTCATGAAGTTGAGGAGACAACAAAAGGAGACCAATAAAGAGTGTTGGGCTGAAAATAATATGTGGTCTTACTCATGTCATTAATGTGCCACTACCTAGCTCCAACTCCGAATCCCCGCTGCCCCCTTCTTCTCGGCAACGGTTCTTGTGCTTCACCACCTCAAAGGTCTTCTCCATCTCCCTGTCCTTGAAACCCGAGCATTGGATATATTAATTAAATAAACAATATGTTTCATCAATCTGTGTGTACTGTACTGTATGTGTGCCCACTTATGCATGTATATAAATCAAGTGATGTTTATTTATTTGTTTAAATAAACAAATAAATCATATCCTGGCCAGAAAATGATTCTCTGTCGTTCATTGAAGTTGATGGGTCATTTATAACAGCACCTTTAGATATAGCCATTCATTTCAATGACTATTTCACTGGTAAAATGAAAATGACAACATTGAACAGTGAACCATTATATTTGCATAAAAGATCTAATAAAAAAAGAGGATTGCTGTTTTGTGTATGGTCAAGTTAGTGTGGGAGAGGTGGAAAAACTATTGTTAACCATCAATAATGATGAGCCACCAGGTACAGACAACTTTGATGGGAAACTATAGAGAATGGTAACAGACTGTATTGCCACCCTTATTTGCTATGTCTTTAACCAAAGCCTAAAGGAGTGTGTGTCCACAGGCATGGAAGGAAGCTAAATCATTTCCACCACCTAAAAATAGTAAAGCATCCTTTGTCGCCTCTAACAGCTGACCAATCAGTTTGCTGCCTGTTCTTACTAAACTAATGGAGAGAATTCTGTTTGACCAAATACAATGATAATTTTCAGAGATCAAGTTAACTACTGACTTTCAGCATGCATATAGAGAAGGGAACTCAACTTGAGTTTGTAAATTGAATTATGTGAGAAATGGCAGTGAAATAAATGATAATGAACTTCACAGGGTGGTGAAAGTGCACGTTGATGAGTTTGATGCTTAGTTCCAATAAATATGGAAGGTCTTATTCTGGTGACATGATGATCGATGTTTGACTGCCGTTTGACAAAAAAAAAATGTCTCGCTCTCATAATAATCTCATCATGCAGACCAGGGGTTCTTACATTTATTCAGCCTGGGACCCAAATGAGAAATTCTGTGTTTTCCTGGGACCCAAGCTTAGGAAAATATGTTTTAGACATAAGGGCAATGAAATATACCAATATTTATGTATAGTAATATAGACAAAAACAAATAACAAATTAAATATCCAGTGTGTTTGCCTCAAAAAAAGCATCTTGCTTCAATCAGTTTGTTCCGGTTAAGAATAAGAATTAACAGAAACAGTTCCAACCTAGACTAGTTTTCAACAATTTCTACAGTAAAATGTACCGTACCGTAGGCCTGATCATTTTTTCATTTTCATCTGTACTGTTACTGGGACTATCAGTAGCTAGCTTGCTTTGGCGAATGATAGCTATTAGCTGTATACAAGGCCAGGGGATTGTTTGAAAGAGAAACTCACATCTACTACTATGAGAGGTAGCTAGTACTCACTTATCATCATCACCTGTTATAAAATTACAACAATACCTTGCTAGCTGACTTTTCCACTGTCGAAGCACTGTTTCCTGAACCATTCTGCCCTGTTCTGAAAGAACACCCTGGGTTTACCGTCATGCTGGGGATGTTTGGTCAGGACGTGTCGTTTTTATTCATTTGTTCGTTAGGGTTAGAGACTCATTACTAAGCACTTCCACACACACAACACACTGGGCGCTCATCGTTATAAGTTTGTATGAAAAAGAGAGAAATTAATCGCTGTATATGCGTTTCATGACAATTGAGCTCAGTCACAATTTGTGTCCATTTGAGCACAGCGGTGAGTGATGGCGAGTGGGAATGGCAAACATTGCGTCATCTGTTGCTGAACTACAGGGTTGCATCGTGTGTGTCGCGGACTGATCTCCAATAAAACTGCAGGGGGAAAAAATCCGTTAAACCCGCGCAACACATCAATTGTCATGAAACGCATCTCCCTCTCACACTCGCTCAGCTGGCAAACAGCAGAGAGCGCAGATGCACTTGGCCAAATCAATTCCAGTAATTAATTAAATAATTATACAATTTAACTCTGACACGTCGCGACCCAACCCATACTGATGTAGACTAGCCTACCCATACCCACACAGCCTACTCGCGCTGTAGCTGCGAGCTGTTGGCTAGTGAACGTGCCAACACCAGAGTAGACACATTTGCTATTTATTTTTTTGAGAACTATCGGTACAGTTGAAAATGTGATGGAAACACATTGAACTTTAGATTTGTATTTTGTGTACAGTACGTCATCACGCACTGATTTTTTTTATCCGCAACAAGTCATTTGTTGATTGTTTATTAAGTGTGAAATGTAATACATATTGTTAGCTGCATATGGGTTATTGTAGGGGATTTCTAAGCTTGCAATTTTAGAGGTATTATCTGTGTCCGAGAAACAGAACCTTAATGAGCAAGTAACCCAGACACCAGTCATGGGGTCAATGTCAGGTGCATTTGACTGCATGGCATGGTGTTTACAAGGTAATGTATGTTAACTCGTGTACATGTAGTCTGATCCTTGTCATTGAGGCTGGTGGGAGGACGAGCTCATTGTACTGGCTGGAATGGAATTAATGGTGCAGAGTCAAACGTGGTTTCATGTTTGATACCTTTCCATTTATTCCATTCCAGACATTTACAATCGCTCCTGCTCCATTTCAGACATTACAGTAGCTCCTCCCACCAGCATCCACTGGTGCGTCTGTCTCTCTCCCAACTTCACTCCTTGACTTTCCACTCTTTACCACTCGAACGCGCCCATTGGGGGAGCCACAGCGGGGTTTTCCACATTAGTTAAGCATTTGCATCTGATGTAAACTTTGACACAGCCAGAGATTTACTTATCCTTTACACCTGTCGCAGTCTTTGGCTCAGTACAGTTGTGGCTAGATAGAGCACAACTTTCCAACCTTAACCTGCGACGTTAAGTAACATACCGATTTAGGTAACAAATCACAGCTGGTGAGGTGAACCCTCAAAAACATTAAATTACTTAAGATAGTTAAAGATCTCAAAACACCACTTAAGATACAACTGTATCTAAAGTAGTGTGCACTTTTATCAGCTTTTAAACTGCAATTACATTTAAGGCTCAACCCCAGATGGTGCTCTGAAAGATCATTTATCAGTGTATTATTGTGCCTACTGAAATGTAATACTTACATGTTGCTAATTCCAATGCAGAATATTTTCATAGTTTCTCAGTGTGGCCTTATGTGAACATCTCGCCTACCCGTGAAATAAACAGTCACTTTTAAGTTAAGAACTCAGACAAAGACACCCATCACAAAGATCACTGTTTATTTTGTGTTAAACTAGTCTTCGATAACAGTTCTCAGTAGAAATGTTCGCTACTTCCACCCACAACGTTTAGGCAGGGGTCCACAGGATGCTTTGTGTGCTACAGTGCCCTCCACAACTCTGGCCATCCATTTGCACATTTTAAGTTCCATTACATTTCAGATGACTTCAACAGAAATATCTGAACACAACTCCAGCAATTCTTAGTTCTAACCCTCTGCTCAACCTAAGGAAATGCAAACATGGTTATTCTAATCTAAACCACCTGACCTTTCTATTTTACCGCATCGGTTCATGAGAGGAGACAGTGGTCAGGTGGTTTGGAGCCCAAGCTGAGAGATAGCAGGCACTGACTGAAGCTCTCCAGGACCAGGGATACATGTCATCGATCTGCTCTAAAGATTTCAATAAGTACAGAAACAATACACCTCATATTTGGAGAAGGAGCTTTGAGGGCAACTAACTCTGGGGAGGATGGAGAAAGGGGGTTGAGTTCCATTCTGCAGAATAGGGTAAACTTGAATGTCTTGCACTGAAGCAATTCAATGAATATAGGCTAAAGCAAACATATGTACTCAAACATGGACAGCAGTATGACAGGCCATACCTACTGTGGTCAATTACAGGCATTGGGTACAGAAGGGTCATTTTTGGGACGCTGTAGCTAGTATCTTTGCACCTGTAACAATATGTCAGTCTATTTTTCATATCCCACCTCTACACAATGACGTAAGTTCACGAACACTGGTGGAAACAAAGCCCTCAAAAGTAAAACAAAAAGGGCAGAATCCTCAGAATCCTGTAAAAAGTCAAAACATCTACCAAAGGAATGACTTCAGATTAGAAAGGAGGAGCTTTAATAACGGTTTGCCAATGTTAACAATCAAATTTTTAAAAGAGATGGGGCACAAGTCAAACAGTGGATATGAAGGACAGTTAGTCAGTATAATATTCTGACAAACTACAACTCAGCACTACATTCTTGAAGAGGAAAGGAGGTTGGTTTATCTTTAAGTTGCGAGATCCAAGAGGCTGGCAACATACCATGAGACAATGAGCAAGTTTCTCTCTAGAGAACGTAGCAGTTTCCCTCTCTCGCTCTTTACAGTAAGGCCACTTTTAAATAGTCATTCTAAATGAGGACCATAACTTCTCTCCTGTGTCCACAGATCTTTGCAGGAGTCCCATTCTTGAGGAAAACAAAATCAAGTTTCTAAGTGAAAGAGCCTGGTGGTCTTCTCGTCTGCAGGCCTGGTGTTTGCCCCACTCACCACCAAGAGCCAAAGCCCGCTCAACATGGTCACCACAGCTGTGACTGAGGTAGTCTCCCCTCACGTGCCCAAACCATAACTCAAACACACCAACCAACCATGTGCAGTTTGGGTTATAACGATCTCGCAAAAAAATAGATCTATTCGCAACAGTTCGTAAATTCTTCTCGCACTATTTTTTTCGTCTTCTTCGATCCTCTGTGGCTTTATAATCAAAGCAAGTGTAAGTCCAGAGAGAAGTTGTACCACACAACTGCTGCTCTGAAAACAATCCACAAAAGACAACCGTACGTTGCCATTTGCTGTTGTTGATGCTGCAGTGTCATTCATATGGGTGTATCATATAGATTTTATATTTTTTTTGTTTCAGTTAATCACTTGCCACAGCACTTTTGGATGTAGTCCTTCAGTTTTGCCAACCAGGTGCTTTGTGTATGTACTGTATATAATGCATGTAAATGTAAAGTGTGTCAGTTTATATGGTTCACTGTGTGAGGTGTATGAGAGTGTGTTTGTATGTATAATGTATGTATTGTACGGTGGTGTGAGGGAGAGAAGGTCCAGTGTGGTGGTGGCAGCAACGCCAGCATTCGTTGTCAGGACTGCGCTGTAGTTAGGTACACACAGCTGTAGTTCAGCTCCCTCTGGCGGCTGGGCAAGACCACGCTGGATGGGCGGGGGAGGGGAGGGGGGTTGGGGTGTGCTACTTGTCCCCCAAGATGGCGTACTGGTTACCGAGCTCCAACTGCTGCAGGGAGGCCCCACTGCCGCCTTCCTCTCGGCCACGGTTCTTGTGCTTCACCACCTCAAAGGTCTTCTCCATCTCCCTGTCTCTGAAACCCGAACATTGGATATATTAATTCAACAAACAAAGACATTTCTACACTATGTGTAACCACCTATGCATGCGTGTAAGATGAGTGATATTTAGAGGTGCACTGACCTGCGTGTCTCAACATGCTTGGAGCCGGCCCCGAGTGAGGGGAACTGTGTGTCGCTGAAGATCTCAGGGGGCCCCTGATTGGGGCCACGCTTGGTAGTGGTCAGTCGGGCCCCTGGGGGGCGGTACACCCCAGAAGGCTTTGACTCAGGCACCTCTTCCACCTCTGTAGAGACGAGAGCAGAGAAGAGAACCAGTCAGTGAAAACGGGGGCAAGGCTCATTAGTAGTCCACATTAATTGTCAAAACTACAGTGTCTGTATGGGAGTAACACTTCAATACTACAATTAAGGGTGTGGAATTAATACAGTGCGGAGTGAGATATACCCACCAACAGAGGCAGCGGCAGGTTGTGGGGCACCGGACTTGTTCCAAGGCCCAGACATTTTGTCTCCACTGACCAGGATGATCTCGCCATCTTCACCGACCTCCTCCTCATACTCCTCTTCCTCCTTCTCATCACTGCCACAACCACCAGAGAAAACAGTCAACAAAAACATGCAACTAGTACAAACGTTTAACATGTCATTAGGGTAGTGCCTACTGAATGAATGCAACCCCCCCCCCCCCATTCAGCCTTACCTTATCTGGAGAGCCTGCAGCCTGAGTCCGCTGTAGTCCACCTCCTTCGCCTCAAACTCCTTCCACTCCTCATCCTCCTGCAGACAGAGCAACGCTCATCAGTTACACAACCCACTGACTGATGGTTTAGCAATCCAAGGGTGTGTTCGAAAATTCAATCTTGAGTGCCAGAGTGCGCCCTGGGCATTCATACATTCAGAGCGTGGTCAGATTGTAAATTCACAACGTTTCGCTCCAGAGCGTACACTGGACACTCTGGCTGAGGAGTAGGTTTGAGCAGAGTGTTCAGACCTCTCAACGGCAGTCAAGCACCCAAGCCAAATGGTTAACGTTGGCTAGCTACTTCCAAACAAATGAGAACACCTCAGACTATTTTACAAGCCCTTGCAGAGCTGGTTAGGCAGTTTTCACATTATTCAGAGCGTTGGTGACCAACTGTGCTGCTGGAAACAATTGAATTACGCTTTTTTGCGGACACTGGCCATATTCAACGGGTGTTGTGCGTTCTTAAATTCAGTTATTATGCACTCTGGCACACTCAGACAAGAGTGCTCGGAAATTGGAGTAGATGGCCAGAGTGAATTTGCCAACGCACCCCAAGGACTCATACATTTGTGTTTTATCAATCTCAATTGATCATGCAAACTTTGCCATCAAAAGGAACGTTTGTCAAGGGTACAAATAAAATAGAAACTTGGATCTAGATACTGGCCACGCCCTAATTTGGCAGACTCAAAACGTTATTACAACATCCATGGAACGTGTCAACCTCAGAACCATGTTACCTGCATAAAATGCTAGCTACTAGTAACGTTATCGCCAGTAAGTTCTACTCTTTGTGCTTTTGTCTGCACAAAGAAAGGTTCTAAGTTTAACAGCTGTAGTCCAGTCCCCATTTTCCAGGCCTAACCACCTGAACCCTCAGACGAATATTGCAGGCCTAAGCATCTAGCGAATGAGGCCAAATAGCTCGTACGTTAACTTTACTCGTCTTCCAATTTGACAGATGTCAAAATTAATTAGCTAGTTAGTAAGCTAGTTATATTTGCATTCGTCATGACGCATGTTACTACAACGCTGGCAATATTTTCCAATAATAATCCAATTCTTCACGAGCCATGTTGCTGGCTAGCTAACTAATGTTACGCCAGTCATAATCCAATGTGTGCCAGTTTTCACCTGTCGAAAACATTCTAGCCACACTGTTTGCCAGTTAGCTATCGTTGATCAATCGAGAAAGCCGACACTGGCGCGGCCTAAAGTCATCGAGAAATGTCTGCTCACCGTCTGGAATACATCGTGAGTTTGCAGTCTAGCTAAGTTAGCGAACTCAATTATTGGATTGCTATTTTAAGTACCTAACCAACTGGCTAGTTAGCTAAACGTACATATTTATCTCCATAAATCATGTGTGAGGCCGGTGTAATAACTAGCCAGCCATTGTGTATTACCAAACAGTCATGGCATGAGTCATCATCGTTATCAGGCAAACTAGCTAGCAAACATATTGACTTGGCTAGTAGTAGCAAGTAGCTTGCTGGCTAACTAGTACTAGCGCGGCGCTAGCTAACGTTACCTTCTCCGGCTGCGCATCTTGATTTTCGTTTTTCGTGCCCAACTTCTCCTTTTCCTTCTTGTTCTTTTTCAAGACAATTGGTGTTGGCCCAACTGGAGCTTCTTTTCCCTTACCTCCCTTTTCTTTCTTCTTCTTTTTATCCCTCTTGGCAAAGAAATCATCCAGGCTCTTCTCTGGAGCAGCACCACAAGTCTCTACATCCGCCATCTTCTTTCAGAAACAAACGCTATGCAAAGACAATCGTAAATTTCACAAAGTCTCTATAATTCAGTTGAAGGGGAGGGATTAAATTGTTATTCTACCAGAGCAATCAAACAATTTCCCTTCTAGCGTAAAAAAGAAAATGTAGCTACTGTCTGACCGCCTGTCTTTCAATGTGCCACATTACCAATCTTTGGGGGCTGCGCTCGCTCACTGCTATTTGACAGGCAAACCGGATGTACAGCCAATACATACTTTCCAGGATGCCCCGGATGAACATGAACATAAACACAATGGACATGCTGAAGAACCAATTAACTGCAAATAAAAAAACTTTAACCAATGAAATTGCATGTCTTTTTTATCGCCCTATCACAGTAGCCTGGTAGTAATCTGAAACCACACCATGAGGTCTACTGTTAGTAGTGTGTTCCTCACTGATCAATTGACTGTATTGATCATTGACCAGTTGATCATGGAACCATAGAGCAGCACTTAAACACATCTTTATTTTATTAATGAGTTTTCTTGTTTTCTCAAAGCTGGCATTCCAAGTCATTACAGTAGAATCAAATTTCAAATATATATTTTTTTTATATAGCCCTTCGTACATCAGCTGATATCTCACAGTGCTGTACAGAAACCCAGCCTAAAACCCCAAACAGCAAGCAATGCAGGTGTTGAAGCACGCTGGCTAGGAAAAACTCCCTAGAAAAGCCAAACCCTAGGAAGAAATCTAGAGAGGAACCAGGCTATGAGGGGTGGCCAGTCCTCTTCTGGCTGTGCTGGGTGGAGATTATAACAGAACATGGCCAAGATGTTCAAATGTTCATAAATGACCAGCATGGTCAAATAATAATAATCACAGTAGTTGTTGAGGGTGCAGCAAGTCAGCACCTCAGGAGTAAATGTCAGTTGGCTTTTCATAGCCGATCATTAAGAGTATCTCTACCACTCCTGCTGTCTCTAGAGAGTTGAAAACAGCAGGTCTGGGACAGGTAGCACGTCCGGTGAACAGGTCAGGATTCCATAGCCGCAGGCAGAACAGTTGAAACTGGAGCAGCAGCACGGCCAGGTGGACTGGGGACAGCAAGGAGTCATCATGCCAGGTAGTCCTGAGACATGGTCCTAGGGCTCAGGTCCTCCGAGAGAGAGAAAAAAAGAGAATTAGAGAGAGAATACTTAAATTCACACAGGACACCGGATAAGACAGGAGAAATACTCCAGATATAACAAACTGACCCTAGTCCCCAGACACATAAACTACTGCAGCATAAATACTGGAGGCTGAGACAGGAGGGGTCAGGAGACACTGTGGCCCCATCCGATGATACCCCCAGACAGGGGGGTAGAGCATTGCAGTAGTCTAACCTAGAAGCAACAAAAGCATGGATTAATTTTTCTGCATCATTTTTGGACAGAAAGTTTCTGATTTTTGCAATGTTACGTAGATGGAAAAAAAGCTGTCCTTGAAACAGTCTTGATATGTTAGTCAAAAGAGAGATCAGGGTCCAGAGTAACGCCGAGGTCCTTCACAGTTTTATTTGAGACGACTGTACAACCATTAAGATTAATTGTCAGAGTCAACAGAAGATCTCTTTGTTTCTTGGGACCTAGAACCAGCATCTCTGTTTTGACCGAGTTTAAAAGTAGAAAGTTTGCAACCATCCACTTCCTTATGTCTGAAACACAGGCTTCCAGGGAGGGCAATTTTGGGGCTTCACCATGTTTCATTGAAATGGACAGCTGTGTGTCATCCGCATAGCAGTGAAAGTTAACATTATGTTTTCGAATGACATCCCCAAGAGGTAAAATATATAGTGAAAACAATAGTGGTCCTAAAACGGAACCTAGAGGAACACCGAAATTTACAGTTGATTTGTCAGAGGACAAACCATTCACAGACGGATATCTTTTCGACAGATAAGATCTAAACCAGGCCAGAACTTGTCCGGGTAGACCAATTTGGGTTTCCAATCTCTTGGGTTTCCAAGAGAATGTGGTGATCGAAAGCAGCACTAAGGTCTAGGAGCACGAGGACAGATGCAGAGCCTCGGTCTGATGCCATTAAAAGTTCATTTACCACCTTCACAAGTGCAGTCTCAGTGCTATGATGGGGTCTAAAACCAGACTGAAGCATTTCATATAAATTGTTTGTTTGGCTGCACAACAGCCTTTTCTAAACATTTTGAGAGGAATGGAAGATTCGATATGGTAGTTTGGCTTTTTCAAGAGAGGCTTTATTACTGCCACTTTTAGTGAGTTTGGTACACATCCGGTGGATAGAGAGCCATTTATTATGTTCAACATAGGAGGGCCAAGCACAGGAAGCAGCTCTTTCAGTAGTTTACTTGGAATAGGGTCCAGTATGCAGCTTGAAGGTTTAGAGGCCATGATTATTTTCATCATTGCGTCAAGAGATATAGTACAAAAACACTTGAGTGTCTCTCTTGGTCCTAGGTCCTGGCAGAGTTGTGCAGACTCAGGACAACTGAGCTTTGAACGAATACGCAGATTTAAAGAGGAGTCTGTAATTTGCTTTCTAATAATCATGATCTTTTCCTCAAAGAAGTTCATGAATTTATTACTGCTGAAGTGAAAGCCATCCTCACTTGGGGAATTGCTGCTTTTTAGTTAGCTTTGCGACAGTATTAAAAATACATTTCGGATTGTTCTTATTTTCAATGAAGTTGGAAAAATAGGATAATCGAGCAGCAGTAAGGGCTCTTTGATACTGCACGGTACTGTCTTTCCAAGCTCGTCGGAAGACTTCCAGTTTGGTGTGGCGCCATTTCTATTCCAATTTTCTGGAAGCTTGTTTCAGAGCTCGGGTATTTTCTGTATACCAGGGAGCTAGTTTCTTATGAGAAATGTTTTTAGTTTTTAGGGGTGCAACTGCATCTAGGGTATTGCGCAAGGTTAAATTGAGTTCCTCAGTTAGGTGGTTAACTGATTTTTGTCCTCTGACGTCCTTGGGTAGGCAGAGGGAGACTGGAAGGGCATCAAGGAATCTTTGTGTTGTCTGTGAATTTATAGCACGACTTTCAATGCTCCTTGGTTGGGGCCTGAGCAGATTATTTGTTGCAATTGCAAACTTAATAAAATGGTGGTCCGATAGTCCAGGATGAAAAACATTAAGATCCACAACATTTATTCCATGGGACAAAACTAGGTCCAGAGTATGACTGTGACAGTGAGTAGGTCAAGACACATGTTGGACAAAATCCACTGAGTCGATGATGGCTCCGAAAGCCTTTTGGAGTGGGTCTGTGGACTTTTCCATGTGAATAGTAAAAGTCACCAAAAATAATATTATCTGCTATGACTACAAGGTCCGATAGGAATTCAGGGAACTCAATGAGGAATGCTGTATATGGCCCAGGAGGCCTGTAAACAGTAGCTATAAAAAGTGATTGAGTAGGCTGCATAGATTTCATGACTAGAAGCTTAAAAGACGAAAGCGTCATTTTTTTTTGTTTGTAAATTGAACTTTGCTATCGTAAATGTTAGCAACACCTCTGCCTTTTCCGGGATGCACGGGGAATATGGTCACTAGTGTAACCAGGAGGTGAGGCCTCATTTAACTCAGCAAATTCATCAGGCTTAAGCCATGTTTCAGTCAGGCCAATCACATCAAGATTAGAAGTATTGTGGGAGCCTGGATGCGACCTTCGATGAAAACGTACTTATTCCTGCTCTCCATTCAATGATAGTCTTCACTTTATATATTGTGTGCTTTCCACAGGCGTGATGCCACCGTGTGAAACTATGAGCTTAGCATGGGACTGGGCTGTCCATCGAGCAGATTTCCTCTATTAGGCCTACTATGACTATTGGGCAGGACAATGACCCAACACACATCCAGGCCCACCAGTATATTTTGTGTAAAGGGCCTACATGGTCCCATCCTAGGGTAGTTGAAACCTCTTACATAATAGTCAAACAATGACAACAAATGACATTGAATATTAGCGTATTTATTAGTGATAGGAGAAAGTGGTAGGTCGTCAATGCACCCCAAGTAGTGAAGCTCTCTAGTTAAGCATTAGCAAAGTGTAGGCTTTATCCAATGACAGTGAGGCCATGTATAGAATGGCCACTAGCCAGATCCAGCAGAGATGAACAGAGAACATTCTAGTCAATGGTTTAGCTGGGGTCAGCAAGGCACTGACATTGCTTTGTCCCAGAGGTTTAATGTACATCTGTCTGCAGCAAGTGGGAATGCTTCTTCTCTCATTTTTTAGTTAATGGACAATTAAAATTAAGATAGCCTTGTGTAGCGTAGAAGGTTGATCATAGAAAATACCAATTGGCAGTGGCACAATTTCTCAGGAGTACTATGCAGCTACTATGCAGTTAATATGCAACTAAAACAGTCGTCATGGATGAGTGGAAGAAGTCAAATAGATGAATAGTCAATAAGACACAGAGAATGTTCAAAGCTTTTCTCTTCTATTGCTCAGCAGTAAAAATGACAGTGTATGTTACGATACAAAAAATACATGACGCTGGACACAAGATACTGCCCCTCCTCTCCATTCTACATTTAGCAAAATACCCATTCTCTGGTATGGCACCTTGTGCCCATTGCAGCAACACTGAGTATACAAAACATTATGAACTCCTGCTCTTTCCATAACATAGACTGGCCAGGTGTATCCAGGTGATCCCTTACTGATATCACTTGTTAAATCCACTTCAATCAATGTAAATGAAGGGGAGGAAACAGGTTAAATAATGATATTTAAGCCTTGAGACAATTGAGACATGGATTGTGTATGTGTGCCATTCAGTGGGTGAATGGGCAGGACAAAAATGTAAGTGCCTTTGAACAGGGTTTGGTAGTAGGGGCCAGGCGTACCAGTTTGTATCAAGAACTGCAACACTGCTGGTTTTTCCACACTCAACAGTTTCCTGTGTGTATCAAGAATGGTCCACCAACCAGACGACATCCAGCCAACTTGACACAACTGTGGGAAGCATTGGAGTCAACATGGGCCAGCATCCCTGTGGAACGCTTTCGACACCTTGTAGAGTCCATGTCCTGACGTATTGAGTGTCTTCTGAGGGCAAAGGGGGGAGGGGTGCACCTTAATACTAGGTAGGTGTCCCTAATGTTTGGTATACTCAGTGCACATCCAGTAGGTTGATAACATATTCAACAAAACGCTAATTCAACATAATTTTCAAACACTGGGTAGTATGATTGAACAGATAAGCATTTCACAATGTGACAAGCAGAGGCAGTAACAAAAGGCAACATTTAGCAACTACAAACATGTGACAAAGCAAAAGTAAAGCATGATACACAAATCGATTTGATATTGAAACAAAATATGTATGTTTGATTAAACTCTGCCACTGTATGTGCTCACAGTAAATATCTCAGTATTTTCATTGGTCATGATTTCTACGGCATTTTTTATTTTTACATCCAGAAATTAAATCAAATATCATTCAGTATCTGTACATTACAGTAATAAACACAAGTTACTCTCATGGACAAATACTGTACTTATGGAGGGAGATTATGATATGTTTGGTCTCAAAATATTTAGGGTTAGAGAGGTTAGAGAGGTTAGAGAGGTTAGAGAGGTTAGAGAGGTTAGCTAACGTTAAACAAACATCATTGACTGCCAAAACCAGAACCCACTCCATAACACAAATCCATACAGACAAACAGACAAAGATACACACAGACAGGCACGCACGCACACACACACACGTGCACACACACACACGTGCACACACACACACACACACACACACACACACACACACACACACACACACACACACACACACACACACACACACACACACACACACACACACACACACACACACACACACACACACACACACACACACACACACACACACACACACACACAGACTGACAGACAGCTTGACAAAGGGAGTTAAGACATGTACGTGGTCCCTCAACAGAGAGGCTGGTGACACGCGAGGGGGAAAGTCCATTTGGTCTATTCAGATACAACCCTATACCCTCTGGGCACTCTCTACTACAACCTGGCCTCACAAACCTTGCCCTAAACCTCCATATCCCCTCAAGTACGTAGGTACAGAATTCAAGTTCAACAGGCTTTTCAGTAAGTATTTTGGGTTTGATTTTTAAGAAAATGAAACATAACGTTCTTACATAATATATTTTCTCTAAAGCAGAATTGAAGTGGCCATGTCCACAATGCTCTCACCATCAAGCCCACTGTAACAAAAGGCAAATCACACATACTCCGTAGATTATAAAGACATACAAACCATTATTACAATTAAGCTTTTGTAGAAAATGTACATCAGAAAAATATGCAGGCAAACCCTCATAGTAAATAGTGTCTGTTTTTAGCTCTTCTCTTCGTCTCGTTTATGTATTCATAATATACAGTATAAAGTGGGTGTCTCTGAAGTTAACCACATGTATAAAAATGACAACGACAGGGAGAAAAGGGCGGGGGACATTTATTTTGAAAGTCAGACTTTTATTTTTGACAGTCTTGTACCGGTGGTATCAGGACATGGCCACCAGACCAGCATCTGTCCACTCTAGATGTCACAGGCCTTCTCTCTGTTGATGAACAGGGTCTCCTGGCAGAAAGGGTTAACCAGCACCACCCCGCTGTCGCTGTAGTCTCCATTAGGAGGTAGGCACGTCTCCTGCTCCTGAAACACACGCACACAGTCATGCACGCACACATGCACGCACGCACATACGAAACACACAACACACAAAGGCTAGTGAGATTCAGGGCAGAGTGTTTTGCGACTTAGGAGACACAAACAATTCTCCGTGCTTGGGGTCTGAATCGTATGTAGTAGAAAGGTGAGGACAAAAGATGGCTGACTGATTAAGCTAGCAGAAAGAACACAGAGAGACAAAAATAGAGAGAAAGAGGGAGGGGAGTTGAACAGGCTACACAACATAGAAAATAAGTAAAGAAGGGAAGGGGAGACTCAGCAGAACACAGCAACACAGCAGAGGGAGGGAAGAGTGGAAGAGGGAGGAGCGGGAGAGAGACAGAGGAGAGTTAGTAGAGGGAGAGGGAGAGAGAGAAATCGTGGCAGTGACTCAGCTAAAAAGACAACAGGGGGTGGGGGAGAAAATGCAGAAAAAAACAGAGTGATTCAGAAGAACAAGCCTTACAGAAAGAGAGGGGACGGGAAGAGGTACATTCTAGCTGGCAATACCCCTAACCCTAACATTAACACTTCACTGTATTTAGTACTTGAACTATTGTATGGAAGATACACTAGGTTGCACTGGAAAAAGGCTATTTGGCAAAAATAGATATTGACCGTAACAGCCATATAGATAAATCAATTCACGGTTCATCTCTATTGTAACAGCATCAGCAAAGATAGAGGCACTTTAGGGGAATTATAAGGAAAGACAGAGATGGAGGGAGGGAGGGAGGAGGCAGAGCTACAGTGGGAGGAATAAAATAGGGACGCAAGACAACACCTGTGTGTCACCACAAACACCCTAAACATGTTCCAACCTCGGCATTCCCCTCCTGCACCACGGGAAGAGGCATTGGTGGAGAGTGAGCGATGGAGTGAGCAAAAAGAGAGGACAAATCAGAAATAGAGGTGTGGTCAGTATGCAGATGAGAAATGATGTGGAGAGCCGATGAGACGTGCTGATTTCATAGCAACAAAAAAATGTCCGTAGAGTGAATTGAAATGCGATAGACGACACCAGGGATAAGCAACTTTGATGGGGGCCAGAAAAAAATGTGTAATCATCAAGAGGGGCTGCAGTGGCTTGCGGGCCTGCTACCCACATCTATACCCACACATACAGTGGCTTGCGGGCCTGCTACCCACATCTATACCCACACATACAGTGGCTTGCGGGCCTGCTACCCACATCTATACCCACACATACAGTGGCTTGTGGGCCTGCTACCCACATCTATACCCACACATACAGTGGCTTGTGGGCCTGCTACCCACATCTATACCCACACATACAGTGGCTTGGGGGCCTGCTACCCACATCTATACCCACACATACAGTGGCTTGCGGGCCTGCTACCCACATCTATACCCACACATACAGTGGCTTGTGGGCCTGCTACCCACATCTATACCCACACATACAGTGGCTTGTGGGCCTGCTACCCACATCTATACCCACACATACAGTGGCTTGTGGGCCTGCTACCCACATCTATACCCACACATACAGTGGCTTGTGGGCCTGCTACCCACATCTATACCCACACATACAGTGGCTTGCGGGCCTGCTACCCACATCTATACCCACACATACAGTGGCTTGCGGGCCTGCTACCCACATCTATACCCAGTGTGGCTTGCGGGCCTGCTACCCACATCTATACCCACACATACAGTGGCTTGCGGGCCTGCTACCCACATCTATACCCACACATACAGTGGCTTGCGGGCCTGCTACCCACATCTATACCCACACATACAGTGGCTTGCGGGCCTGCTACCCACATCTATACCCACACATACAGTGGCTTGCGGGCCTGCTACCCACATCTATACCCACACATACAGTGGCTTGCGGGCCTGCTACCCACATCTATACCCACACATACAGTGGCTTGCGGGCCTGCTACCCACATCTATACCCACACATACAGTGGCTTGCGGGCCTGCTACCCACATCTATACCCACACATACAGTGGCTTGCGGGCCTGCTACCCACATCTATACCCACACATACAGTGGCTTGTGGGCCTGCTACCCACATCTATACCCACACATACAGTGGCTTGTGGGCCTACCCACATCTATACCCACACATACAGTGGCTTGTGGGCCTGCTACCCACATCTATACCCACACATACAGTGGCTTGTGGGCCTGCTACCCACATCTATACCCACACATACAGTGGCTTGCGGGCCTGCTACCCACATCTATACCCACACATACAGTGGCTTGCGGGCCTGCTACCCACATCTATACCCACACATACAGTGGCTTGCGGGCCTGCTACCCACATCTATACCCACACATACAGTGGCTTGCGGGCCTGCTACCCACATCTATACCCACACATACAGTGGCTTGCGGGCCTGCTACCCACATCTATACCCACACATACAGTGGCTTGCGGGCCTGCTACCCATCATCCCACACATGGCCCCTGCTACCCACATCTATACAGTGGCTTGCGGGCCTGCTACCCACATCTATACCCACACATACAGTGGCTTGCGGGCCTGCTACCCACATCTATACCCACACATACAGTGGCTTGCGGGCCTACCCACATCTATACCCACACATACAGTGGCTTGCGGGCCTGCTACCCACATCTATACCCACACATACAGTGGCTTGCGGGCCTGCTACCCACATCTATACCCACACATACAGTGGCTTGCGGGCCTGCTACCCACATCTATACCCACACATACAGTGGCTTGCTGCTACCCACATCTATACCCACACATACAGTGGCTTGCGGGCCTCTATACTACCCACATCTATACCCACACATACAGTGGCTTGCGGGCCTGCTACCCACATCTATACCCACACATACAGTGGCTTGCGGGCCTGCTACCCACATCTATACCCACACATACAGTGGCTTGCGGGCCTGCTACCCACATCTATACCCACACATACAGTGGCTTGTGGGCCTGCTACCCACATCTATACCCACACATACAGTGGCTTGTGGGCCTGCTACCCACATCTATACCCACACATACAGTGGCTTGCGGGCCTGCTACCCACATCTATACCCACACATACAGTGGCTTGCGGGCCTGCTACCCACATCTATACCCACACATACAGTGGCTTGCGGGCCTGCTACCCACATCTATACCCACACATACAGTGGCTTGCGGGCCTGCTACCCACATCTATACCCACACATACAGTGGCTTGCGGGCCTGCTACCCACATCTATACCCACACATACAGTGGCTTGCGGGCCTGCTACCCACATCTATACCCACACATACAGTGGCTTGCGGGCCTGCTACCCACATCTATACCCACACATACAGTGGCTTGCGGGCCTGCTACCCACATCTATACCCACATACAGTGGCTTGCGGGCCTGCTACCCACATCTATACCCACACATACAGTGGCTTGCGGGCCTGCTACCCACATCTATACCCACACATACAGTGGCTTGCGGGCCTGCTACCCACATCTATACCCACACATACAGTGGCTTGCGGGCCTGCTACCCACATCTATACCCACACATACAGTGGCTTGCGGGCCTGCTACCCACATCTATACCCACACATACAGTGGCTTGCGGGCCTGCTACCCACATCTATACCCACACATACAGTGGCTTGCGGGCCTGCTACCCACATCTATACCCACACATACAGTGGCTTGCCCACACATACAGTGGCCTGCTACCCACATCTATACCCACACATACAGTGGCTTGCGGGCCTGCTACCCACATCTATACCCACACATACAGTGGCTTGCGGGCCTGCTACCCACATCTATACCCACACATACAGTGGCTTGCGGGCCTGCTACCCACATCTATACCCACACATACAGTGGCTTGCGGGCCTGCTACCCACATCTATACCCACACATACAGTGGCTTGCGGGCCTGCTACCCACATCTATACCCACACATACAGTGGCTTGCGGGCCTGCTACCCACATCTATACCCACACATACAGTGGCTTGCGGGCCTGCTACCCACATCTATACCCACACATACAGTGGCTTGCGGGCCTGCTACCCACATCTATACCCACACATACAGTGGCTTGCGGGCCTGCTACCCACATCTATACCCACACATACAGTGGCTTGTGGGCCTGCTACCCACATCTATACCCACACATACAGTGGCTTGCGGGCCTGCTACCCACATCTATACCCACACATACAGTGGCTTGTGGGCCTGCTACCCACATCTATACCCACACATGGCTTGTGGGCCTGCTACAGTGGCTTGTGGCTTGTGGGCCTGCTACCCACATCTATACCCACACATACAGTGGCTTGTGGGCTGCTACCCACATCTATACCCACACATACAGTGGCTTGTGGGCCTGCTACCCACATCTATACCCACACATACAGTGGCTTGTGGGCCTGCTACCCACATCTATACCCACACATACAGTGGCTTGCGGGCCTGCTACCCACATCTATACCCACACATACAGTGGCTTGCGGGCCTGCTACCCACATCTATACCCACACATACAGTGGCTTGCGGGCCTGCTCTATACCCACATACAGTGGCTTGCGGGCCTGCTACCCACATCTATACCCAGTGGCTTGCGGGCCTGCTACCCACATCTATACCCACACATACAGTGGCTTGCGGGCCTGCTACCCACATCTATACCCACACATACAGTGGCTTGCGGGCCTGCTACCCACATCTATACCCACACATACAGTGGCTTGCGGCCTGCTACCCACATCTATACCCACACATACAGTGGCTTGCGGGCCTGCTACCCACATCTATACCCACACATACAGTGGCTTGCGGGCCTGCTACCCACATCTATACCCACACATACAGTGGCTTGCGGGCCTGCTACCCACATCTATACCCACACATACAGTGGCTTGCGGGCCTGCTACCCACATCTATACCCACACATACAGTGGCTTGCGGGCCTGCTACCCACATCTATACCCACACATACAGTGGCTTGCGGGCCTGCTACCCACATCTATACCCACACATACAGTGGCTTGGGCCTGCTACCCACATCTATACCCACACATACAGTGGCTTGCGGGCCTGCTACCCACATCTATACCCACACATACAGTGGCTTGCGGGCCTGCTACCCACATCTATACCCACACATACAGTGGCAGTGGCTTGCGGGCCTGCTACCCACATCTATACCCACACATACAGTGGCTTGCGGGCCTGCTACCCACATCTATACCCACACATACAGTGGCTTGCGGGCCTGCTACCCACATCTATACCCACACATACAGTGGCTTGTGGGCCTGCTACCCACATCTATACCCACACATACAGTGGCTTGCGGGCCTGCTACCCACATCTATACCCACACATACAGTGGCTTGCGGGCCTGCTACCCACATCTATACCCACACATACAGTGGCTTGCGGGCCTGCTACCCACATCTATACCCACACATACAGTGGCTTGCGGGCCTGCTACCCACATCTATACCCACACATACAGTGGCTTGCGGGCCTGCTACCCACATCTATACCCACACATACAGTGGCTTGCGGGCCTGCTACCCACATCTATACCCACACATACAGTGGCTTGGGCGGGCCTGCTACCCACATCTATACCCACACATACAGTGGCTTGCGGGCCTGCTACCCACATCTATACCCACACATACAGTGGCTTGCGGGCCTGCTACCCACATCTATACCCACACATACAGTGGCTTGCGGGCCTGCTACCCACATCTATACCCACACATACAGTGGCTTGCGGGCCTGCTACCCCATCTATACCCACACATACAGTGGCTTGCGGGCCTGCTACCCACATCTATACCCACACATACAGTGGCTTGCGGGCCTGCTACCCACATCTATACCCACACATACAGTGGCTTGCGGGCCTGCTACCCACTATCTGGCTTGCGGGCCTACCCACATCTATACCCAGTGGCTTGCGGGCATGCTACCCACATCTATACCCACACATACAGTGGCTTGCGGGCTGCTACCCACATCTATACCCACACATACAGTGGCTTGTGGGCCTGCTACCCACATCTATACCAGTGGCTTGTGGGCCTGCTACCCACATCTATACCCACACATACAGTGGCTTGTGGGCCTGCTACCCACATCTATACCCACACATACAGTGGCTTGTGGGCCTGCTACCCACATCTATACCCACACATACAGTGGCTTGTGGGCCTGCTACCCACATCTATACCCACACATACAGTGGCTTGTGGGCCTGCTACCCACATCTATACCCACACATACAGTGGCTTGTGGGCCTGCTACCCACATCTATACCCACACATACAGTGGCTTGTGGGCCTGCTACCCACATCTATACCCACACATACAGTGGCTTGTGGGCCTGCTACCCACATCTATACCCACACATACAGTGGCTTGTGGGCCTGCTACCCACATCTATACCCACACATACAGTGGCTTGCGGGCCTGCTACCCACATCTATACCCACACATACAGTGGCTTGTGGGCCTGCTACCCACATCTATACCCACACATACAGTGGCTTGTGGGCCTGCTACCCACATCTATACCCACACATACAGTGGCTTGCGGGCCTGCTACCCACATCTATACCCACACATACAGTACCTGCTACCCACATGGCTTGCAGTGGCTTGCCTGCTACCCACATCTATACCCACACATACAGTGGCTTGCCTACCCACATCTATACCCACACATACAGTGGCTTGCGGGCCTGCTACCCACATCTATACCCACACATACAGTGGCTTGCGGGCCTGCTACCCACATCTATACCCACACATACAGTGGCTTGTGGGCCTGCTACCTATACACATCTATACCCACACATACAGTGGCTTGCGGGCCTGCTACCCACATCTATACCCACACATACAGTGGCTTGCGGGCCTGCTACCCACATCTATACCCACACATACAGTGGCTTGCGGGCCTGCTACCCACATCTATACCCACACATACAGTGGCTTGCGGGCCTGCTACCCACATCTATACCCACACATACAGTGGCTTGCGGGCCTGCTACCCACATCTATACCTACACATACAGTGGCTTGCGGGCCTGCTACCCACATCTATACCCACACCCAGTTGCCCATCCCTGAACTATACAAAGGATAATCTAACGGTTTAAAATGACTCCAAAATGAGTCGTTTAAGTTGTGGCTGTAATTTTACAGCAGAGGGCACTAATAGTCCACATATATAGTCCACTGTAACCAACATGTTGACCTCACATCTGCTAAAGTACTCTAGCTACTTGGCAACAACACTGCTCACTTATTTACATGTTTTGTATCATTAGTGAATTCTGAAGAACATCTAGTTGAGGAGCCTAACTCGGAGAATTGGAGGAGCCCAAATTTGTAATGCCTGTACAAACATAGGCTGTATATTCAGAAAATAGCTTATTTCTAAACTCCAGTCTATGCCATCACACAGATTATGTCAATTTGACCAAATGTCCATTATACCATGCTGAGTCCAGGCTTCACAACAACCGTACATATCGGCCCTTTCACTCTATATAATACATCCCCTGTAGAGCAATTTGGTGCTAGATTGGGGGGGGCTGTAACTTACATACAGGCCATTCCACTGAAGTGAAACATTTCTCATTTCCTACAGGAATTCCTCTTTGGGCTTTATAACAAGGTTGTCAGTGACATCAGGAATAGGTGTACCTCAGCGTTGTCCAGGGACGTGATCTCCCGAGGCAGCTCCACCGCGTGCCTGTTGAAGTAGTCCATGGTGATGGCATTGTTCCAGTAGCTCAGGTTGTTCTCCTGGCTTGAAGACTTCTTCTTCCTCCTCATACAGCACACAGTCAGCAGGACAGCTGGAGGGGGAGGGAGAGAGGGGGAGGGGGGGCAAAGTCAGTACATCCTCTAAAATGATATAACCTCTAATACATCAATCCAGGGTCTTTCATTATGTATCACAGTGTTTCAGTGGATACGGTGGTCAGTATGAAAGTGGTCTCAGCCGCCAAAAAGTGTTGGTTAGCCTCCCACTGACACAAACACAATTTCTCTAACCTCTTGTCACCAGAGCCTTCCTCAGGTTGCTATTTGATACTCACAGCATGAGGTCACAGGCACACTGATAGCCAACACGATCCACATGATGTCCATCTTGCTCAGGCAGATGGTGGCGCGGGACAGTGGCGAGTCCATAGCGGGGCCAGAGCCGTTGCCTGGACCCCAGGGGTCCCTGGTGGTGGCGGGGACCAGGCGGTTCAGAAAGTTCCCACTGGCCGTGGAGGGCGGCTCCGTAGGGGACGAGCTGTTCCACTGGGAGGAGGGGTTTTTGCTAGGGCTGCCCTCCACACTGCCGTTATGAAAAGTGGCATTGCCAAGTGGGCTTTGTGGGCCAAAGGGGGCATCGTCTGTTGTTGTACCCTGAGGGAGGGGAAGGGGGGCCCTGCCGCTGCCTGTCTCCTGGGCTGCGGTGTCATTGGTTGTGGTACCATTGGTGGAGACAGGGCTGGACTTTGGGGCCAGCCTGGCATGGGTCAGGGAGGGGGGAGATGGAGAGGTGGGGGCCGGGGAGGGGGAGGGGGGCTTGTCTGGTGGGCTCTCTTTTGGAGTGGCAGGCCCCTCTGTTTTGAGCTCCCTGGTGGGCCTTTCGTTGACCAATGGGTGCACTCCCCGTAGGGTGATGGCGTGGGGTTGGGACAGCTCGGGTGTGGCTTCAACATGCTCCCTGAGGGTCTGATCTAGAGCAGCATCCACTGAGGAAGAGGAGGAGGAGGAGAGGGAGGAAGGCTGCAGCTCACTGGTGAAGTCCTGCTGACTGGGGTCTGTGGCCTCCTCGTCATTCCCCACCAGGGGGGGCATGCGTGTGTGTGGGGGACGGGAGACCACCAAGCTCCGGGTCAAGAGTATGCCCTCTCTCTGTGAGTGGGCTGGGCATTGGAGGAGCCAGGGCAGACCCAGAGTCTGGAGCCACCTCACTATGCGGGCCACCAGAGCTGGTAAGGCTAGGAGGGCTGTTGCCCTGGTTAACACTGACAGTATCTGGGCTACGGGCTTTATTTGCACTGAACGAGTTGGGCATGAAGCCCTGGTCTGCACTGTGAGAACTGGAGCTGTGGCCCGGGTTGAGAGCACTAGAGCTGGGGGAGTGGGCCTGCTTGACTGGGCTGGGGCTGGCAGAGCTAAGGCCAGGGTCTTGGTTAACTCTCACAGAGCTCACAGTGTTAGGACTGACAGTAGCTGCAGCTTGAATGAGGCTGTCTCTACTGGGTGGTGTTATAATGTGTGCCAGGCTGTGGGATGCGGTGGGCTGGATGATGCCCGTGGGCATTGCCCCTCCCTGTGGGGACCAAGAATCCCCGCTGCTGGAGCCCTCCTGCTGCCAGTCTGGGGGGCCAGGGCCGAGAGCGGGTTAGGGGGGCTGCTGTGGGGCGCTGCCATGGAGACAAGGTCCTGGGGTGTCCTGCTGGGATACAGCTCCTGGGTAGAAGACACCAGGCCCACTGGCACAGCCAGGATCACTAGGACATCTACAGAGATGGAGGGAGAGAGGGAGAAAGACAGAAAGAGAGAGAGAGTGTGAGAGAGGGAGGGAGAATTATTAGAAAGAATGTGTGTGTGCGTGCAAGTATGCATGTCTGAGTGTGTGTCTGTGTGTCTGAGTGTGTGTGTGCAGGTCTGTCTACCATTTCTCCTGAGGTTCCCTGCTTAGCATATTGAGGCACCAACACTGAGGCTCAGGAGCTGCAATAGGCTGTTTATGAGTCAGGGAGGAACCTTACAACCTTGTCTTGCATCCATTAAAACTCATCACGCCTTAATCAACTGCCTGCACTGTGTTTGTCACTCGCCTGGTTTAACTAGATTGCTTTATTAACCTCATAATGCTGTGTGTGTGTGTTTGTGTGTGTCTGTATGCGTGTTTGTGTCGAGTCTGTGTGCATGCCTATGCGTCCGTGTGTGTGTGTGTGGCAGACAGGTTGAGGACTAGTGACACCTCTTGTCTGTTGAGAAACTTGCTCTAATTGTGCCAGCATGACTGAGCCTGCCACACATACATCAAATGCAAGAAGGCATCCTGACGAAGCGTTTTTCTTTCCATGGACAACACAACAGAAACACGCAGCAGTTATTGTGTTGATTCTGAGGTGACGCTAGGCCACATCTGAGAGGTCAGAGAGAGAGAGAGAGAGAGAGAGAGAGAGAGAGAGAGAGAGAGAGAGAGAGAGAGAGAGAGAGAAACTCAGAGGAGACCGGCGGGAGCTAATTCATTTCCCTCTGCTCCTTTCCTACCTTGTCTTATTGACACAGTTAAACATGGCTACTGTGAACACATCAATACCGACCGGCCGGTGTGTTCTATGCTGAACACTGTGTTAGTTAGCACAAAGGCGGGCAGGCGGTAGCACCAAAGCGCTAGCTAGCAAAGCCGTTGTTTTACATGAGAAGAGGAATAAGATATTTCATAGTGTGTTTTTCAAAGGCTACTCAGTGGTTAGCGGGAAGGAAGAAAGGACTGATATGAAAGAGACAAAGGAGAATGAAACATAATCTTGTAGAAAAAAAGGATCTATCTAGAACCTGAAAGGGTTCTTCGGCTGTCCCCACAGTATAACCCTTTGAAGAACCCTATTTGGTTCCAGATGGAACCCTTTTGGTTCCAGGTAGAACCCTTTCCACAAAATTGTTTAACCTGTAACCAAAAAGGGTTCTCCTGTGGGAACAGCCAAATAACCTTTTTTTGTGTACTTTTAACCCTTTTTCTCCCCAATTTCATGGTATCCAATTCGTAGTTACAATCTTGTCCCGTAGTTGCAACTCCCCTACAGACTCAGGAGAAGCAAATGTCAAGAGTCATGCATCCTCCGAAACACAACCCTGCCAAGCCGCACTGCTTCTTGACACACTGCTCGCTTAACCCGGCAGCCCAAAGTCAGCTTGCAGGCGCCCGGTCCGCCACAAAGAGTCGCTAGAGCGCAATGGGACAAGGAAATACCGACCGGCTAAACCCTCCCCTAACCCAGAACGATGCTGGGCCAATTGTGTGCCACCTCGTGGGTCTCCGGCCGGCTGTGACACAGCCTGGGATCTGACCCAGGTCTGTAGTGACGCCTCAAGCACGGCGATGCAGGGCCGTAGTCCGCTGCGCCACTCGGGAGTCCCGAAGAACCCTCTTTTTAACTATTTTTTTCTTCTTCTAAGAGTAGAGATGAAAAACTGTGTATGGAGGAGTGTTGGGGAGAAAGTGAAAGAGAGAGAAGAAAAAGAGAGGATGTTAAAGGAGCTGAAAAGACAGACAGAACAGTGTTCTGACCTACAGTCATTCCTCTTGAATCTGTTCTACAAGTCAGTTACGACTATTGACTACGAAAGGCTATTTATTCTGTCCTTATTCTTAGCCTTCAGATTCTTAGCCTTATTCTTAGTCTCACTGAGCTGCTACACCTTTAGATGTGCCTCACCTTAGGTCAGACAACCCACACACAGGAAAGCAGCTGGGGTGCCTGGCTTATCTACGCTTTGGAAACACACCACCAACCCACACAATCAGTCGTACACACACACACACTGATTCTCAATGCTACCCATATGACCCAGGTGCTGAAGCTATCGTATCACCATGGTGCTGCCTCGGTAACTATGGAAACCAAGTTTCCGTTTTCCAAACGAATGAAGAGATGGGCGACAGAGCCAGGGAGAGGTGGGAAAACTACGACATATACTGTAATACTGTTATGTACAGATGGAGAAAATAAAATATAGAAATAAATCACTGAAGATAAGTATGATCAAGGAGAAAGAATAGCATTAAGAGAAAGAATAGTATTATGAGGGTAACAGCACGCATCCACAATCTCAAACACTGTACTGATAGAATAGTACCCCCTCTTAACTCCATCATATACCAATACTCAGCATCACACATCCCTATACACTCGTTTCCTTCAGTCCATTATGTGATCCAATACCATGCAAAGGCCTGGAAGCATAGGCCGTTTAAACGTTATCTTAACTTAGTGTGCGTCCCAAATGGCACCCTATTCCCTATATAGTGGACTTCTTTTGATCAGGGCCCACAGGGCTCTGGTCCAAAAAATGATGCACCACATAGGGAATAGACTGCCATTTGGGACACAGACGCTATCAAAGCTTCTCCGGCTCACTAGGTACTGTATGAGAGGGTCCTCTTTCCTCTGCCTTCTATTTACCAAGCCTGTCACGTCCCTAATGCAGAGAGGAGCCTATTCCAGACACTCCAGACCCATAACCGGGAGATAACAAAGACGGGATAGTTTGATTTATGACTAGTGCTCTCAAGAGAGATGGTCGCAAGGCAGGGAGACCATATACTCTCTCAGAAATAGCCCAACTCACCCTAGGATTTGTAACCTCATATTTAGACCCATTGTTGATCTCCGATGGTGGTATGTTGACCCCCGGTCTCCCCAGCCCATTGTTACTGTATTCAATCCTCCAACACGCACAAACATAATCATACTCTGCATGTTTTTCTGTGACATATAGCTATAGTTCCAAACACGCAGAGTAGAGTTGATAACTATAATGTTGATGGTGGGAGGCTGTTAGTAGACAGCTTATGCTACTGTGTTACTGCTATAGACTAAAGCATTGTACTACAGGTCAATAGAGTGTGATTGTGATAGCGACACTGTTTGCCATGCTGTGGTTTGGCTTCAGTCACACCCTCAATCAGGATCTAACCCCCCTGTCACAACACAACCTGGCAACCCGGCCCGGTCAGTCAGGAAAGTCTGAATAATACATGAGCTCCTGCTCCACTGGCAACAAAGTGGTGCGCACGCAAACACACACACACACACACACACACACACACACACACACACACACACACACACACACACACACACACACACACACACACACACACACACACACACACACACACACACACACACACACACACACACACACACACACACACAGAGCCCTGGTGCGCTCCTCCTCATCTGCAATAAACACATTTATTAATATTCATCTGGGAACTTGCTGATCATCATGTTTTATTGAGCAGCATATCTAAAACATTAAAGGGGGCAAAACACCTTTTAAGTTTGGTAACATCAAAACATGTTGCATGATGTTCCTTGTCAGCCTGAGGAATAGTCAATATTTTGTGAAGTGTCTAGATTACTTGTGTGGAAGGCTACAGTATGTGTGGTTGAGTTAATCAATCAATGAAATACATCTAATCTTGAGAAGCACATGCACACACATGCATTCACACACACTGAAGTGTGTCTTGCGCATTTAACCCTGCCCCTCTGAATCAGAGGAATAAAATGGTATTGATTCTCCATAATCTCAAACTCCCCTTCTCCCTCCCTCTTCCATTTCATTGTGAATTTCCCTTCTCAGACAATAAAGATCTATTGAATTGAATTGAAATGTGTGTCTCTTCCGTACAGTAAGGTAAATGTGAGTATGCCTACTGGTGACTGCACACAGGGCTGAAGGTTAGTGAATACCAAGGACAACTACGATGGATCTCCAGTTATATCTGGGAGAGCCCTTCACCACTCATAACCCATGTCCTGCTTCTAAAGATTCCCTATGAAGACTGTGACTAAGTGTCCAAGGCCGCATCCCAAAATGGCAATATATTCCCTATATATAGTGCTCTACTTTTGACCAGGTCCCAGTGCACGGTGTCAATTGGGCCGTGGTCAACTAAACTGCTGGCCTCTAAGAGAGTGGACCTCTAAGAGATGTGTAAAGTATGGTGCTGTTTATGTCATGGAAGGCAGTATGGTGAGGCAGGGTAGCCTAGTGGTTAGAGCGTTGGACTAGTAACCGAAAGGTTGCAAGTTCAAATCCCCGAGCTGACAAGGTACAAATCTGTCGTTCTGCCCCTGAACAGGCAGTTAACCCACTGTTCCTAGGCCGTCATTGAAAATAATAATTTGTTCTTAACTGACTTGCCTAGTAAAATAAAGGTAAAAAAATAATAATAATAAATAAAAATGAACCTAATACAAACAGCAGTACATTACAATACAGAATGGAATAAAACATCTCCCCAAGCATGTGGGATGGCACCCCAAACCCAGCACTCCGTTCTGCCACGGCTGGTCTCTTGGTCCTCCCGACCTCACGGGAGGGCAGCTCCCACTCAGCCCAGTCCAAGCTCTTCTCTGTCCTGGCACCCCAATGGTGGAACCAGCTTCCGACTGGAACTAGGACAGCAGAGTCGCTGCCCTTCTGAAATCACCTGAAACCCTAGCTCTTCAAAGAGCATCTTAAATAATTCCCCTCCTCACCTTGCCCCCCCCCCCGAAAAAATCCTGAACAAACACTTGCACTTGACCCCCCCCCGGTATGGGCCTGTGTGTGTTTCTATTTGCTGATATGTGTGTGTACCACTAATGTGTGTGTTTGTATGCGGCAGTGGGTTGAGCTGGGTGTGGCAGATTGAGCCATGTAATTTGTCACAGAGCTCCTCTGGCTGGCTGATGAAGTGAATAAGTAAGCAGGACAAACACAGACAGAGAACCTGGCTCTCTCCACTGTGGTACAGTGAGAGGAAATGAACTGGGAGTAAATGAACCAGTGAGATGATCGAGAGGCCAAGAAGAGTGAACAGGATTTTATTAACATCTATTATTGAGCGGGCTGAGGTAAGATGGGAACATGAGAAAGAGAGGGAGGAGGAGGAGATGCAAAGGAGGTAGCTGAGGAGAAGATGAGAGGGAGAATAGTGGTGGATGTGTGTGGTGGTTGATGGATGAGGCTGAAACAACAGTGGTCAGGCAAAGAGAGCCAACTGGTGTGGGACAAAGACATGTTCAGGCAATATATTGTGTGTGTGTGTGTGTGTGTGTGTGTGTGTGTGTGTGTGTGTGTGTGTGTGTGTGTGTGTGTGTGTGCGTGCGTGCGTGCATGTAAAATAGCCCCTTTGTTCCAAAACTCCAGAGGAAATAGTCTATTGTCTTCTCTTTCCTCATCCCTCTGTTTGGTTGAGGTCCTCAAGCTAGTCTGGACTTGTCCACAAAGATATTGCATTGGCACAGATGGTTTGGGAATGGTTACTAGATAGATTTCATTAAGTTATTGAGGATTTGGTTTACAGTTGAAGTCGGAAGTTTACATACACTTCGGTTGGAGTCATTAAAACTCGTTTTTCAACCACTCCACAATTTTCTTGTTAACAAACTAGAGTTTTGGCAAGTAGGTTAGGACATCTACTTTGTGCATGATACAAGTAATTTTTCCAACAATTGTTTACTCACAGATTATTTAACTTGTAATTCACTGTATCACAATTCCAGTGGGTCAGAAGTTTACATACACTAAGTTAACTGCGCCTTTAATCAGCTTGGAAAATGGCTCTAGAAGCTTCTTATTGAAGGTGGAGGTGGAGGTGTACCTGTAGATTGTAGGTGTACCAGTGGGTGTATTTCAAGACCTACCTTCAAACTCAGTGCCTCTTTGCTTGACACCATGGGAAAATCAAAAGAAATCAGCCTAGACCTCAGAAAATAATTTTAGACCTCCACAAGTCTGGTTCATCCTTGGGAGCAATTTCCAAATGCCTGAAGGTACCACGTTCATCTGTACAAACAATAGTATGCAGGTATAAATACCATGGGACCACGCAGCCGTCATACCGCTCAGGAAGGAGACGCGTTCTGTCTACCAGTGATGAACGTACTTTGTTATGAAAAGTGCAAATCAATCCCAGAACAAAGGACCATGTGAAGATGCGAGTCCTATATAGACATAACCTGAATGGCCGCTCAGCGAGGAAGAAGCCACTGCTCCAAAACTGCCATAAAAAGCCAGACTATGGTTTGCAACTTCACATGGGGACAAAGATCATACTTTTTGTCGAAATGTCCTCTGGTCTGAAGAAATAAAAATAGAACTGTTTGGCCATAATGACCATCGTTATCTTTGGAGGAAAGAGGGGGAGGCTTGCAAGACGAAGAACACCATCCCATCCATGAAGCACGGGGGTGGCAGCACCATGTTGTGGGGGTGCTTTGCTGCAGGAGGGACTGGTGCACTTCACAAAATAGATGTCATCATGAGGCTGGAAAATTATGTGGATATATATAAGCAACATCGCAACACATCAGTTGAAGCTTTGCCGCAAATGGGTCTTCCAAATGGACAATGACCCCAAGCATACTTTCAAAGTTGTGGCAAAATGGCTTAAGGACAACAAAGTCAAGGTATTGGGGTGGCCATCACAAAGCCCTGATCTCAATCCTATAAAAAATGTGTGGGCAGAACTGAAAAAGCATGTGAGAGCTAGGAGGCCCACAAACCTGACTCAGTTACACCAGCTCTGTCAGGAGGAATGGGACAAAATTCACCCAACTTATTGTGGGAAGCTTGTGCAAGGCTAACCGAAACATTTGACTCAAGTTAAACAATTTAAAGGCAATGCTACTAAATACTAATTGGGTGTATGTAAACTTCTGACCCACTAGGAATGTGATAAAATAAATCAAATCTGAAATTAATCATTCACTCTACTATTATTCTGACATTTCACATTCTTAAAATAAAGTGGTGATCCTAACTGACCTAAGACAGGGAATTATTACTAGAATTAAATGTCAGGAATTGTGAAAAACTGAGTTTAAATGTATTTGGCTAAGGTGTATGCAAACTTCTGACTTCAACTGTAAGTGAGCAGTTCACGGTAAGGTCTACACTTTGATTTGATTCGAGGATGTAATCACTGCCAAAGGTGCTTCAACAAAGTACAGAGTAAAGATCTGAATAATTATGTAAATGTGAGGTGTATGTGTATGTAAGGTGTATGTAAACTTCTGACTTCAACTGTACATGTAAAATGTAAGGTGGCTGAGGAGACGAATGACTGTTTCAGATGAAATACAGTACATCTTGACTCCATCTAACACAAGACAAAGGACACAGAGGTACTTGACTCGCTTTAAGGTTGCTAGTACATTTGCGTGAAAGACCTTGTCTCAACACCAACACCATCTCCAGGTCTAGGAAGTGGGCAGCTAAACGCCACTATCGAAAGCTGCAGCCTGCTAGAAAAAAAAGGACAAGGTAAATATGACTGTTAAAATTACATTCTGATTTATGTCAGTGATATTAACCAAAAACCTATTTCCATTAACCCAGTCCAGAGATTTATCATGGGGATGGGCAATTTATGCAGTAAACTTGCATAAGAAGCGAGTGATATTCATGTATAAGTCCTCCATTGATGAGATGGAGGGAAATGGAACATTAATAAATCATAGGGCTGGCTGCTGCGTCTTGTGCACTTGATCCAATAGCGTTGTCCCCCATCTTTCTGTCCCCGTTCCATCATTCAGTATTAGAGTCAAGGGCCTAGAAAGCCAAGATGGCTGCTCGGGGCATAGGATGTTATTGAGTTTGAGGCCTAGTGAAATGAATGCATCCTAATGAAGAAAATGATCAAATCCTCTACATTCAGCCACATCCCCATTGGTCAGTCTTTACTCAAGCTGCCAAGCCTACACTCTTTAAAAAAAAAGGTGCTATCTAGAACCTAAAATGGTTTTTCAGCCGGCTGTCCCCCATAGCAGAACCCTTTGAAGAACCCTTTTTGGTTCCAGGTAGAACGCTTTTGGGTTCCATGTAAAAACCCTTTCCACAGAGGGTTCGATGTGGAACCCAAAAGAGTTCTACTTCTACTTTTCTACAGAGTGTACCAACCGGTGTAGGGGGATAATAGTGTGAGATGTAGCCTACAGTACTGCATCCTATATCCACCAGACCAGGCTAATCAATCATAGAAGAGAATCCACTTAGTGTGTGTAGTGGAGAACAGATCAGTGGATATCCCTCGCCTAGCTATGTAATCAATCATGAGAGAGAGACACTCTCACTCTCTCTCTCTGAAGGAGAAATCTCCAGTCTGCCTATGTGGCAGGAGCCCAGTTGTGCTGCATCATCAGTAGTCGGTCGGTCAGTCACAGCGTTTCATTTAGCAAATCCCAGGAAATCTGACATTCCCCAAAATAGGTCCTATTATACGCAGCATCCTCCATCGACAACATTCAATCCCCGGTGGCTGTTCTGTAGGCGCTATTTCTAAACTGCACAGCACAGTTTACCCTCCCCAAATCCTCACCTTCACCATTAGTAGGTCAAATCACTAAACTGACCTAAGATCAGTGTCTACGGGGCATCTTCTCCAAGCTTAACACGCACATCATTCACTGTGATGCCACAGGTGCAGATAATCATATTATCACATCATTAGCTGCTGGTGTATAGGCTAAACATGCATGGGTTGATATTGTATTGTAAACACTGTGGGCACTGATGCATAGCAGTAAGCGATTAAGGATGCCCTCACCGCCCAGTCCCCTATGGACTGTGTTAAGGCTTGTTTATACTAATTGCTAATATGGTGTGCCGCGGATGCTAAGTCCATGGGATGCTCTGTGAGTCCACACGGGAGTTAGGAGGGTTGTCTCTACAGCATCGATCAGAATACCAATAAGGTTCCATCTCAAATCTCAAAAAACTCAAACTACACATGCACGCACACACACACACACACACAAACATAGCCAGCAGCATACCACCCTGCATCCCACTGCTGGTTTGCTTCTGAAGCTAAGCAGGGTTGGTCCTGGTCAGTCCTCCCAATGCCCAGGGCAGTGATTGGGGACATTGCCCTGTGTACGGTGCCGTCTTTCGGATGGGACGTTAAATTGGCGTCCTGACTCTCTGTGGTCAATAAAGATCCCATGGCACTTATTGTAAGAGTAGGGGTCCTGGCTAAATACCCAATCTGTCCCTCATACCATCACTGTCACCTAATCATCCCCAGCTTACAATGGGTCATTCCTCTGCCTTGTAACTATTCCCCAGGTTGCTGCTGTAAATGAGAATGTTATCAGTCAACTTACCATGTAAAATAAGGGTGAAATAAAAACACACAAACACTCAGCTCATATTTGCAAATAAAGCTTGACGGAGTCGAATGCAAGTAGATGTTGGGCTCCTTTTGACGATGTGATTTGTGGAGAAGAGCCTGTGCATTTCACACTCATCTTTAACATGCTATCTGAACAGACCAGATCAACAGATCAAACTGATGAGATTCTTCACAGCAGGGGCACAAAAAGCCCCTTATCCCCAGTCAGACCTGTGGCGGGATTTGATTATCAAGCCTGTCCATGCTATTCCAATTATGACCTAGCTGCAGTAGTCAATAGGCGTTACTGATGTCACCTACAATACAGTATGTGATCTGACAGTTGATTGGTGAGGAGGTTGTATTGGTATTCGTAAGTCACTCTGGATAAGAAAAACATTTCGACTCATCAAAACAAGGGATTGGTTTTCCATCCGTTTTCCAGTGGAATCCCCAGTATGGGTCCGGGGATTATACAATGGGATGAGGGTCAAATCAGACAAGTAAAAATGTCAACAGCATCTCTCCTTTAAGTTCAATACATTTATTCAAACATACTTATTTCTAGCAGCTATGTGCAATCACCCTTAATGAACTCTGTTTTCAGGTTAGGAACTATTCTTGAACAACAATTGTTTTCAGTCGGGAATTAAACAAACTGTCAGTCAGAGGTGTAAAGAGAGTGTATCTTTAAAAGTGGCGTCAACAGACACATTCCACTGGTCTGCTGGTTGGGTGTGCCCGGCCCGCCTGCCAATCTATGGGGGAGAGTGGTTATCCCAGGGGGCTGAGGGATAGATGGGGCACATCCTGTGGACCGCTGGGACTGGGGGTGGGGGGTTACGGCGGTACAGACGTGAGCTCTGAGAAATTCTATGGTACCGTTCCAAAAAGTACCCTATTCCCTACTTAGTGCACTACTTTTGACCAGAGCCATAGGCACAGTGGGATAATATCTTCCTGTTTGAATGTTCTGTAAAGCTTGTCAGATTAGGTTACCCCCCCACCACACACACACACACACACACTTTTTACAACACAGACATGTTTATCCCAGATCCCATATCCACTCTGTCAGAGACCTGAGGAATGAGAGACAAGGATGAGAGAAAGGTCCTCTGATGTTTACTGGGGTATTGATTTAGGAGGACAGTAGTTGGTTGACTGGGGGCTGTAACAGCAACTGGGCCACAGGACCGGGTCCGGTCGGTTTAAACAGGAAGGAAAGACATAAACTAGGAAGTTATTCGGGCTCTGGGGAGAACATTGAGTCATGAAGACTGAGAAAAACAACGCAATAAAGAAGACCGGCAGCACTGTACCGCTCACACGTAATGTATAAGTTATTCAAGATATTACGGCGGTGTTATGACATTATTACAAGCACAATGTAGTGCCACAATAGAACCCAACCAAAAGGCGAGGAGCGGCGGCCCTGCAACTCAGATTAGGGAGATTTCTCATAGCTTGCGAATCACTCTAAACGCTCTCACAGATAAGCATTTTACGAGCTGACGTCACAATGTCATTTGCACTTGAGTCAAGGAGATGGAAGGAATTGCCGTACTGGGAAGGAATTGGATTGAGGACAGAGGGCAAAACAAACGTTTTCTGAAAACAAACAGGAAGTTTTCTGTAGCTTCAGGTGGGCCTGTACAGACAACCATGTTGAGACATGGAAGGAAAGGCAGACATGGAAGGAAAGAGAGAGAGGACAGAGAAGAAAAAACACCACAGGAAAGAAGGATTGGGACCAAAGGAAATGGGAGTACAGTGTGATAATATCCTGATTATCATCCCACTCTCTGTGCTCTCTGAAACCCCTCTCCACAACCAACGCTATAGGCCTACTCATAAAATGAACAAAAATTAACTCCCAAGAATTCTCAATGAGCATTGTACAATTCAGTTGAAATTGACCCAAACTCTGGTTTATATTACGATAATTGTATTTGCCAATTTATTTATTTGGCCAACCTAAATTTGACTTAGACCTTATCTGAAAGACACACATACACAGGTAGGAGAGGGGGCTCCCACACTGGGCACCCATGGAGCAATTGTTGTGGGGTGCCTTGCTCAAGGACACAATGGCAGGCAATGGCATCTAGGATTTGATACCAGCAGACCACTCCAGACCCGGGATTCAAACTGGCAACCCTCCAGTTGCTTCAGTAGCTCGCCTCTCTAACCGCTAGGCTACAATGCCGCCGCTGGCAGGTACAGGCCAGAATGAGAAATGAGAATAGGATGTTCTACAGAAAGGCAGCAGGAGTCTCTGGTGGGCTTCCCTGTCTAGACATAAGAACAAGGTACCTAGGCTACCCCCCAAATAGCACCCTATTCCCTATATAGTGTAGTACTTTTGAACAGGGTAGTGCAGTATATAGGCAATAGGGTGACATTTAAGATGCAGAGAGTTGCGTGTGAAGAGTCTGGGGAGAGGCAGGCCACAGCTGTGACTCACACAGCACATCTAAGTGAAAAATACCACCTGGACTGTCAATGTTGGGTTCCACAGAAAACGGATGAAACCTCTCAAAAAGAGGCGACAGACAGATCATTTGGTACGAAGAACCACACGGTACCAAAAACAAACGGCAAAATGAGAAACAAAAATAATCATCTCATTCTACGATTTCACATATCCTACATTTCTGAGCCAGTGAATATGCTAAGAAATAGTTTCCTTGCCAAAGGTTCCATTATTTCCGTGGCTGTACCCTGTTCTCAACCCAGCACCACTGGAGAACATAGTACAGCATTGGAACACTTTGACTGGACCATCTGTTCTTGAGTATACAACAGCATACCCTATAGGAGGCCTCCTGAGCAGTCAACAACCTTCATGTATCTGCTGTGTGACATGATTGAGTTAAGATTAGTCAGGCCCAGCCTTTAACCTTGTTGCTCTGTTCTGGGCCATGGGGCACAGGGTGAATCA